>NW_015170888.1:1137853-1189617 GCF_001447785.1 Gekko japonicus
GCTCCTGCTCCTCCGCCCCCTCCTCCTCCTCCTCCTCCCCCCTCTCCTCAGGATCGACCCTGCTTAGTTTCTGAGGTGAGATAGGGCTACCCTGGCCTATCCAGGTCAGGGCTCAAGAACTTTACAAGATAATCACTTGGGACCAAGATAGACTTGGCATGGTGGCAATGTGAGTGTGTGCATAAATTTAGACCTCCCCTCCTAATGTGAGGTGTCTTCTAAAAAGTCCCAAATCCAACATTCTTTCCTCAGCCTCTCCATCCAAATGAATGGGCGAGTCCTATCTCGGAGTAGCTACTTCAAACCACACCTTTGCAGTGTGTATGGTCTTTAACAGGTAGTAATAATACTTTGGCCTGGATGAATCACAAGCGGGAATTAAGATTGCTAGGGAAAAGATCAACATCCTCAGATATGCAGACGATACCACTCTAATGGCAGAAAGGGAAGAGGACCTAAAGAGCCTCTTGCTTAGGATAAAAGAGGAGAGTGCAAAAGTGGGCTTGAAGCTCAACATAAAAAAAAACACTAAGATCATGGCATCCGGCCCCATCACTCCTGGGCAAATAGAAGGGGAAGTCGTGGAAGTAGTGACAGACTGCACGTCCCTGGGATCCCAGATCACCGCAGACTGTGACAGCAGCCATGAAATTAAAAGACGCCTGCTCCTTGGGAGGAAAGCGATGGCGAACCTCAACAGCATGATAAAAAGTAGAGACATCTCCCTGCCAACAAAAGTCCGCATGGTCAAAGCAAGGGTATTCGCAGTAGTCATGTATGGCTGCGAGAGTTGGACTATAAGGAAGGCCGAGCGCCGAAGAATAGATTCTTTTGAACTATGGTGCTGGAGAAGACTCTTGAGAGTCCCTTGGACTGCAAGAAGATCAAATCAATCAATCCTAAAAGATATCAACCCTGACTGTTCCCTGGAAGGCCAGATAATGAAACTGAAGCTCAAATACTTTGGCCACCCAATGAGAAGGGAGCACTCCCTGCAGAAGACCCTGATGCTGGGAAAGATCGAAGGTCAAAGAAGACGGGGACGGCAAAGGACGAGATGGTTACAGTGTCATTGATGCAACAAACATGAAATTGAGTCAGCTTCAGAGGACGGCGGAAGATCGGAAGGCCTGGTGTGATCTGGTCCAGGGGGTCGCAAAGAGTCGGACTCGACTGTGCGACTGAACAACAACAAAAATCCTGGTGGGACATGCCATCAAGTCACAGCTGAACTCTGGCAACCCCATCAGGTTTTCAAGGCAAGAGATGTGCAGAGGTGGTTTGCCATCGCCATGCTCTGGTTAGATACCCTGGGCTTCCTTGGTAGTCTTGCATGCAAGTACTAACCAGAGCCCACCCTGCTTGACTTCCAGGATCTGATGTGATCGAGCTAGCCTGGACCATTCAGGTCAGATGTGTAATCATCACCACTCCCTTATAAGGCTGGCGGCCAGTAACATTGTATACAGTAGCATCGGCCACACCCGCCTCCCCCCATATGTTCAGCCCCTCATCACCCCTGTCTTGCAGATGGGGGTATGCTCTGAGGATAATGATTTCCCTGTGCTACTTAGTGCAGTCCTTAAAAAACACTTTCCCAGTAAGTCCCATCAAGTAGACCTCAGGAAGATTCGGAGTAGACCGGTTCAGGATTGCTATCTGAGTACAGTTGTGGCGGAGGCAAGATCCGAACCAGCTGCCTCCTGGATCACAGCTCTGTGACCTCCTAGCCTTTGCGTTACTCTGACCCCAAGCTGCTGTCTCACTGCCTTGGACCCTTAGATGTGAGAAGGAGCAGAATAATTCTGGTCTACCTCGCAGGGCTGTTAATGTACACATTGCTATAATGAATAAACACTGACACCAGCATTCTCAATAAATTGCAGGGTGGCACTGGTGGTGGGTTTTAAATCATCAGTTGAATGTCTGTGTAGTTATTTATTCACTTGGCTTATAGTCTGCCTTTCTCATTGAGTCTCCAGACAGACTACAGCCAGCGTTCCCTCTAAGCTGAGTTAGTGTGAGCTATCTCACAGTTTTTCAGCCTCCGACTCACACATTTTTGTCTTAGCTCAGGAAGGAGGGCTCCAGAGCAAACTAATTGATGCAATAGCCAAATTTGCTCTCTCATAACTTTAATGACAGTAGCTCGCAAAGTCGAATTTAGAGGAGCACTGACTACAACCAAAACAATGCAGTAAGTAGAGTCTAACACACACTCAAAAACTACTCCATAGTGACTGTATAGAGCAGTGAGAGAATATTGCACTAAAACCACCGTATACTGCAGACGATACTGGAGAACGATGCAGTGAAACATTATCTTACGTGCAATAGGCAATGTAATCGAGCGGGATTACAAAACGAGATAACGATGAAACAAACGCAGTGCAATAGATACAACGAAGGCTGCCTGAAATTCCACTGACATTCCCTTGTTCCCTTGAGAAATGACCTTTTGAACAATCCCTTTAGGTGATTCATAACTCATAACTTACTTGGTGGCCTCCCAAGTATGGACCCTATTAACTTCCAGCTTATGGTGATCCCAGTAAGGGGCTTTCGAGGCAAGCAAGAAGCAGAGGTGGTTGGCCACGGCCTTCCTCTGCAGAGTCTTCCTTGGAGGTCTCCCTTCCAAGTACTGACCCTGCTTAGCTTCTATCTTATGGCAACCCCAGCAAGGGGCTCTTAAGGCAAGTGAGAAGCAGAGGTGGTTGGCCATTGCCTTCCTCTACAGAGTCTTCCTTGGAGGTGTCCCTTCCAAGTACTTACCATGCTTAGCTTCTATCTTATGGCAACCCCAGCAAGGGGCTCTTAAGGCAAGGGAGAAGCAGAGGTGGTTGGCCATGGCCTTCCTCTGCAGAGTCTTCCTTGGTGGTCTCCCTTCCAAGTACCAACCCCACTTAGCTTCCAACTTATGGCGACCCCAGCAAGGGACTTTCAAGGGAAGTGAGAAGCAGAGGAGGTTTGTCATTACCTTCCTCCGCAGTGTCTTCCTTGGTGGTCCCTCATCTAAGTACTGATTCTGCTAGCTTCTGAGATCAGACAGATTTGGGCTGTGCTCACTTCGGCAGCACATATACTAAAATTGGAGATGAAATTGGGCTATACCATGCCGCTTCCCTTCCCAACACCCCTGTATGGTAGGCCAGTGTTATGACCCTGGCATAGTGTAGTTCAGGGGTCGAGGATGGAGGGAAGGGAGGGACAGAGAGATGAAGGTTTTTCTTAATGGAACAGTACAATAACATTTGAGTGGGGGGGAAGATCTTGACCATGTAGCATACCTTTGCACTTTTGCTGTTACACTCCCTATAGCTGTAGGGCTGTACTTGATCACTTTAAAATGCTTAATGTGTTTCGGCCTTTTTAAAGGGGGGGGGAATGATGCAGGCAAACACTTGTAATTAAAAGGACGGAAAGGATTTAAATAAAACAGTACAACACGGTTTCCCCCATGAGTGGGACTTGAAACGAAGGCCTCTCCTAGTCTCTGGCGATGCTTGGGAGTGTTTCGATGTAGGGCCTAGCTGGAGACACCTATTGAAATGTGTCTGAAGAAGATTAATAGGACTTGTCAGTGTTGGGAAAGCTCTGCTTTGCGGTAAATTTCTACCAGCAGAAGATGAATTACCGATGAATGCCGCGTTATCAACCCTATCACTATCATTCAACACTAAATCAAATTGAGCGGTTATCTGCAATCAGAATACCTCCCCCCCCCTTTTTAAAAACCCAGGCAATGCACACCTTTCGGCTTAAGCCCTTTTAAATATAGAAACACGTGGCCCGGAACAATTCTCTCTCTGGGCCGAGCGTGAGACACAAGGGCTAGTTTGTAAAGCTCTTAATACATGAAAGAGTTTCTTTCAGAGATACCACTTCAAGGCGAGGGAGTGACACAGAGGGACCTTGTCGAATAACATGCAATTTTGCTTGTCCCAGTAATTTTAACTTCCCCAAACAGATTTGTCAGGCTTCTGCCAAAAAAAATTCACACGGTTCTTCTATTCATTTCAAGGCTGGCGAAGAAGAGCCCTGCTGGACTCTGTTTTGTCCAGAATCCTGTCTCTGACACTGGCCAGTGGGATACTTTGGGAAGACCGCTGTTATCACACAAAGGCTTGTTTGCTTATCACTAATAGGTGGAATATAATGGGGGCTTGCCAAGCTCCAGGTGGGGCCTGGAGATCTCCTGGGATTACAACGGATCCCTAGACAGCTGATTTCCACTGGAGAAAATGGCTGCTTGGGAGGGTAGACTGTATGGCATAGGGTTGCCAATCCCCAGCTGAGGGCAGGGGATCCCCCGGTTTGGAGCCCCTTCTCCCCACTTCGGGGGGGGGGGGAATGGCCACTGGGTGCTCCATTATACTGCTTGGAGATCAGTCCCCATAGGGTATATTGGAGAATCAATCTGGGGGTATTTGGGGGTCTCAAAGGGCTGTTTTTTAGGTAGAGGCACCACATTTGCGGCATATTTGCGGTGCTCCCGTCCTCCATGATTTCCAATGGAGGGAAAGCATTTAAAAGGAACGCCTTTTAAAATGAATGCTTAAATGTGACAGCCTGAACTCCCTTCCAGCTTGTTGGCTTCACCTGGAAACCCTAGTGATGTCACAAAAGTGATGTCACATCCTTGCTCCTGGCTCCACCCCCAAAGTCTCCTGGCTCCACCTCCCAAAGTCCCCAGATATTTCCCGAGTCGGACCTGGCAACCCTACTATGGCATCAGGACCGGCGTCAGTGTACGGTGAGGTGGGGCCTCTGCTAGGGCCCAGGGCTTTTCGCAGGGACCGCTGCCACCTGCCCCACCTGCAAACCTCCTCTGCCACCTGCTTGCGTGCCCTTCTCTCACCCACTGGTTGAGCTGGCAAGGTGGAGCTGGCAAACTTACCTATAAGGATATACTTCATCTGAACCTGGAGTCCATCTAGTCCAGCTTCCTGTCTTACACAGGGGCCAACCAGTTCCTCTGAAGGTCCAACAACAGGGCATAGAGGCCAAGGCCTTCATAAGAACATCAGAAGAGCCTTGCTGGATCAGACCAATAGTCCACCTAATCCAGCATCCCGTCTCACACACTGGTCAACAAGTTCCTCTGAAGGGCCAACAACAGGGCATAGAGGCTGAGGCTTTCCCCTGGCCAGAACATTAGAAGAGCCCTGCTGGATCAGACCAGTGGTCCATCAAGTCCAGCACCCTGTCTCACCCACTGGCCAAACAGTTCCTCTGGAGGTCCAACAACAGGGCAGAGAGGCCGAGGCCTCACCCTGATCAGAAAATCAGAAGAGCCCTGCTGGATCAGACCAGTGAGGGTCCATCTAGTCCAGGATCCTGTCTCACACACTGGCCAAACAGTTCCTCTGAAGGGCCAACAACAGGGCATAGAGACTGAGGCCTTCCCCTGATCAGAACATCATAAGAGCCCTGCTGGATCAGACCAGTGGTCCATCAAGTCCAGCATCCTGTCTCACCCACTGGCCAAACAGTTCCTCTGGAGGTCCAACAACAGGGCATAGAGGCTGATGCTTTTCTCTGATGCTGCCTCCTAGCACTGGTATTCAGAGGTTGACTGCCTCTGAATGTGGAGGCTCCCTTTACTCACCACAGCTAGTAGCCTTTGGTGGGCCTCTCCCCCCTAAATTTGGCTAGACCCCTTTTTATGCTGGGGCCATCACTACATCCTCTGGTAATGATTTCCACAATGTAATAGTTCCTCAAGTCAATAAGTATGTCCCAAACACGTATCCCTCTTGGTTGCCTAATTCTAAACTATTCCTGCAAATTCTGCAGCCTGAATCATGTGTGCTATTCCAACTGAGGGCATAGCATAGATCTATACAAGGGCATTACAATCAATGCTCCCTCTAGGCTGTGCAGTGTTGTGAGCAAAAATTCTACTTTGTGAGCTTCTGGCATTAAAATTGTGAGTGAGCGAATTTGGCTGCTGCATAAATTAGTCTGCCCTGGAGCCCTCCTTCCTGAGCGAAGACAAAAATGTGTTAGCCGGAGGCTAAAAAACTGAGCTAGCTCACACTAACTCAGCTTAGAGGGAACACTGATTACAGTATTGGCTATCTCGTTTCCAGTCCTTTAAAAAAATAGAAATTATGACTAACAGATAGACCCTTCTTTCATGAATGTGTCCACCGCATACCAGGATCTATAGCTAGGAGTAAATAAACGAATATGCATGAAAAGGAAAGTATGTTCCTTTCAAAGAAGACCGTTTTGATTTATTTCAAAGATCTGATCCTGTCACTAGGTGGACAGTTAGGGCCGAGGAATGTGCCCCCAAGTGGAATAATGCACCATTCAAATTTTTTTAAACGCCTCCAAACTGCAGCAACGAAACCGACTTCAGGTGCAACCTGAACAAACCATGGGCCATGATCCATGAAGTCCATTTGGGGAGCATAATGCTCCAATCTGTATTTATTACAACCACACTCTGATGTGTCTACAACTCAAATGGCCAGATTTATATACTCTAATGGTTCCACAATAAGAAAAACCTGTGGTCTTTATCTCCCCTTTCCTGCCCCCAAGAGCTCCACCCCCCCGCGCATATTTGTTGGGCTTCAGCAGACCTTGTCTGGGTTTAATCACAGCCCGGGGGGCAGGGAGAAAATGTGCGTTATTAAGCAATATAAATATTTTCAGAAGCAATCAAAGGATCAAAAGATTGATTCAACATGTCGACCGGACATAATTAAAAACAGCTTCTTTCTAATGAGGACTACTGCGACGCAAAGGCAAGCTGCCCTGTTATCGCTAGCTGCTGGTCAGGATCATCGGGACATTGTAGGAACTTCTCGAGAGAACCCGTGAGCCGGCAGCCCAAACCACACCACTGTGTGAGGGCTGCAGCGGTCCCGATCTGTAGTCGAGCATCCTGCAGATCTGTTTTGCACATCGGTTCAGTGCTTGCCGACAGAGGAACCCATACGCACCTGCCCACTGAAATTGATTCCCATCTTTGCATAGAATCACAGAATCACAGAGTTGGAAGGGGCCATACATACATACTTGCAGGTTGCTGGATTGAACACACATACGAAGCTGCCTTGTAGTCTACTGTCTACTGAGACTGACAGTGACTCTCCAGGGTCTCCGACTGAGGTCTTTCACATCACCTACTAACTGATCTTTTAGCTGGAGATGCAAGGGACTGAACCTGGGACCTTTGGCATTCCAAGCAGGTGCTCTACCACTGAGCCGCAGACCCTGCTCTATAGGGAAGTATTGCTGTGTATCCTTAGAGACTGGCCAGTGAGGGCCAAGCTAGAAGTATTGGTGGCAGATCTGTATATTTAAGTCGAAATCTACCCCAATCCTATGCAAAGCAGAGGGCAGAGGGGATGGTTCAAATGGGAAAAAAAGGTACGTGGTGGAGAGGTGCAGAACTCTCCCTCCTCCCTGAACCCTCTGTCCCTAAACATTTTTATCCTTATTCTGGAAGTGAACTTGGATGAAAAGGGAAAAACAGACCCCTTGACAGGGCCGGTTCACTCACTAGGCGAACTAGGCGATTGTTTAGAGTGGGATGGCCCTTAGGGGCACCAAACTGCACCCGGCCCCGTTCTCTGGGAGTTTCTTGATTATTTGTGGTTTTCATTCTTCCTAAAATGCATTTATTTTTTAAAAAATTGGTGGGTGCACGGGGGGGGGGGGGGGGGGAGAAGGGATCCTCGCTTAGGGTGCAAAATAAGCTGGAGCCGGCCATGCTGTGCTCCAGGAAAGTGAACAGTGGAGTGGGCTTAGTTTCCCTGACCCACAACTCTCTTTTGGATAGCTTAACCTCCTTCTGATGTCATTGTAGCTATCTGCCATTGGTACGTGGAGTTTGGCCTTCAAGACGGAATGTGAAGAGAAGGAAATTTGGACAGTACACTAGAAATGACTCATTCTAGGGTTGCCAAATCTTCTTCCCCCCGCGGTGGGGGAGTGTCGCCGCGGTCCGGGAGTCGCGTGGACGTGAGCGCGCGCGCGCCGGCAGCACGTCAGGCGACGTGCTGACGTTGGGGGCGTGGCTGAGCTCGTCGGAGGGGAAAACCATATGCGGAAATCGGGCCGCGGAAGCGGGGGGTTCCCCGCCCCCCGGCCCGATTTGGCAACCCTAACTCATTCACACATGCATGTCATCCCTCATGGTGAGGAAACGTGTGTACTCGGGCCACTTTGCAATTTGTATGGGTCATGCCACAGTCATGAAGTGTACAATGAGGGCCAGAGTGGCACAGTTGTTAGAGAATCCGGGAGACGCAGGTTTGAATCCCCACTCTGACTCAATATAAGGCAGCGTCTCATTTATTTATATATTCAGAACATTTCCGTGTTCTTCTGTTCATGTGGCCCAGGGGTCCTCGACCTTGCTTAACTAGTGGGTCCTTTTGGAATTTTGACAACAGGTGGAGGACGCCGCAAGAAAGTGACTGCCATGGGGGTTGGATCCAATCACTAAATGCCAGGAGATCTTACAATGGAGTCAACTGAGCGCTTCCCAAAGCCACAAAGGCAGTGTTGTGAAGCATCTCCTACTCCAATGGAGTGGAAAACAGACAGGATTGGCTCTTGGCTTTGTGGAAGACATGCCTTAAGGAACAAGCAAGTGTGTACCCTGAAGCACACCGGTGGGTGCGAATGTTCCCTCTAAGCTGTGGGGTCTTGTGAGCAAAAATTCTACTTTGTGAGCAACTGGCATAAAAGTTGTGAGCGAGCCATTTGGCTACTGCATAAACTAGTTTGCTCTGGAGCCCTCCTTCCTGAGCTAAGACAAAAATGGGTGAGCCGGAGGCTAAAAAACTGTGAGCTAGCTCACACTAACTCAGCTTAGAGGGAACACTGGTGGGTGCCAATGGATATTACATTGGGGACCACTGCTCTAACCCTAAGATGACTCAACCCTAAGATAATTTCAAGTAAAATTACTTGAAAATGAAGACCGGGGACATTGTGAGCCTTAAATTGGGTCTCTTTTGAAGAGAGAAAAGCCCACCTTGGCTGCAACACGAGGTCCGTTTCTTTTTTGCACTCAGATTCAGAACAAAGAGCACGAGTGGGACTCCAGAGTACAGATTTAGCATCTCCTGTGAAAATGGTCTACGGTTGTCCTGAGCTCAAAGAAGCAGTCTCTTTGTCAGCTGGAAACCAAGCGTGTGTTGGTATTATATCAGACTGGCCTGATAAAAGCTATCAGATAATCTACACTTCCTCCATTGCAGGAAAACACAGAAATAACAACAACAACAACAACAACAACAAATACATTTATTTACATTCACATGTAAATAAATAAAAATGTATAAGAGCCATCATTAAGCAAGTAGACACTTTATCGCTTCCTCTTTGCAAGCTTTGGATTTGGGTGGTTAAAAAAAATCAAGAACAAAAGTGACAAGTTCTGCTAACCAAGGGAGATGCAAAACACCTTTCAGGGTTAACTAGGGCTAACTAAGTAGAGAATTGTTAGCCGCTTAATCACCTGCCTTTGAAGATATTTAACAAATTAAATTGCACTGAAGCCAATTGACATGGTTAGCAAAATCACAGTTGTTCGGGACCTTTAAAAAAAACCAACAGGACGGTATTTAAATGTCATTTTTAACCTCTATGAAGCTGGGGGTGTGCACAAATTTTTACTTTGCAAGAGCTGAAGAAGACTGTCAACAAGAGGACATTTTGGAGGTCATGAATTTGTAGAGTTGCCATAAGTCATTTACAGTTGAAGTTGTGTGTATGTCTTGCTTGTTCCTCCTTCCTTCCCTTCTCATTACGTATTTATTTTACTTTATTTATATCTCACCTCTCCCCAGTGGGAACCCAAAGCAGCTTATTTTGTTCTTTCCTCCATTTTATGTTCACAACTACCTTGTGAGGTAGGTTAGGTTGAGAATGTGGGACTGGCCCAAGGTCACGGCACAGTGGGAATTCTGGGATCCCAGTGTAACATCCTAACCGGCGTGCTTGGATATGCTCGACTGTCTGACTGAACATTGCCATTTTATTACCAACTCAGTCCCTTTATAAAAATGCTCTCCTGAATAATTCCATTTTCAACATCTTGCAGAACACTTAAACTGTGGCAGCTTTAGGAGAGAAAGAAAGTGTTAGGAAAAAAACCCCACACAGAACACATTGCAGTTTGGTCTGAAGGATTCTTTCCTACAAAACTGTGGCTCATCCTGCATTTGTGGCTGATGGTGCAACCCTAAAGAGAATTATACCCTCCTCAACCCACTAACTTCAATGGATTTAGAAGGGTGTTAACTTTGTTCAGGACTGTACTTCCCGTCACCCAATCCTGGCGCTCCAACAAGCCTATCTGTTTGCTATTCATGTTCGGGAACAATCGGTCAGTTGCATTTCCACTTGGCGTTTTTAAAAAGTAATCTGAAAAAGAGTCTAGGTATCCACCTAAAAGCATAAGATATAACAAGTTAATTGTACATGTGGTCAGCAGGAGAACAATGCAGAATCATCGAGTTACACAACCAATACACACACACACAGTGTTCCCTCTAGACTGAGTTAGTGTGAGCTAGTTCACAGTTTTTTGGCCACCAGCTCACACATTTTTGTCTTAGCTCAGGAAGGACGGCACAAGAGCAAACTAATTTATGCAGCAGCCAAATGGCTCGCTCACAACTTTAATGCCGGTAGCTCACAAAGTAGAATTTTTGCTCACAAGACTGCACAGCTTAGAGGGAGCATTCACACACACACACACACACACACACACACACACACACACACACACACGGAACATGATTCAACACAAGCCACGGAAAAAAAGCCAGGTAGTGTTCAGGCTGGGGATTCTCTGATCTGTTCTACCCATCCGTAGCTAGGCTCCCAAAGCGAATTGGAGATTCCCTCCAAATCAACGTTACATGGGAGCCTGCAAGAACAAGTTTCCCTTTGTTGTGGAGGGTATGGCATTATTTGCCGAAGGTTTTTTCTTCTTCTTCGTCTTTTTTTGATATACATTCTAAATTAGGCCTGTGAAGGAAGGCTTCATCTTTAATTCATCACTCTCAGCTGAAAGAGATTAGCAATGTCTAGCACGCAGCCCTTCGTATGGTGCTGACCTCATCAAGTATGGCCTGAAATTAATTAGCCTCATTCATTCCAAATGGAAAAAAAAGGATCATGGAGCTGCATTTCTAGAGATGACCACCGCAAATTGCACACCGCGGATTTAAAAGTACCCTCCCCTGCATTTTAAAAGCACGTAGATTAACATACTTTCCAGCCCTGGCAATATTTCCAAATTAGAAAAAGGACAAGGCAGAGGGGGAGGGGGGGGGAGAGATCCCTTTGTTACCTTCAGGAAGTTGCTGGGTATCTGTTGACTTGGGAAATAAATAAATAAATCGAAGGGCATCATGCCCCTGAAATAAATGGAGTGATCTATGTTACTAGATTGGCCAGGGGAGACGTAGATACAAATCCAAGCAGGGTTGGAGACAGAGTTGAGCCTTTGTGCTGTCCGTGTGCACTGGAAGTTCAGAAACCGTGCTTGACAAGAGCATGGTCTGCTGTTGCCAGCTCCAGGCAGGGAGATTCCTGGAGATTGGTGGGGGTAAAGCCTGAGATGGATGGGACTTGGCAACGGTCCACAGCAGGGTATAATGACGTGGAGTCCACCTTCCAAAGCAGCCATCTTCTCCAGGGGAGCTGATCTCTGTTATCTGGAGTTCAGCTGTAACTCTTGAGATCTCCAGGCCCCACCTGGAAGTTGACAACCCTATGCATGATCCTCCTGATATACATGGTGGCAACGTGGTATGGACAGGGCAACACATGTATTTTGTACGCTCACCTACCTTCAGTACACGTGAATGAAAACCCTGGAAAACCCAGTGGCCATTCCATGTGTACAAGTTTGTAAAATACACGCATCACCACTGTTGCAACAACATGCCGACCACCAGGGCTATTTTGGGGCAGGAACGCACAGGAATGGAGTTCCGGCTGGCTCCCGAGTTGGCCACGCCCAGCAGGAACTCATTAGCATAATAGGCCACACCCAACAGCAGAAATCCATTAGGATTGGCTTCATTAGGGGTGTGTGGCCTAACATGCAAAGGAGTCCCTGCTACAAAAAAAGGCCCTGGGTTTTGACAACAAACAAGGTCAACAGAATAAGAAGCAAAAGGTGGGTGTGGCTGGATAACCACACTTCTGGTAACATGGGGGTGCGGCCTAACGTGCGAATGAGCTGTGCTGTCAGGGGTGTGGCCTAATATGCTAATGGGTTTCTGGTGTTGGGTGTGGCCTATTATGCTAATGAGTTCCTGCTGGGCTTTTTCTACAAAAAGAGCCCTGCCGACCACACATATCAGGAAGATCGACACATGGTTGCCAGCCTCCCCGGTACATATGGATGCAATGTCTGCACAGGGCTTTGATCTGCCAGAGAGGGACAGACCCGTGTGAGGTTCGATCCAGAAAAGGATCCAGTTATGGTCTCTGGGTTGCAAAATTCTTGGAGATTTTGGAGTTGGAGCCTGGGGAGGGGGGGTGGTTGAGGAAGGCCATTGTGGTATATTGCCATACAGCCTGCCTAGCAAAGTAGCCATTTTCTCCAGGGGAACCTGGAGGACAGCTAAGAACATAAGAACATCAGAGAAGCCAGTGTTGGATCAGGCCAGTGGCCCATCCAGTCCAACACTCTGTCACACAGTGGCCAAGAACACCAGGTGCAATCAGGAGGTCCAGCAGTGGGGCCAGGACACTAGAAGCCCTCCCACTATTGCCCCCCTTCCCAAACACCAAGAAGAAAGAGCATCACTTGCCCCAGACAGAGAGTTCCTATAAGAACATAAGAGAAGCCAATGTTGGATCAGGCCAGTGGCCCCTCCAGTCCAGCACTCCGTCACACAGTGGCCGAAAATACCAGAGCATCACCTGCCCCAGAGTCCCTATCCATAACTTGTGGCTAATAGCCACTGATGGACCTCTGCTCCAGATGCTGATCTAATTCCCTCTTGAAGCCGCCCGTGCTTGTAGCCGCCACCACCTCCTGTGGCAGTGAATTACATGTGTTTGCTACAGCTGCAATTTCAGGAGACCTCCAGGCCCCACCTGGAGGTCGGCAACCCTCTATGTCCTGCCAGACTAAGGGGGAAAAATCATTCCAACTTGAGAGAGATGCCAAGAAAGGAGCAAAGACATTGTGCCTGTAACAGCCAAGAGAATGGTGAGCGTATTTCCTAAACTCTTGATAAAAAGAGAGATGTGTTAAGTCCCCAGATCTCTCTCTCTTTTGTTCTGCCACCCCATAATAATCGTTATACATACATATTTTAGAAAGGTCTTGTAAAATTATCAGCAAGAAAGCAAAACTGTCCCGGGCATCTCTGCTTTAATGAACACAGGTATTCTAGTGGAACTCCATTTATCAAGGGGTTACAGCTTAAACAGTAACTTGTGATTGATAAAGAAAACTTTAGCGAGAAGGCTAGAAAGAATAGCTCCAAGAAACTCATTTAAGGGACTTTGCCATTGTGGGCAAGAACAAGCTTGTACAAATATTAGCCAGGAAACACAGTTCTTTGATTCTGCTGGAGGGACTGTTTTGTTTTGGAGTCTGGAAAAGTTTGTTTGCTCACCGCTGCAACTATTCATTAACGCTATGAATAGGCACCAGTTTTTTTTAGAACGATCAATCTTTCTAGAATTGTGGTTTCCAAATTGTGTTTTAGGGACCTAAGGAAGATGTACTGTAGTATAATGGTATAATGGTTAGGGGACTGGATGGTGTAATGGTTAGGGGAGAGAGGTCCTGATTTAACCCTGAAGCTCGTTGGTCGACCTTCAATCGACAAAGCTACCTGACAGGGTTGTTGTGAAGATAAAATGGAGGAGAGGAGAACTAAGTAGGTCACCCTCAGCTCCAGTTTGGAGTAGTGGTTAAGAGCGGCAGACTCCAATCTGGAGAACCGGGTTTGATTCCTCACTTCTCCACATGCAGCCAGATGGGTGACCTTGGGTCAGTCATGGTTCTCTCAGAGATGCTCTCTCAGGAGCAGTCCTCAAAAGAGCTTTCTCAGCTAGAAATGTGAAGGCCCAGAAAAAAAATGGAAAAATTCGGGAGGGGGGGGAAACGGTTTCCCCCCGTTTTTTTCCTGAAGCCTTTTTTGTTTTTTTCCAAAAAATTGGAAAAATTGAAAAAAGAAAAGAAAAGAAAAGAAATGATTATGGAACGTTTTATTTTAACATGATGAATAAAATATTTTAAGACCAGGTGTTCAAATATTTTTCAAATCATTTCACATATGTAACCTAGGACTTGCTTGTCCTCAGTGCACAGAAATTACATCAATCTGATACCATACATATATATACACACCCACCTTTTGCTTCTTATTCTGTTGACCTTGTTTGTTGTCAAAACCCAGGGCCTTTTTTTTGTTGCAGGCACTCCTTTGCATGACTCAGCTAGGGTTGCCAGCCCTTCAGTGGCAGCTGCTGGGAGTTTGGGGGAAGGACCATTAAAAAAAATGGCACCGTGGCTGCCGTCACACACACAAAATGATCCACTTTCGATCCACTTTCAATGCACTTTCCAAGTGGATTACCCACTTTCAATGCACTTTCCAAGTGGATTTTACTGTGTGAACTGGCAGAATCCAATTCGAAAGTGGATTGAAAGTGGATTCTTTAGTGTGTGTGATCGCAGCCCATGTGATACTGCAAGGGGGAGAAGAGGAGGAGGAGGAAGAGCATGGATCAGTGGCAGGGTAGGGGGCAGAGATCTCCTGGCTTCATAACTAATCTCCAGACTGCAGAGATCAGTTCTCATGAACAAAACCAGGGCTATTTTTGGGCAGGAACGCACATCCGGCTGGCTCCTGAGTTGGCCACACCCAGAAGGAGCTCATTAGTATAACAGGCGACACCCAACAGCAGGAACTCATTGGAATTGGCTACATCAGGGGTGTGTTGCCTAACATGCAAAGGAGTTCCTGCTACAAAAAAGGCCCTGGGTTTTGACAACAAACAAGGTAAACAGAATAAGAAGCA
Source organism: Gekko japonicus (assembly GCF_001447785.1). Taxonomy (NCBI): domain Eukaryota; kingdom Metazoa; phylum Chordata; class Lepidosauria; order Squamata; family Gekkonidae; genus Gekko; species Gekko japonicus. Next base: position 1,152,887 of record NW_015170888.1, read on the forward strand.
AAAGGTGGGCGTGGCTGGATGACCACACTTCTGGTAAAATGGGGGCATGGCCTAATATGCTAATGAGCTGTACTATCAGGGGTGTGGCCTAATATGCTAATGAGTTTCTGCTGTTGGGTATGCCTTATTATGCTAATGAGTTCCTGCTGGGCTTTTTCTCCAAAAAAAAAAGCCCTGAACAAAAGCACTGTACCCTGATGAGGTACCTCCCCTCCCCTCCCCGGACTCCACCCCCAAATATCCAGGAATTTCCTAACCTGGAGTTGGCAACCATAGTCAGTGGCAGAGCATCTTTATGCCATGCAGAAGGTTTCAGATTCAATCTCTGGTGGACATGGCAGCTTCCAGGTAGGACCTCGGGATCTCCCCGAATTACAGCTTGTCTCCAGTCAACAGAGGTTAGTTTCCCTGGAGGGAAAAAAAGATGCTTTGGAGGGCGGGGTCTATGGTGTTGTACCCCACTGAGATCCCTGGCCTCTCCAGGCTCCACCCCCAAATCTCCAGGAGTTTCCCAACCTGGATCTGGCAACCCTAACTGGCATGCCCACTTAAAAATAAAGTAGCTGAAGTGAAAGACCTCTCCCCGAGACCCTGGAGAGACAGTAGCCCTGTTCCCAAGTTACAGTGGATGCCGTGTAACTTTATTTTTCCATGATTTGTTTCTTTTTTATGTGCACTGAGCCGTTCTCATGCTACATTCAATGCGTGCACAGCGTAAATGCGTGTGACTGAAACTGTGCATTTATCCAGGTACTGGTCCCCGGTTTCACCAGCAAAGTGAACCCACCGTGGCTCTTTCTTACAAACAGGTGTATGCTCGTGCATGCAGGTTGTATGTGCACTTGCTGTAGCATGTGAAAACGACCACTGCTTCAGTACAAAAGCCAGTATGGTGCAGTGGTTAGGAGCATGGAGTCTAATCTGGGAGAACCGGGTTTGATTCCCCACTTCTTCACATGCAGCTGCTGGTGTGACCTTGGGTCAGTCATAAGTTCTTTCAGAGCTGTTCTCTCAAGGGCAGTTCTCGTGAGAGCTCTCTCAGCCCCACCTACCTCACAGAGTGTCTGTAGTGGGGAAAAGAAGGGAAAGGGATTGTAAGCCACTCTGAGACTCCTTCAGGTTGTGTTTTTTACCCAAAATATCGTCCAGACTGATGAAGGGTTACAGTCAACTGAAAGATCACACATGGTTCTACGTCATTTGCTTGGTTCTAATAAAAGATGTCCTGACCCGGATGGCCGAGGCCAGTCTGATCTCTCCAGATTTCGGTAGCTAAGCAGGGTCGGCCCCGGTTAGTACTTGGATGGGAGACCACTGAGAAAGTCCAGGGTCGCTACACAGAGGCAGGCAATGGCAAACGATGACAACGTCCATTTGCCTCTTGCCATGAAAACCCTATGGGGTTTTCATAAGTTGGTTGTGATGTGACTGCACTTTCCACCTCCATAGTAAAGGTAAAGGTCCCCTTGCTCGAAGCCAGTCGAAACCGACTCTAGGGTTGCGGTGCTCATCTCCGTTTCCAAGCCGAAGAGCCAGCGCGGTCCGAAGACGTTTCCGTGGTCATGTGGCCGGCATGACTAAACACCAAGGCACACGGAACGCTGTTCCCTTCCCACCGAAGTGGTACCTATTTATCAACTTGCAATTTCTTGCTTTCGAACTGCTAGGTAGAATGAAGTAAATAAGTAAATACTGACCGAGTATCAACTGAAGTCTTCCCTAGTACAATTAGATCAAGGTGGGTAACCATGTTAGACATCTGTGGCAGTAGAAAAGAGCAAGAGTCCAGTAGCACCTTAAAGACTAACACCGATTTCATACAAGAGCTGCACCACGGTCGCACCTCCCTTTGCCCCGCTTCTATTGGTCAATTTCCCACTCGAAGCCACGCAGCCGCATTTTGACCCGCGTCTTTGCCCGATTTTCCCTGCGGTTTCGTGATCCTAAAAAAACAGGATCACGAAACGGCAGGGAAAATCGGGCAAAGCCATGGGTAAAAATGCACCCACATGACTTCGAGTGGGAGATGGACCAATAGAAGCGGGGCAAAGGGAGGCGCGACCGTGGCACAGCTCTTGTGTGAAATTTGTTGTTGTTGTTCAGTCGCACAGTCGAGTCCAACTCTTCGCGACCCCACGGACCAGATCACGCCAGGCCTTCCGGTCTTCTGCCATCCTCTGAAGTTTGCTCAACTTCATGTTCGTTGCATCTATGACACTGTCTAAGCATCTCATCCTTTGCCGTCCCCGTCTTCTTTGACCTTCAGTCTTTCCCAGCATCGGGGTCTTCTTCTCCAGTGAGTGCTCCCTACTCATTGGGTGGCCAAAGTATCTGAGCTTCAGTTTCATTATCTGGCCTTCCAGGGAACAGTCAGGGTTGATTTCTTTTAGGATTGAATGATTTCATCTAACATTATTGTGAGCTTTTGTGAGTCACTGAAGAAGTGAGCAGTGACTTTTCTTCTAGTACAGTCAGGACTCGGATGAGAGGCCAGAAAGGAAGTTGAGGGTTGCTACGAAGACAGAGGCAGGCCATGGCAAACCACCATTGCACGTCTCGTGTCTAGAAAACTGTATGGGATCAGTAGAAGTCTGCTGCAACATGATTTTTTAAAAAAGGTATTATGTGGATTGCATTCTGGTTTTTAAAAATCCCACATAAGGCGGCTTCATCTGTTTGTGTAGAAAAAGTGACTGCAAATGGAAGAGAGAATCCTGATCAGTGGTAATGTCGATTGCTCTTCTGTTTACGGAACCATTCCCAACTGACCCTTTGCAATAAATAAACACCTGCCAGCCAGATAGCTACAATCCTATTTTATTTTTTTTTAAGCGAGCTGAATTTTTAATTGTATATGCTTATCTAGGCTGCTGTCTGAAAGCAAACACCACAAATGGCTTCTGGGACTATGTCAGGTGGGTTGCCATGTTGTTCTGAAGCAGCAGGAAAAAGTTTGAGTCTAGGGGCACCTTGAAGACTGACAAAGTATGCCCAGAATAAAACTTTGAACCTGGTCACACGAGGGAGATAATTCAGCGGGGAAGCGAGGCTTTTTGCTCCGGAGCAAAACGAAGCGCGGTATCGCGATCAGATGTTCCTCTGAGGCTCCGTGCTCAGGCCGTCAGCTGCCGATCACACGTTTATGGTGAAGCGTGGCAAAGAAGGGCGAAGCGGTTCACAGCAGTAATACGTTTGTGCACATGCGCAGTTCCACGTTCGCGCACATACCATGGAGGTGTAAAAAAAAATCCGGTGGGATGCAGACTGGTGCCAGATGCCAAGGGATACCGGCGCTTATGCGATCCTACGCCCGTCCCGCTGCGCGTTTTCCGGGAAATAGTGCACTTTCCCCGGTATCTTTTTACTCCGCATCTTCTGCGGGGCGATATGGGTTGCCGACGGCTGCGGGACTCTTGCCAGATGTTTTCGTGTGATTGCACCCTTAAAATCTGCCTGGCATGCATCCCTACCGCGTGGCTGATTCTGCGTCTGGCCGGGACCTTTGTTGGTCTTCAAGGTGCCACTGGACATAAATTTTGTTATTCTGGGACAAAGTCATTGCTGCTTCAGGACACTAAGGGCCAAGTCGTTTCCCCGATAATTAAAAACATAACGGTGGCATCCCAACATCTCCGCTCCATTACCTTCCCTGAATTTCTTCACTCTCTCACATCTCCGGGAGAAGGCGTAGATACCAAGCATGGCAGCCATAGGCAGGGCTTTTTTTGTAGAAAAAGCCCAGCAGGAACTCATTAGCATAATAGGCCACACCCAACAGCAGGAACTCATAAGCATATTAGGCCACACCCCCACATTACCAGAAGTGTGGTCATCCAGCCACACCCACCTTTCCCTTCTTATTCTGTTTACCTTGTTTGTTGTCAACACCCAGGGCTCTTTTTGTAGCAGGAACTCCTTTGCATGTTAGGCCACACACCCCTAATTATAGCCAATCCTAATGAGTTTCTGCTGTTGGGTGTGGCCTATTATGCTAATGAGTTCCTGCTGGGCGTGGCCAACTTGGGAGCCAGCCGGAACTCCGTTCCTGTGCGTTCCTGCCCAAAATACCCCTGGCCATAGGTATGATAATTAGAGAAGGCTCTTGAAGGCGGGGCTGGGGGCACAAGCTTGTGGGACGTATTTGTCTCTCTTCGTTTGAGGGATGGAAAGAATAAGGTGCTGTCGCTTTGTCTTGCGTTGCCAACTGCAGGCTGAGAAATTCCTAGATATTTTGGGACAGTGCCTGGGGAGGGGGGGAAACTGGGACGGGGAGGGTCCTCAGCACGGTTGTGATGCCACAGAGTGGCAGCTACCTGGAGATCACCTGCAATTGCAGGAGATCGCCAGACCCCACCTGGAGGTTGGCAGCCCCTACTTGTGCATGTGCTCTATGTGTGTGTGTGAGTGAGTGAGTGAGAGAGAGAGAATAAGAAGTTCTGTGCTGTACTATACCAGTGGTATGCCTAGTCCCGTATTGCATAGAACTGGTAGTTTTACAGTGTAGTCCAAAGGAGGACTCACTCAGAATCCCACTGAAGTCTTTTCACTAGCCTTTCTATTAAGCCAGGATATTAAGTCAGGAAGCGCTCCCTTGCCCTATTTATTTCATTCCTTGGAAGCCAAACCCTCCCCCTTTTCTCTTCTATCCAATGTCGAGGATTTTTTCTTCTCCCAGAAATGGAGGCGAAAACCTGTCATCCTAAACAGTGTTTTCTTAGTCAACGTGAATCAACTGAATAACGCACCCGTCCATCTCTTCCTCCCTCCCTCCTTCTCTCTCTCTCTTTCCTTCTCTCTCTCTCTCTCTCTCTCTCTCTGTGTCTGTCTGTCTCTCTCTTAAAAATGTACTTATTGCTCACAGTAGCTCTCCTATTGCAACATGAAGAACGGAACCCAAAATAGCTCTCAACGCTCCTCAACAGATTCCAGACCAGGAGCGACTTTGTCCGTCCCAGTTTCCGCCCTGTGTATTATTTGAGAATCATCCCAGGTTCTTAAGAAACAGAAGGCATGTTTCCCATCTTTACATCTCCCAATTTTTAAGAGCCTTCTGGGCAGATTTCTTAGCTTTTGATCAGTGGGTGGGGAAACAATCCTACTGAAGTTGACTCAATGGGGCCTTACTTCCAGGAAAGTGTTTTTAGGACTGCAAAAATCGTACCGTCCTTAAAAGAGCTCACAGTGATGTACCATGAAAAAGGACAGAGCGTGACAAGCAGGATTGTTCTGGTGCTGTGCTGAAATAAGCCAGACCAAAGCCCTGTGATCTCATCTCACACTGGGCTGCAGCAAAGGATGATGGGAGTGGTAGTTGGCAACGGGCAAAGAGCTTGCAGGGAAATCTTACAGGCAAGGGGAAGAGAGAAAATGATACGACAGTTTGCACTGAACGTTGAACTAATAATGAAGTTCAAGAGACTGAGGTCAAGCCAGCCTTCTGGAAAATAGGTAAATATTCCCATGCCATAGACATTTATTTTCCTCGGAAGACTCTATAGTTTATTAAATTGAAACCTGGTGGAATTTCAGTGACTATTAGCAATGTTAATGACAAATCCATTTTCAGATGTTGGCTTTCATCAATACGTACTGAGAAGGGGGTAGTGGAAAAAAACCCCACTAGGGAATAGAAGTCCATTTGAAAGAGAAGAGAGAGAGAGGGAGGGAAATCTACATTTTAATGAAAATATTTTCAAGCCATTTCAAATAAGAGTGCGCTAGGAATAATTACAAAAGTTTGGAAAGAAAGAACATTAGCTTTGATAGCTTTCTCCTCTGTGAAGCAATTAAAATGAGCCATTTTTCAAATACTAAGCAGAAAATTACTAATGGACAGACTTTTTTAAAAAAAGCTTTCATTTCAGTCTCTTGTCCTTTATTCTGGTAAAAAAAAGAAAAAGGGGAAAAAATAAGGTGGTTTTCAGATAGATTACTACATAAAGGAGTCACTGACTAGATGTCATAAAAACTACGGCAGCGTAGAGTGAGGGAGATTAACAGCTAGATTTAAATCACGCAACAGTCCAGTTAATAGCAATGTCTAATTAAAGAACGCATTATGAGTCTGTAATGTTGATTTGATGGAGAAAAAAACCTCAACTTTGGAATTTTCCATTGTAAGTAACTGGCTCCGAACTCTTTCGTGTATGTCAGCGGACGCCCCATGGAAAAGGTGGTTCAATTCTTAACCTCTAGCGTGATTGGTGGGTTCAGGTGTGTCAACAGAGTCCACTTTTGATCTGGCCTCATCAGGCGAGCACCATGGAAGAGCACATGAACACAGGAAGCCGCCGGTAGTCTATCAAAATCAGGAGGCCCACCAAATTGCCCTTTTAAGAAAGTGGGCAGGGCTAGGTGGGGATTTAGCCCAGCAGAGCTTTTGATTGGCCATTGCAGATCTGATCGGCAGCACAAGTTTTCTAGAAGTGGCTTTGGAAGCAGCTGCCACCACCACAGCACAAAAGGATCTCCACCACGTGAGTGAATGTAAGCAGAGTGCAGGCAAACCAAACCAAACCAATATATTAATTTTAAAAGGCGTCCTGTTCAACAGCGCCTCGGCCTGAACTGTTGAAGAGTTGCTCACGCCCTGGCATTCTGTCGTTGGCTCCGCCTCTTGGGGAGCCATTTGTGGTTGCATCGATGACCCATCCATCAGAATTCCAAAGGGGCCTGCAGGCTCAAAAAGGCTGGGAACTCCTGGTCTACTGGAATGGTCAGGGTCTCAAGTGGAGGTCTTTCACATCACCTGCTACCACACAGTGTTCCCTCTAAGCTGAGTTAGTGTGAGTTAGCTCACAGCTTTTTGGCCTCCAACTCACACATTTTTGTCTTAGCTCAGGAAGGATGGCTCCGGAGCAAACTAATTTATGCAGCAGTCAAATTGCTTGCTCACAGCTAGGCTTGCCAAGTCCCCCTGGGGGGCGGGGAAACCCCCACCCCAGAGGCCTGTTCCCCGCCGCCACCGGATCGGGCCCCGGGGAGGGGACTCCACCCCGACGTGCACGTCACCAGGAAGTGACGCAACCACGCCGGGCACGCTGGGGGTGGGGCCACAGTCATCGGAGAAAAAACTCTATGTTTTCCCCTCGGATGGTCGTGGCCCCGCCCCCAGCGTGCCCGGCTTCGTCACGTCACTTCCTGGTGATGTGGATGCGGCGCGCGCGCGCGCCGGGATCAACCAGGGAGTCCCCCGCTCCACAACGAGGACGGACTTGGCAACCCTACTCACAGCTTCAATGCTTGTAGCAAACAAAGTAGAATTCTTGCTCACGAGACTCCGCGGCTTAGAGGGAGCAGTTCCTTTTCTAACTGGAGAGGCCAGGAATCAAGCCTGGGACCTTCTGCAGACAAAGCAGATGCTCTGCCACTGAGCCATGGCTCCTCCTTATATTTATTTATATTTATTTATAATTTCAATTTATAGCCCTCCCTCCCCGCTACACGGGCTCAGGGCGGCTCACAATCAGGCATAAGCCCGCACATAAAACACAATTAAAACCATTTAAAATCATTTCTACAATATTACAACATTATTAAGTGCTCTGGATGTTCCGAATAGATCATCCATGAAGATGACGGAGACACAGCCAACAGGAGGAATCTACTCTGGGGGTATTCTCAACGAACTCCCTGCCTCTGAGAAGCTGTGGATTTCAAACCTGCTTTCCTTCTCATTCTGATAGATTCAGGTGGTTAGCCATGTTGGTCTGAAGCCCCAGAGCAAAGTTTGAGTCCAGGGGCACCCATGAGACCAACCAAGTTTTATTTGAGGTATAAGCTTTTGTGTGCACATATACTGTCTGGCTCCTCGGCTGCATCCGCAGAGCCTTCAGGCAGCATTCTTCACCCAGTTGCCTCTAGGGCTGCCAAGTGGGGGTGGGTAAACTCCCGCTTTGGAGGCCCGATTTCCGCCATCTCGGAATTTGGCCCAGGGGGGGGAACTCCACCCCCTGAAGCGCACCTCTGGTGACGCAACCACATCACTCACGTTGGGGGCGTGGCCCCGATCGTCGGAGGGAAAACCCCACTGACGATCGGGGCCACGCCCCCAATGTGAGCGATGTAGCGTGTAACTTCCTGTGACAATGTGGCGGTGCGCGCACGCATCGCCGGAGAGCTCCCAGAGCCCAGCGAGGCTCCCGCGCCACCAAGGTAAGTAGACTTGGCAACCCTAGTTGCCTCTGCTTATACCTTGAATGAATCTCTGTTGGTCTTAAAGATGCCACTGGACTCGAACTTTGCTCTGCTTCTTGCTCTGAGTGACACAGCATTTTACACATCCGGATGTGTACAGTCAACCACACGGCCTACAGTCAGCCACACCATCCCAAAGACTTAAGGGCAACTTACCTTTTCTTAAGAAGGAGGTGGCAATTTGCGCCAATTCCGCCTCCTGCTGTAGTCCACCGAGCCCCCACCAGAATCTTTTTTTCCTGGGGGTCAGCAGCACACCTTCACAAAGTTATTTATTTATTTAGATATTATGCCCTGTTTTCTTCCCAGTTGTTGCTTCTAACATCTTTCTCTTCTCTTCCATTTTATCCTCGCAACGACCCTGTGAGATAGGGTTAGACTAAGTGGGACTGACTGGTCCATTGTTCAGACTTGGTCCATATTTTGTGTGCCCACTGTCTGGTGCCATAGGAAGGGGGCAGACATTTAGAGAAGAAGAAGGAGATTGGATTTATACCATACCCTTCACTCGGAGTCTCACAGTGGCTTAAAAACTCCTTTCCCTTCCCCTCCTTACAACAGACACCCTGTGAGGTAGGTGGGGCTCTTTCCAGAACTACCCATTCAACGACAGCTCTGAGAGAACTATGGCTTGCCCAAGGTCATCCAGCAGCTGCAAGTGGAGGAGCGGGGAATCAAACCCGGTTTTCCCAGATTAGAGTCCGTGTACTTAACCGCTACAGCAAACCGGCTAGGTTTATAATCAGGAAGGTTTGTTGCCCATATGTGACCATGTAGGCCTGAGCCCAATGTTCACAAAATGTCAGTGGGGTAACTGTCACATGCCGTCTTGTGGATATAAGGAGAGCAAGGCCTCCTTTGGTCCTTCCTTTCCATTCCCCTGGTGTGGCTAGAAAGTGGTATATTGTAAATCCATCTACAGACAGTGGGTCTTTGGACCAAGTTTCTTGGCAGCAGATGATATCATCTTGGGCCAAAAAGAGGAAGAGGACAAGAAGGAGGAGAAAGAGGAGAAAGAAGAAGAGGGGGGGAGAGGAGGAGAGGAAGGAGATTGGAGTTATCACTTGGAGTCTCAGAGGGGCTTACAAATCTCCTTTCCCTTCCCCTCTTTCAAGGACTACTCTTGAGAGAACAGCTCTCAACCACTTGAGCCACCGCAGCTCCAATTTGGACAATACAGTTCTTTTATTTAAAAAAAGGTCTACAATTCTTATGTATAGTTCGTATAATATCCATACTAGACTCTATCAGCCAGGTGGAGCTTCAGTGGACCAGTGCAGTCTAAAGACTCAGATTACATACACTAAAGGCATTGTGTGTGTATATAAAGTGCCTCCAGGTTGCAGCCATCTTACAGTGACCCCAGCAAGTGGCCTTCAAGGCAAGTGATTAAGCAGAGGTGTTTTGTTTAGCTTCCTCTGCAGACTCTTCCCTGGCAGTTTCTTTTCCAGGTACTGATCCTGCTTAGCTTCTGGCTTCTGGGAACCCCAGCAAGGGGCTTTCAAGGCAAGTGAGAAGCGGAGGTGGTTTGCCCTTGCCTTCCTCTGCAGAGTCTTCTTTGGTGGTCTCCCTTCCAACTACCGGTCCTGCTTAGCTTATGAGATCTGATGACATCAGGCTGTACCACGCCACCTTCCCTTCCACTACAGACATTAGACGTGCTAAAACTTGCCATAGCAGACCAGTCTATTAACATTTGTTAGACATGATAGCCAAACATCAGCTCCTTGGTCGGAGGTATTCGAGTTCCAGATGCTGGAGATAAGCCTTGGTCATCCTCTTCAAGCTCTTTGTGAACTTCCCAACAGGTGTCCAGTTCTCCACTTTGGGAAACAGACCACTTGTCTAACTTTGTGGTCCTTTGGTTCAAAGACAGCAACGCTAATCTCATGAAACAGTGTTTCCTGTTCCCAACATTACAGCCACTGGCAATCCCTACAGAATAATGCTACCTCATCATGTTTTCCCAGTCGACTTCCGGTTTATGGCGGCGCGCTAGCAGACTCACCTCCCGGACCTCCCGGGGGGTGAAGCTGCGCTCCAGCCGAAGAAGGGGGTGCGCCGGCTTGCAACCCCCCCCCAGGGGCCCAGCGAAGGGACCCTGGCCATGGAACTTATAAGAGGTCGCCTCTTCGAGGGCGGAATGCCTGAGAATTGAGGCACCTCTTCATTCCGACGGTTCTCCGTGCTGTGAGACCGTATGGACTTAGTGACGCTGACCAGGATGAGTGCAGGAGATCACACGGCAGAAACAAAATGAAAGCGAGGTCAAATGACTGATTATGGACATGAGTCAATTTCGTAGTGTTTAAATAAAATAAGATAGCTCCCCACCCCACCCCACCGAACGGGATCATGTTTTCCCAATGTAATTTGCAGTGGAGAATCATAGCTCATCAGTACAGCACACCTGTTGCATGCCCAGGGTCCCAGGCTCAAGCCATGGCATCTACAGTTCAAAAGGTCTCTTGGAAATGACCTTGCAGAACTCCTGACAGTGGAAGGTGACAACACTATGTTAGAGGAACCAATGGTCTAAACTTGAGGCCGCTTCATATGTTCTTATCATATTTGATATATATGTCATTTGGTGTGCAGAACTGAGATATTTGGAAAAGAGGATTGGGTAAGCATCTTTTGCTGGGGCTTTGTGAGAGCAGAAGAGGGTATGAAGGAGGTATCTATTGGGTAAGCACCTGATGGTGGGATTGGGTAACTGTTGATATGAGCAGTCAAGGGTATGAAGGCTGGTATGTATTCCTGACCTGGTAGCTCGGCCTCATTCGCTCCCTTATACTCCGGATATTTTTGCACGGATATAAGTCACAAGTCTTTGCCCTGTGGGCTAGTGTTTGGGAATGCAGATGAGTCTCTCATTCTTAGACACAATCTCTCCATTTTCTTGTAGGAAAGTGCGCCTCGGCAAGAACCGCTCACTGAGCCACAAACAACTCTGGATCAAGCCAGCCACAAATGTCATTTTTGTGGCCTCCTCATTGATCTACTGAGTCCTGGAGAGTAACCTACCGGATCCAGGAAGCCCGAAACCTCCAAATAACTCCAATGACCTTAGGAGAACAAGCCAGGAAGGCGTTTTGAGTGTTGGCTAGAAGAGCATATTAAAATACAAGGCATTCTCTGTAGTAAAAACTGGGTACCTCATTCCAGCTGTCTATATATATTCCTTCCCAGCACTAAATCTGTCCAGGGACCTTTCAGAAATACAACATTAAGCCTCATGCCTTCGCTTAGTGAATAGAAATGTGAAAAGGATGGAGATAAAAATCAGAGGGACATACAATAGCGAATGTTCTATGATTTAATCACCATTACAGCTTAAAACAGCCCAGCCGACATTCACCCTTGGTAAGGCAGGGATAAATCTCAGCCGATGGCCTCCTTCAAAGAGTGACGGCACCGTCGTTTCAGGCCCTTTTTTAGAAGGGAGGCCCCCCGACGCAGCACAAAGAAGATAGCTGAAGGGCACCGGAAGTGGCGGGCTTCAAGAACCAAGGTCCAATTGACCTTCCTCGCAATGACACAACGGCCACTGAATGCAGGGAAGAAAGACTCATATATTATTAGGGATGTGGTGTGCGTGTGAATGTGTGGTTTATACACAGTACTGCACTCTCCTGGGGAGCAGGGTATGAGATCCCTAGAAGTAGGGGATGAAACCACCTAGGATCAGAATGGAAGCAGGTTTTGCTTTCCCTTCAGCAGTATTTCCAAATCTACTGCTTTTTCTTCAGTCTTGATCGATTGGCGTCGTTTAGAAGAGAAGAAGAAGAAGAAGAAGAAGAAGAAGAAGAGAGACTGGATTTATACCCTGCGCCCTTCACTACCCAAAGGAGTCTCAGAGCGGCTTAGAAACTCCTTCCCCTTCCCCTCCCCACAACAGACACCCTGTGCGATAGGTGAGGCTGAGAGAGTTCTTGACAGAAACTGCTCCTTTTCAAGGGCAGCTCTTATCAGAACTATGGCTTGCCCAAGGTCATCCAGCCAGCTGCAAGTGGAGGAGTGGGGAATCAAACCCGGTTCTCCCAGATTAGAGTCTGCGCACTTAACCACGACACCAAACTGGCACTTAACCACTACACCAAACTGGCAAACTGGTTTATACCCTGTTTTTCTCCCTGATTGGGACAGCAAGTGGCTTACATCGTTCTCTCCTCTGTGTTATCCTCACAACAGCCCTTCGGGACGGGTTAGGCTGAAGTCATGGGACTGGATGGACCCAGGTCACCCTGCGAGGCTCCATGCCAGAGGGGATATCTGAACCCAGTTCTGCCACAGATCCTAGTAGGCAAGGCTCTTTTTGTAGCAGGAACTCCTTTGCATATTGGGCCACGCTCCCTAATGTAGCCAATCCTCCAAGAGCTTACAGAGCTCTTCTTACAGGAGCTACTGTAAGATCTTGGAGGATTGGCTACACTAGGGGTGTGTCGCCTAATATGCAAAGGAATTCTAGGACACACTAACCACTACACCACACTGGCTCTCTGTATCCTATATGAAACCTTCATTTATATAGGTAAAAGGGGCTGCATGTGGGTGAAACATGCCCCCCGCCCCCTAGTGACCCCCCCCCACCCAAAATCAATGACGAGACTATTGGCATAATCCCCTTTACTTGAATAGTCTGTTTCTTGGTCATGCTAAACTACAACACAACATTGGGAATAAACTCTCTCCTCCCTTACTAGTTTGCTGCTGAGGTCAGGAGCGCGGACCCTCATCTGGAAGAACCGTGTTTGATTCCCCACTCCTCCACGTGCAGTTTCTGGTGTGCCCTTGGCAGGGCCTTCTTTGTAGAAAAATCCCAGCAGGAACTCATTGGCATAAGAGGCCACACCCAACAGCAGAAACTCATTAGCATATTAGGCCACATCCCTGACCACACAGTTTATTAGCATATCAGGCCACACCCCCATGCATTCCTTTGGCTTGCCTGGGTGCCCCGCGGCTGCGGGAAGCCCAGGCAAGCGAGCCCTTGGAGGGAAGGGAAGGCACAAGGAGGCATTTACTGCCTCCTTGATCCTACCAGGGGCCCCCCCTGGCCCGCCCGCCTTGGAGTTGTTGGGGGGGGTCACTCTCCAGGCCTTCCCTCTGTAGCCAGGCAAGTGCAGAGGTTTTGGCTGTAGTGGGCATGGCCAACTCTGAAGCCGGCCGGATCTCCGTTCTTGTGCGTTCCTGCCCAAAAATAGCCCTGGCCCTTGGGTCAGTCAAAAGTTATTTCAGAGCAGTTCTCTCAAGGGCTGTTCTCTCAGAGCTCTCTCGGCCCCACCTACCTCACAGGGTGTCTGTTGTGGGGAGGGGAAGGGAAAGGAGATTGTAAAATGCTCTGAGACTCCTTCGAGTAGTGAAGGGCAGGATATAAATCCAATCTCCTCCTCTTCCTCCTGCTTTATATCATGCTCTGGTGGGGGTAGGGCGGGGTATAAATCGTAAAATAAATTAAAAAATTATACAATTCCATCACAATAGAAGAGGAGTTCTTCGCCCCGATACACCTACAGTCTCCATGTTTAAAATAGTGGGAAAAGTCAGAAGGAAGGGTGCCATGGAAGACGTTGTGGTCAATATAAGTAAATGTAACGTTTTATTTACTTGCTCCCAGGGCTATTTTTGGGCAGGAACGCACAAGAATGGAGTTCCGGCTGGCTCCCGAGTTGGCCACGTCCAGCAGGAACTCATTAGCATAACAGGCCACACCCAACAGCAGAAACTCATTCGGATTGGCTACAATTAGGGGTGTGTGGCCTAACATGCAAAGGAGTTCCTGCTACAAAAAAAGGCCCTGGGTTTTGACAACAAACAAGGTAAACAGAATAAGAAGCAAAAGGTGAGAGTGTCTGGATGACCACACTTCTGCGAACATGGGGTGTGTGGCCTAATATGCTAATGAGCTGTGCTGTCAGGGGTGTGTCCTAATAAGCAAATGAATTTCTGCTGTTGGGTGTGGCCTATTATGCTAATGAGTTCTTGCTGGGCTTTTTCTACAAAAAAAGCCCTGCTTGCTCCTATTATTGTTTGCTTTTGGCCCTCAGACCTCAAGGCAGATCAGAACTGGGAACAATAAAGCAGTAAGAAGAGTATAAAGCACAAAACCTCTCAATAGCTATAGTCAACAAAATTATAGAACATTGTCCCAACAATGCCGTATAATACCAAGATTTCCCCTGGGATATGGACTTTACAGAACAGGAGATCCGTCCCAATCTGCAGCCCCAACAGTCAATCTAAAGGGGCTGCAGAACAGTGGCTCAGAGACCATGGCTTAGTGGCAGAGCATCCGCTTGATATGCAGAACGTCCCAGGTTCAATCCCTGGCATCTCTGGTTAAAGAATCTAGGAGCAGGTGATGTAAAAGACATAAGAACATCAGAGAAACCAATGTTGGATCAGGCCAATGGCCCATCCAGTCCAACATTCAGTCACACAGTGGCCAAAAATACCAGGGGCCCTCAGGAGGTCCAGCAGTGGGGCCAGGACACTAGGAGCCCTCCCACTGTTTCCGCCTCCCCAAACACCAAGAATACAGAGCATCCCTTGCCCCAGACTGAGAGTTCCTATCTATACCTTGTGGCTAATAGCCACTGATGGACCTCTGCTCCATATCTGTATATCTAATAGCCAAGTTGCCCCCGAAGTGCGGATCGCTAAATCAGCACTCCGGGGCACTTGGGGGGGGATTATACGTGGGATAAAGGAGTATGAGAAAAATTTTGGGGGGGATGTTTAAATCCCCCCGAAAGTGCAAGAGCGTTCCGTGCGCATGCGCACGGAATGCTCTGTACCTGACCGCGCCGCCGCCGCCTCTTCGGAGCCGGGCGGGCAGGCGGAGGACCAGCCTCGCGGGCGGAGGACCGGCCTCGCTGCCGAACCCGGCAAGGGGGGGAGGACCGGCCTCTCCGCCGCCTCCGCCTCGGAGCCGGGCGGGCGGGGGGAGGACCGGCCTCGCCGCTCTTTATCCAATTCCCTCTTGAAGCTGTCCATGCTTGTAGCCGCCACCACCTCCTGTTGCAGTGAATTCCATGTGTTAATCACTCTGGAATTCTATGTGTTAATCACACAAGAGCCAGTTTGGTGTAGTGGTTAAGTGCACAAACTCTAATCTGGGAGAACCAGGTTTGATTCCCCACTCCTCCACCTGCGTCTGCTGGATGACCTTGGGCAAGCCATAGTTCTGGCACAGCTGTTCTTGAAAAAGAGCAGTTTTTGTCAGAGCTCTCTCAGCCCCACATGCCTCACAGAGTGTCTGTTGTGGAGAGGGGAAGGGAAGTGAGTTTGTAAGCTGCTCTGAGACTCCTTTGGGTAGTGAAGGGCGGGGTATAAATCCAATCTCCTCCTCCTCTTCTTCTCTTTGGGTGAAGACGTACTTCCTTTTATCTGTTCTAACCCGACTGCTCAGCAATTTCATTGAGTGCCCACAAGTACTTTTTTCTCATACTCCTTTATCCCACGTATAATCTTATAAACCTCGATCATGACACCCCTCAGCCGTCATTTTTACAAGCTAAAGAGCCCCAAGCGCTTTAACCTTTCTTTATAGGGAAAGTGTTCCCACCCTTTTATCATTCTAGTTGCCCTTTTCTGCACTTTTCCCAATGCTATAATATCCTTTTTGAAGTGTGGTGACCAGAACTGTACACCTCTGCCTGAGATGAAGAGCCAATGCCAGTCTGAATAGACACTACTGATTTTACTGGATCAATATAACACAGCTTCATGTGTTGATATGCAAAACCTTTATGGGTATTTACTATTTTATTTTCTTCACTTCTATCTCACTTTTCTCCTCAATGGGGACCCAAAGTGGCTTCCATCATTCATCTCCATTGTATCCTCACAAGAACCCTGCGAGGTAGAGTAGGCTGAGAGTGTAGGGATGGCCCAATATCACCCCAGTGAGTTACCCTGGCACAGTGAGGATTCGAACCTGGGTCTTCCAGTGCCTAGGCTGATGCTCTGATCCCTATGCAATGGTGGATCTGCATGGTGACCCACAAATCCAGATTTCTTCGGTATGGTGACCAATGTTCCCTCTAAGCTGTCGAGTCTTGTGAGCAGAAATTCTACTTTGTGAGCTATTGGCTTTAAAATTGTGAGTGAGCGATTTGGCTACTGCATCAATTAGTTTGCTCTGTAGCCCTCCTTCCTGAGCTAAGACAAAAATGTGTGAGCCGGAGGCTAAAAAAAATGTGAGCTAGCTCACACTCACTCAGCTTAGAGGGAACACTGATGGCGACCCACTTAAAAGCAAATGGGGAATAAAGCTGCAAAAAACCCAATTTCCTTCCCACAAAACATCAACCACTGATGTGATACCCAACACTGTTCCTGGAGTGTACCATTTGAAACCACCAATGAGTGTGTGTGGGGGGGCACCATTCTTGCCCCCAAACAACAATAATTCCTCCAACTGGGAAACCAGAACATCACAAAATGGCTTCCAAAGCCATCACTCAGGCCAAACGTTGCATATATCCCCCCAGTCCTGTATGCTGGGCCTGGAAAGATTGTTAGAAAAAGGATTCAGAAAGAAAAGAAAAAACTCAGAGGGGATGAACTTCAGACACCTCATATTGAGGAATGAAAGAGATGCGGTTCATACCTTGGAGCGCTTTCCAGTATCAAGTAGGATTCCCACTCCAGAGACTTAAAACACGCATCCCCTTGGAGAATCCCTCAAAGATACGGCTCATGGCATCAAGAGCTCCTATTTCTAATCCTCTTCAGAATGGTTTTCTTTTGGGGGGGGGGGGGGGAGAGAAATGAAAAACAGCGGCTGATGCTAGAAAGGAGACGGCAAGAACGCCAAAGAATTGTTGGCTGGAGAGTCGAGAAGTCAAACAACCTTGTACGAGATGAAAGCCGCAGCAGACAGAAGAAATGTCATTTCCTCTGGGGGGAAGCGACACTACAAATTCAGCATTCAGTGTTCTCGTGTTTCATCTGAACAAATTCCATTACATTAGGAAGATTAGAAAAATAGCTTTTTTTCTTTTTGGGGTGTGTGTTTGTTTCCTTGGGCTGTGCAAATGTAAGCGGCATGAGCATCTTGAGACCCGTGGAAGTCAGTGTGGATATTTTTCCTCTTTGAAACCAGAGGGCTCTAGGTTTGGACCTACCTCGTGTAACTAATAAATGGGGGAAAAATGGGAATGCTTAAGACAGCCAAATGTTTAGAAGTCCATGCTCCTGTTAGAACATCCTTTACGTTAGCGAACATGAAAAGGGAGAACTGGAGCGGTATTATTAAGATCTGTTGAAAGAAGATTCTTCTGAACAATTGGGCTTATTTTTGGAGACCCTGTATAGGGGCTTTTTTTTAGGCAAAAGGAGGGGGGGAGAAATGCACACCTCCTCCAAAGGCATGTGCTTTTGAGGAATTCTGACGAACACAATCTTTCTTAGTAAACAGGGCCAACGCTACTCACATTTTTTAAAGGGCTATTTTTGGCTATGTTGAAAGTGACTCCCATTCTCCCCCCCCCCCCAAGTTGCATATTCATTTACATCGTGGGCACTCCATGAAATTGCTGAGCGGTCGGGTTAGAACGGATAAGAGGAAGTACTTCTTCACCCAAAGAGTGATGAACACATGGAATTCACTGCCACAGGAGGTGGTGGCGGCTACAAGCATGGACGGCTTCAAAAGGGAATTAGATAAGCATATGGAGCAGAGGTCCATCAGTGGCTATTAGCCACAAGGTATAGATAGGGACTCTGGGGCAAGGGATGCTCTGTCATCTTGGTGCTTGGGGGGGGGTCAACAGTGGGAGGGCTTCTAATGTCCTGGCCCCACTGGTGGACCTCCTGATGGCACCTGATATTTTTGCCCACTGTGTGCCACAGAGTGTTGGACTGGATGGGACACTGGCCTGATCCAACACTGGCTTCTCTTATGTTCTTATAGGAACTCTCGGTCTGGGGCAAGTGATGCTCTGTCTTCTTGGTGCTTGGGGGGGGGTCAACAGTGGGAGGGCTTCTAATGTCCTGGCCCCACTGGTGGACCTCCTGATGGCACTGGTATTTCTGGCCACTGTGTGATACAGAGTGTTGGACTGGATGGGCCTTTGGCCTGATCCAACATTGGCTTCTATTATGTTCTTATTAGATAGGAACTCTCGGTCTGGGGCAAGGGATGCTCTGTCTTCTTGGTGCTTGGGGGGTCAACAGTGGGATGGCTTCTAATGTCCTGGCCCCACTGGTGGACTTCCTGATGGCACCTGGTATTTTTGGCTACTGTGTGACAAAGTGTTGGACTGGATGTGCCTTTGGCCTGATCCAACATTGGCATCTCTTATGTTCTTATGTTCTTATGTTCTTATCACTATATTCTCCACTTTCACTCTTGATCCACTTTGCTTGCCCTCAGCGATGTCATCAGATAACTCAGTCTGATCGGCGACACAGTACAATGGTCTCATTGAATTCGGTCCATGATCCCTGATTGCCTAGAATCTCCCAAATGGCTAATTCAGGAAAGAGAGAGATGCAGCCAGGGATGGGGAGGAGGTGACCATCAACGAAGCAGCCATGAGCAGAAACCATGGCATCAAAAGAATTACGATTTTAAAAAAGTGAACACCTGTACAATTTTTGCATATCTTTCTATCCTCTGGAATCAGGATTTTCGGCTTTAGAAAAATTCGCTTAAACCGAATCGAGAGATGATCTGATTAAGAGATACCCAGGGATTTCCAATGGTGAACGATTTGCATTGATGAACAACTTACACAGTGCATATGAACATAAGATGAAACACACTTGTTCTGCAAAACTCTCAAAGCACTGCTTGGAAAATCTGCACACCGATCCATTGCCAGATGTCTTCTGAGCACTCTTGCCAATATTCGCAAGATCCTTTGACAATGCCACTTGGCATCCAATGACATTTGATTTCCATTTTTGATATTTTCCTACCAGCGTTTCATAGGACGTGGTAGCTGAGATAGCTAAGGCTGTGCTACATCTCAGGAAGACCCTGGATCAAGTCTTACCTCTGCTAGGAACTCAGTAGGTAACTTTACCCAGTCCCCTTCTCATTCTCCTAAATGCACCAAGCATGTAATGATCTTGATCCACCGCTAGTTTGGTGTCGTGGTCAAGAGCGTGGACTCTAATCTGGGAGAAGCAGGTTTGATTCCCCATTCCACATGCAACTACTGGTATGACCTTGGGTCAGTCACAAGTTCTCCCAGAGCTGTTCTGGAAAGAGCAGCTCTCTCAAGAGCTCTCTCAGTCCCACCTACCTCACAGGGTGTCTGTTGTGGGGAGGGGAAGGGAAAGGAGATTGTAAGCCATCCTGAGACTCCTTCGAGTAGTGAAGGGCAGGGTATGAATCCAATCTCCTCCTCCTCCTCCTCCTCCTCCTCCTCTTCTTCTTCTTCTTCTTCTTCTTCTTCTTCTTCTTCTTCTTCTTCTTCTTCTTCTTCTTCTTTTCCTCCTCCTCCTGTAATGGTTACAGCAACGTGGCCTCTCTGAAGATCCTCAGATGCTCCAAAGAGCTGTCTCATGAAATGCTTCCAGGACAACAACAGGCTTGCTTGGTTTTAAATGTCTAGCTCAAATCACTGCACACCACACACAACTGCCTCGCTGCCATATATCTCTCCCCGGCTCAGCTGTCCGGAGCACACTCCGCATCCTAATCATGCAAATTAAATACAAATTTTAAAAATTGCCCCCATTAAAATGATCTATTAACGTTGTAAGGCTCCCTGCACTTATGGGGAAAGATTCTAATTGCATGCTCTTGCCATTGGCACATCTTAAAAGACCTGGCAGATCTTGAAGATATTTACACCTCTGGGATTAATTTTATTGTAAGGAATTAACTTTTGGCAAAGCTCTGTTGCTACCACTGGAGAGAGAGAAAAGGCTGCTAACAGCTGCTTTTTTATTATACCGCTGGAGAAAAATGGGACTGAACAAAGTGCCAACCCCCTCCCCCCCAAATGAAGCCCTTCCACATACACAAATGTTTTGTTTTTCAAAACAAAACTAGGAGGAGAAATACTTTCACGGCACCTTAAAAGAATAGGTCCCATTAGAAATCTGCAGCCAAATTCTGTAAAATTCTGCACTGCCCCCATTTTCGTTGCAGCTGGCAGCTCCCTTCTCTCCATAACTGGAATATTTGTGAACATTCTTTGCCATCACACCCGCTGTGCCAGTAGCTGTGTATTAATACACCTTGAGCCATGGATGAACCAACTGATTGCTGAGCAATCTGAATCTTAATCAACAGTCCATGCCGTCACACCAGCTCCATCAACTGGTGCGTGCTACCTAAACCTTGAGCCGACATTTGTCCTCAGTTTGATGATGCTGAAAACAAGGAAGCAGTGATTTTGAAAGGTTAAGAACATAAGAACATCTAGCCCAACATCCCGTTTCACACAGCGACCAACCGGTTGCCCTGGAGGGCCAGCAAATAGCACCCAGAGAGACAAGGCCTTCCCTTGAAGTTACCTCCTAGCACTGGGATTTAGAAACTGACTATGGAAGTTCCAAGGCTAGTAGCTATCGATGGATCGATCCTCCATGGATATACCTGACCCTCTTTTAAAGCCATCCATGGTCCTAATCACCACTAGGGAATCTCACGGTTTAATTACTTATTGAGTAAGAAGTATTTCCTTTTGTCTGTCCCCACCCCTTCCATAATTTTATAAACCTATACCATGCCCCCTCCTTAGTCTTCTTTTTTTCTAAACTCAAAAAAGCCTCAGACTCTCTAGCCTTTCCTTTTTTTTTTTTTTTTTTTTACAATATATTTTTATTGAAACATATAACAATGGATATACAACAATGAACAAACAATGTATGGTGAGTGTTAACAATTGGTGGTCAGTTACATAACATTATACAAGTATACTATAAAAGTGGCAGTGTACCTTAAATTCGAATACAAAATATGAATAATGAAAAAAACCTTCATATTGTCCTAGTGTACTGATTGGTGTCCATCAGTAAATGGATGCCAGTCTCAATGTAAAGTGAAATTAATCTTTGGTATACTAAAATCGGTTACCATAGATGTAGAGCGTCTATTTCTTTAGGAGTGTCATCAAATTGCTTTAAATATTCTAGAATAGGGAACCATATGGCTACAAGGGAAGAATTCGTAGGAATTTTGTCAAGTCGCGTAAGGTTATCCGAGAGTTTTGCCATAATATATAAATCCCACAATTTCTTATGCCAATGTGAAATTGAAGGCGTCATTGTCGTTTTCCAGTGAGTTGCAATGACTGTCTTAGCTGCAAAGAGCAGTATGGAGACCCTCTCCACCACTGAAGGAGCAGAGTCCTGAGCTACCCAACCGTTCAAAAAAAGATTTTCTGGAGTAGGTGTGATGTCTATATTGTTAAAGGATCTGATTTTTGTTATAATTTGTTCCCAAAATGGGAGTATTTTTGGGCAAGTCAACCAACAGTGAATAAAGGTACCTGTATTATTGCAATTTTTCCAACATTTTGGATCATAAGTTGATGTCATCTGTGCCAGTTTGCTGGGTGTGAGATACCAGTGAGCCATTATTTTGAAGGTTTGCAGTTTCATAGAGGAGATTTTGGTCTTGAAAGGAGGTGTGGTCCAAATTTTATGCCATTGTTCTTTTGTTAACTGGAGATTACAATCCTTGTTCCAGTAAGTTAGGTAGGAAGGAGGAGTATTATTTTCTAATGTAGCTAAAAGCTTATATAATTTCGAAATTAAACCCTTGGTGGAAGTTTTGGTCATTCCAATTATGTTTTCCAAAGGTGTGAGTGGTTGTTTTGATATTAGGTCCAGTTTGAGATGTCTGAACATGTTTGCTATTTGAAAATATTGAAACCAGGGGATTTTATGTTTTATTTTTGCCTCCAAATTTATTTTTGATATCAGAGAATTCCTTTCTACAAGATCTCGTAGCGTGGTGATGCCCGCTACTTTCCACTTATCGTACTCGGGGTTTAGCAACCCTGGGAGGAACCAGGATTGGTTGAAAAGTGATTGGTACCTAGATACCGGGGGCAAAAGCTTGGATTTCACATGGTCCCAGGCATTCAAAGCCACCAAAATTACCTGGTTGTTATATAAATCTTTTGTCCTCTCGTGTTTTGCCTGCCAGATGCTTTCTTGAATAGTGTATGGATTGGTGTAATATTCTGCCATAACGGCTGAGTCTGATTTTGGATCTGCATTTAATAGTTTCACTGTTTGAGACAATCCTATTGCTTTGTAGTATTGTTGTATGTTGGGAAAGTTTATACCTCCTTTGACAGATGCTTTGTATAATGTAGATTTTTTAATCCTATGATGTTTGTATGCCCAAAAAAAATTTATGATCATCATTTGCCATTTGTTAAGCTGGGCTGCTGATAATTGGATGGGGACCGTTCTGAAGATAAAAAGGAATCTGGGCAGTATAAAAGACCTGATTATATTCAGACGGTCTGTCCAAGCTAGATTCAACTTGTGCCAATTTTCTAGGTCTTTTTGTATTTCTTTCTCCATTAACAAATGATTTTTTTTGAAAAGGCTAGTATGGTGTTTAGGTATATTAATGCCTAGATAATGCAAACTTTTCCCAGCCCAGGCGTAGGGGTAAGATTCTTTTATAGCAGATATTTGACTTGCATCAAGACCGATCGGTAAGATTTGTGATTTGTTAGAATTGAGTTTCAGCCCTGATACAAGGCTAAACTGCTTTAGGTTCTCAGAGGCCGCCTGGAGTGATTGGTATGGGTTAGATAAGAAAAGCAACATATCATCTGCAAACAGAGATATTTTAAATTCTTTTTTGTTTATTGGTATCCCTGTGATTTTTTGATTTTTCCTTAGTAATTCCGCTAATGGTTCTATACAGATCGCAAAGAGGAGGGGAGACAATGGACAGCCTTGCCTTGTGCCTCTTTTCAAGGCAAATGAGTCTGATATTTGTCTGTTGATTTTTAGGTGCGTCTCTAGCCTTTCCTGAGAGGAAAGGTGTTCCAACCCCTTGGTTGCCCTCTTCTGCCCTTTTCCCAACTCCGCAACATCCTTTTTGAGATACAGCAACCAGAACCGCACACAGTATTCTAAATGAGGTAGCACCATAGTTTATACAGGTGCATTACATTATTTGCTGTTTTATTTTCAGCAGCTGTCCTGATTATCCCCAACATGGAATTTGCCTTTTTTTTTTTAACCACTGCTGCACACATTTTCGTTGAGCTACCCACTATAACCCCAAGACATTCTAACCTCAGGTTGCTAGGTCTCTCTGGGCAGGGGACAGGAGGTGAGAGTACCAGGAGCTGGGATTTTCTTGCACGTTTCAGTGACTTGCCCACATGATTTCCAATGTGACCTGGAAGTGACGTACGGACGTCAGGGTGATGCTCTGGCTTCTCTATAGTAGAATTAGCTACTTGTTGTTGTTCAGTCGCACAGTCGAGTCCGACTCTTCGCGACCCCATGGACCAGATCACGCCAGGCCTTCCTGTCTTCCGCCGTCCTCTGAAGTTGGCTCAATTTCATGTTCGTTGCATCGATGACACTGTCCAACCATCTCATCCTTTGCCGTCCCCGTCTTCTTTGACCTTCAGTCTTTCCCAGCATCAGGGTCTTCTCCAGGGAGTGCTCCCTTCTCATTGGGTGGCCAAAGTATTTGAGCTTCAGCTTCATTATCTGGCCTTCCAGGGAACAGTCAGGGTTGATTTCTTTTAGGATGGACTGATTTGATCTCCTTGCAGTCCAAGGGACTCTCAAGAGTCTTCTCCAGCACCATAGTTCAAAAGAATCTATTCTTCGGCGCTCAGCCTTCCTTACAGTCCAACTCTTGCAGCCATACATGACTACTGGGAATGCCAGCATTAGCTACTACCACAGAGTTTTTACCCAGAAACCAGAGCATCACCCCAACTTCCCCAGCATGCCTACATCACTTCTGGGTCATGTTGAAGTCACATAGGCACGTCGCTGAAATGTTGGGTGTTCCTTCCTCATTTTTGGGGTAATTCCTCCACTGGCCAGCTGATTCATGGCAGAGAGAGGTGGGCCCAGGCAGTGGGGGACCCCACCCCCACTAGGGGATCCGGTATCCCTATTCTAACCACTACACCCCACTGTCCAGCCAATTTGGTGTAGTGGTTACAAGTGGCGGACTCTAATTTGGGAGAACCAGGTTTGATTCCCCCACTCCTCCACATGAAGCCGGCTGGGTGACCTTGAATCCATCAAAGTTCTCTCAGAGCTCTCTCAGCCCCACCTACCTCACAGGGTGTCTGTTGTGGGGAGGGGAAGGAAAGGTGATTGTAAGCAATGCTCTCTCTAAGCTGTGGAGTCTTGTGAGCAAAAATTCTACTTTGTGAGCTCCTGGCATTAGAGTTGTGAACTATTGCATCAGTGAGTTTGCTCTGGAGCCCTCCTACCTGAGCTAAGTTAAAAACGTGTGTGCCGGAGGCTACAAAATGGTGAGCTAGCTCACACTCACTCAGCTTAGAGGGAACACTGATTGTAAGCCACTCTGAGACTCCTTTGGCTAGTTAAGGGCGGAGTATAAATCCAATCTCCTCCTCCTTCTCTCAGCCCCACCTACCTCACAGGGTGTCTGTTGTGGGGAGAGGAAGGAAAGGTGATTGTAAGCCACTCTGAGACTCCTTTGGGTAGTGAAGGGCAGGGTATAAAACCAAATTAAAAATATTCCTGGTGGTCTTCATATGGTATAATCATCAGTAATGTCCAACAGACGGTGTAACATTTATCTGTTTAGAAAATACCTGTGCTACCTCTCTGGAGATCCTGCTTGAAGTGACTTACATAAGAAAATGTTAGTGTCAGTCTAGCACCTGGGAAACCCATGTTCGAATCCTTACTCTGCCATGGTAGCTTGGTGGATGACCTCGGGACGCTCCCACCCTGTCAGCCTAACCTACCCCATAGGGTTGTGATGAGGATGAAATGGAGAAGAGGAAAAAAATGGAAGCCACTTTTTAGTCTCCACTGGGGAGGACGGTGGGACATCAGCAATGTAAATGAATAAATGAATGAAATTAAAGTTAAGAATTAAAGACTCAGCAATAAAGATAACACACCCAGCCAGAGCATAAAAGTGGAATAAAATACCAACCAGCTTCAAAAGAGTCTCATAAAACAGTTCAGGCTGGAAGCTGACCCTAAAAATAGGCATATATGTTTTTAATAGCATGGCTAAATATTTTGCATATGCCAGGTGAATGCTGTTTCAAAGGTTTCAGTACTTCGATGTTCACTGTCTTGGAGACAGGGGCACTATCTTAGAGGGAGGGGCTGTGGCTTAGTGGCAGAGTATCTACTTGGCATGCAGGAAGTCCCTGATTCAATCCCTGGCATCTCCAGTTAAAGCAGGGGTATCGAATTCATTTGTAATGGGGGCCGGATCTGACACAAATGCGACCTGGTTGGGCCGGGCCATGTGTCCCATAAAATGTAATACCAGGTAGCGGAGATATAAACTTTATAAAGGGCACAAACACAAAGTGTTTTTTTTTAACTTAAAATAAAAACATGCTTAAAACATTAGCTCTGTAAGCTGCAAACCTACTTTTGATTGATTGACATTCACCACAGAAATCTCATGCTCAGAGTTCTGAGTCTAGGACCCAGGTTAAAACATGAAATGGCTGAGTGATTAAGAGAGTCCAGGCAAAGCAAGCTACGATGCAGCGGCAGAACTGGAAGCAGGAGATGGCCAGTTCCACTGCAGGGAAGCCCTCTGGGGGCCTGATCCGGCCCCCAGGCTGCATGTTTGACACCCCTGAGTTAAAGGAAACTGGCAGTAGGTGATATGAAAGACCTCTAGCAGAGAGCCTTGGAGAGCCACTAACAGTCTGCGTAGACCTCAATAACCTTAGCTGAGCCAGTGGTCTGATTCAGTATAAAGACGTTCATGTGATTATGTGTGACCCCATTTGGGTGAAAAGGCAGTACAGAAATAATTTCAGTGAATATGTACGTTTAACGATCAATCCTTTAAATTAAAAGCATGGATAAAAGGCAACATTTTGGCCTGATACAGGGCACTCCACAGGATGGGACAGACACAGGATGCCGTCCTGAGCAATGTTCCCTCTAAGCTGTGGAGTCTTGTGAGCAAAAATTCTGCTTTGTGAGCTCCTGGCATTAAAGTTGTGAGCGAGCGATTTGGCTACTGCATAAATTAGTTTGCTCTGGAGCCCCATCCTTCCTGAACGAAGACAAAAATGAGTGAGCCGGAGGCTAAAAAACTGTGAGCTAGCTCACACTAACTCAGCTTAGAGGGAACACTGCTCATGACCAATGTTCCCGCTAAGTTATGGAGTCCTGTGAGCAAAAATTCTACTCTGTGAGCTCCTGGCATTAAAGTTGTGAGCGAGCGATTTGGCTGCTGCATCAATTAGTATGCTCTGGAGCCATCCTTCCTGAGCTAAGGAAAAAAGGTGTGAGACGGAGGCTAAACAACTGTGAGCTAGCTCACACTAACTCAGCTTAGAGGGAACACTGGTCCTGAGTACAAATTACTAGGGAGTAAGTCCTGTTGAATTCAATTGGGCTTACTTTTGGGCAATGCTCCCTCTAAGCTGTAGATTCTCATGGGCAAAAATCCTATGAGCTACTGGCATTCAGGGCCGGCTCACTCACTAGGTGAACTAGGCAATCACCTAGAGTGGGCCGGCCCTTAGGGGCGCCAAGCTGCACCCGGCTCAATACTCTGGGAGTTTCTTGATTATTTGTGTTTTTCATTCATTCTAAAATGCATTTATTTTTGAAAATTGGTGGGCGCATGAGGGGGTGGGCGCCAGAAGGGATCCTTGCCTAGGGTGCAAAATAAGCTGGGGCCGGCCCTGCTGGCATTAAAGCTGTGAGTGAGCGATTTGGCTGCTGCTCTGGAGCCCTCCTTCCTGAGCTGAGACAAAAATGTGTGCGCTGGAGGCTAAAAAACTGTGAGTTAGCTCACACCAACTCAGCTTAGAGGGAACACTGCTTTTGAGTACACATTCTTAGGCCTGCACTGATAGCCTCCCCTAGACAGTCTCTCCCACAGGATTATCAGCACAGGATTTTTATTTTATTTTTTTTAAAAAATGTACTCGAGACTATCAGCAAAAACTGCATTGCATTTGTCCCCACCCCCCACCCGGACCTGACAGTCCTGATTTGTGGCATAGTTTGAGGCTCCCAAACCAGCCCCCGTGTGTCCCTCCCCACCCCCTTTCTCTGCCCCCTGAGCAGAAAGTAGAGCAAAGTTTAGCAGAAATGCATGTTTGTCATTGAAGGGAGCTGAGAAGAAGGAAGAGACGACCCCGATAAGATCGCAGCCTGCAGCGCTTTGTTTATGAGAACATCCTTCTTGTGATATATGCCGGCGCTGGGTGAAAGGATTGTGTCACCCTCAACATATTTTAAATGCTGTGACTGTCAGGCACACAGACAACAAGGAACACGGTCTGTGCAAAACGGGGTCCCCAGAGACAGAGAGGTGTAGGGCGTCTGGACACGGGGGAGAGGACGAACGTCTGCACCGCTTCCATTGTCAAGGTATTGGTGGACTGGGGACCGGTGTTAAAAGACTACACAGAGAAGAATGTTCAGTTCCATGACAAATGCCTCTCGTCTGGTGGAGCAACTAGTTGTCAGAGAGGGACAATGGGACCGGAGCCTCACGGGGAAAAACAGCCCCGTAGCTAGGGAATTCTTTGGGATGGGGCCTTGGGGGGCCCATCAGCTAATTAAATTAAAGTAGAGGGCAGGTGGTAAGTTGGAGCACTTTGGGGGCAGCCCAGGAGGGAGGGGCCCCAGAAGAAACACTAAGGGGGCGGGCAGGAGCGCACAGGAGCGAAGCTCCGGCAGTAAAGAGCCTAGGGGGCAAGCACATGCAACAAGCCCCACCCCCTGCTCCCAGCAGCCCTCAGTCAGAGCAAGAAGCAGCCATGTAAGTTGTAGAGCCCCCCCAGTCCAAAACAGTCCAGTGGCACCTTTAAGACCAAGTTTTATTCAGGTACAAGCTCTCCCTCCTCTGCGAGGACAGATCTACATGCCCCCCCCAATAGCTAGCTATTCAAAACAGTCCAGTGGAGCCTGAGCAGTGGGTGTTGCCTTCTGACACATTTCTGGTGATGTCAGGGGGAGTGGCATATGCAAATGAGTTATGCTAATGAGCTCCTGCACCTCTTTTTCTACTAAATGACCCCTGCATAATAGCAATGGAGCATCCGCATGATTGACTGAGAAGTGCATCCCCCTCCTTTAGAGGAAACGGGGACGAGAGCTGCCCGCACCTGAAAACGAGTACATTTGTTTAAGAAAGAAAGCAAGCCGCAGCCTAGCCAGTTGTGGCTATTAAGACTGAGCTCTGAAAAGTCCAGATCTGGCTTCTGCGACAAGCCTTAGTCAACTTTTTTCAAGTACACTGGAACGGAAGGTAGAGTTCAAACGTAGAGACAGGCTGAACAGCAAATTTACATGTAACATGATGAAGATGTTTTAAATTATGCAGTTCATCCTGCCTATAAGTTTGAACTCTACCTTCCATTCCAGTATATTCGAAAAAGTGTGCCATGCAGGGGTCGTTTCGTAGAAAAAGAGGTAGGGGAACTCATTAGCATAACTCATTAGCATATGCCACACCCCCTGACATCAGAGACCCGGCGGTGGACCTGCAAGGCCGGCGGGAGTGCGAGGAAGCCCCGCCAAGAATCGACCTCTGGTGCCATGCACACGAAAGCTGATACCTTGAATAAAGCTTTTTTGGTCTTAAAGGTGCCACTGGACTCTCAATTTGTTCTACTGCTTCAGACCAACACAGCCGATCACCTGGAACAAACTTTAGTCAAGCCATTTTTGCCCCCTGCTTCAGCCTACCCGGCCTTCCCTGCAAAAACATTCCAGACTTTTTCACAGATGTGTTCTAAAGTATGACTGAAACGCTACACGTGGAAGATGTTGAACTCTCCAAATGGAATATAAACATTCCATTTTTTAAAAAAGTACAGCCAGGAAGGGTGGTTTCTTTTCTTAAACCGCCCAGTAGTAGCATTCTCACAGGAGACGCAAAACATTTCCTTGACTCCTCTCTTTCGAACGTGTGCCTTGGCGAAGTCAGGGAGTGACAGGCAATGTGGTGTAGTGATTAGAGAGTCATAAGAACACAAGAAGAGCTCTGATGGATCAGACCAGTGGTCCATCTAGTCCAGCATCCTGCCTCCCTCTGTGGCCAACCAGTTCCTCTGGAGGGCCAATAACAGGCCACAGAGGGCAAGGCCTTCCCTTGATTTTGCTTCCTGGCAATGCATAACATAGGATAAAAGGGGGGGGGGGAATCAACCTCTATAAATTGTATAAAACCTGTTAAAACTACCTCAGCCTATAATATTTAAATCCAATAAGACCTTTTAAGCCCTGGCACTGGGATTCAGGTTTAGTGCTTCTGACTGTGGAGGTTCTCTTTGTCACCATGGTTGGTGGCCAGTGATAGAGATGTTCTCAGTTAGTCTAATCCCCTTATAAAGCTGGCCATTCCTGTGGCCGTCACTGCGTCCTCTGGCAGCGAAATCCACATTTTAATCACTCACTGTGTAAAGTGGGAAAAGTGAGAAAAGAAATTGTGTCGAGAAGTGTCAAGAAGTCAGACTGAGAGCTGGGTGTAAAGGTTTCCCTTGCTCGAAAGCCAGTCGAATCCGACTCTAGGGTTGCGGTACTCATCTCCGTTTCCAAGCCAAAGAGCCAGCGCTGTCCAAAGACTTCACCATGGTCATGTGGCCGGCATGACTAAACACCAAGGCGCACGGAACACTGTTACCTTCCCACCGAAGTGGTACCTATTTATCTACTTGCAATTTCTTGCTTTCGAACTGGTAGGTTGGCAGGAGCTGGGACCAGAGATGGGAGCTCACTCCGTCATGCGGCACTCAGGTCTCGACCTGCTGACCTACAAACCTTCCGGTTAGCAGTTCAGCGTCTTAACCACTTGAGCCACTGCAGCCCTACGAGAACCCACATTCAAATCCTCCACTGACTGTGAGGTCTTGCAATTTAGATCTACCAGTTTATTGTGATGATAAGGGAAGAGCATGGACAAGGATAAAAATGGAATCAATGGATGATCTTGCTCACTTTTGATTTTTTTTTTTAAATGCCGGCCTTTAGATGGAATGTGGAAGGTGAAGAAGAAACCAACATCTTTGTTCCTGAAGTTGGCTGAAATTCTCATGCTTTGCTGGTCTACTGGAAGAATGTGGTTCTACTTGTTCTGACCAATAATACCATGGACATTTGGCAACTCTAAACAATCCGTCTTCAGAGGGCAACGCAAACGGTATACGCATTGCCATTCATTCTCTTGGCTCTGTCAAAAAGCACCATGGAAGAACCCCCACCACCACCAAGAGTGAGTGAAAGATCCCCTTTTCATTTCTTTTTCTGTTTTTGCTCATAGTTTTATCAATGGTTTCTGGTCTCCGTTTAATGCTTTTAATGCTGTGCAGGGCTATTTTTGGGCAGGAACGCACAGGAACAGAGTTCCGGCTGGCTCCCGAGTTGGCCACGGCCAGCAGGAACTTATTAACATAATAGGCCACACCCAACAGCAGAAACTCATTAGGATTGGCTACATTAGGGCTGTGTGGCCTAACATGCAAAGGAGTTCCTCCTACAAGAAAGGCCCTGGGTTTTGACAACAAACAAGGTAAACAGAATAAGAAGCAAAAGGTGGGTGTGGCTGGATGACCACAGTTCCGGTAACATGGGGTGTGGTCTAATATGCTAATGAGCTGCTATGTCAGGGGTGTGGCATAATATGCTAATAGGTTTCTGTTGTTGGGTGTGGCCTATTATGCTAATGAGTTCCTGCTGGGCTTTTTCTACAAAAAAAGCCCTGCTCAGACTAACATGGCTACCCTCTGAAGCTGATATCTTGGGTGTCAAGAAATCAACATTATACGTCTACAAGTGGAGACCCGCAGGGGACTTGCGGGAACAGCTATCCCATTACCCCCACCTCTGCTTCTTCTCCTCTCCCCCTACTTCTCTCACACTCTTTCTCCTTTCTCCTTTCTTTAAAACATCATACAGTGTTAGGGATGCCAGCCTCCAGGTGGGGACTGGAGATCCTCCAGAATTACAGCTCATCTCCAGACTATACAGATCAGTTCCCCTGGAGAAAATGGCCACTTTGTAGGGCGGGCTCTGTGACATTGTACCCCACTGAGGCTCTTATCCCCCCCTGGGCTCCAACCACATTTCCCCAGAGTTTCTCAACCTGGAGCTGGCAACCCTATGTCCCACCGGATGGCAAAGGGGCACCTGGCAACCCCTGAGCATTGCATATAAAATATGTGTAACGTGCGTATTTGACACAAAGGCATTCACAGCAAATCAGGGCTCTTTTTGTAGAAAAAGCCCAGCAGGAACTCATTAGCATATTGGGCCACACCCCTGACAGCACAGCTCATTAGCACATTAGGCCACACCCACATGTTAGCAGAAGTGTGGTTATTCAGCCACACCCACCTTTTGCTTCTTATTCTTAACTCCTTTGCATGTTAGGCCACACACCCCTAATGTAGCCAATCCTAATGAGTTTCTGCTGTTGGGTGTGGCCTATTATGCTAAAGAGTTCCTGCTGGGCGTGGCCAACTCGGGAGCCAGCCGGAACTCCGTTCCTGTGCGTTCCTGCCCAAAAATAGCACTGAGTCTGAGGCAGAACAGCTAGATTTGAGTCCAGTAGTTCCTTAGAGACCCACAAACTCTCTTTGTTGACTCTTGAAAGCTTGTACCCAAAACTCTGGTTGGTCTCTAAGATGCTACTGGACTTGAATCTAGGTATACCATTGAGAAATGCATTGGTTTAACCAGGTAGATCCAGTGTAAGGCAACAGAAATGGACATAAGTCTTTTAAAAACATGGTTCAATTTGCACAGGAGAGATGCATAGTCAAAATGGCGATCTGGGGGTCACGACGACTAGGAGATACTTTCAGGTGGGTCGCTGCGTTGGTCTGCAGTAGAAGAGCTAGATTCGAGTCCAGGTAGCACCTTAAAGACCAACAAGGAGCTGTAGCTCAGAGGTAGAGCATCTGCTTGGCACGCACAAGGTCCCAAGTTCAGTCCCCGGCATTTCCAGTTAAAAGGACCAAGTAGTAGGTGATGTGAAGGAGACCCTGAGACCCTGGAGAACCATCGCCAGTCTGAGTAGACCATACTGACCTTGATATGAATTTTGTTGGTCTTTAAGGTGTACTGGACTCAAATCTTGGTCTTCAGCAGATAGAAGGAGACCTTGAAAATCCTCCTTATTCCCCTCCCTACTGCGAAATTCCATAGAGGCCCACCTCATTTGTGAACAATCGCTGGTTTCGGAAATGTCAAGTTCTCTCAGTGGACAGATGCCTCAACTCCAGGCCTAGCTCCAGAACTGGATCTCAAGGATTCCTTTGCGGGAGATCACTCCATGGAGGGAACCCCTCCCGTCCCATCTGGCTTCATTTAAAGACACTGTCGGAGATGTACTGCCTCTTTAAGACAGAGTTTTACTTTAAGACCATTAGAGACCATAGCAGACAAAGAAGCCCATTACTTATGCATCCCCCCCCCACCCGTTCCCCATCCACACGAAGGTGAAAATAATAAAATAAACATCATATACTTCATTATGATATCAGTTTACACTTCCAGGGTACACAGAAAGAGGCCATTTCATCAAGCTAATTGCCAGAAAGTAAAATAGAGAGAACTTTGGGCTATTAGTCTATTATGGGGCTTTTTTCTTAATCACAAATAGGGGGCCCGCAAATCCCCCGGGAGGACGTGGATTCTAATTTACAATTGAACTAGAGATCCGAGCAATCAATCTTGGGCAGCACTTTTACAGTGTAATTGCGGCTACATCACAAATAAAAGAGCGAGAGAGGGGAAGTGAGTTTCTGCTGGAGGTGTGGATATTTACCAGGCATGGGTTTAAGAGGGGGGGGTACACACACACATTCGCACACACACATTCACACACACACACTCACACCCCACAGCCATGAATATGCAATGAGGGCTCATTAGTGCCCCAGTGTTGCTATGACGAATGGCATTATCCCTAGACCAGAGCAGCCTAAACATGAATTTTATAACGACCCATTTATCATGACTTGTCAGGGTCTTTTCTTACTGTATCATCTTCCAGCTTCCGCACCTCCCCCCCACCACCACTTTGATTTTGGAAGCCTCTTCTTCCCATCCCCTTTATCTCTTTGGGCCTTGAGCGGATTACGGACTCCCGAGCAGAAGGACCTGTGGAACAGGTTGACCTCAGGACAGGGGGGAGCAAATGGTGGGAAGGTTGGGGATGGGGACATGGTGGTGGTAAGGTTGTTCGTGGGGTTGGTACGTCACTTCCAGAGAAAAAACCCAGATATGATGTAGGGTAGCTCTAGGAATCATCAGAAAAGTCATAGAGTTTCCAGTAATTCCTAGAGCTAGTCACTTCCGGGTTTCTCCCAGAAGTGATGCAGTGATGCCAAAGTGATGTAGTGGAGGCGGCAGGAGGTCTTCTTCCATAGTGGGAGCACTGGCAGCCCTAGGAGTGTTGTTTCTTCCCTCTTTACCTGTAAAGGAACTAGTTCAACTCAGGCTGCGGTCACACAGAGCATTAGCCATGCTACAGATATGGAAGATAGGCGGATTTTCCGGGCGCAATCAAACCGCAACATCTGGGAAGCGTAGAGCTCCCATGGCGAACCCGAGGCTTCCCGCCAAAGATGCGCCGTAAAAAACTAGTACCTCCGAGGTACTAGTTTCCGGAAACTGCGGGGCAAGGGCGGGCGTCTGTTCATGTTTCCGGTGGTAGCTCGTGGCATCCGGCGCCCGCCCATGTCCCGTCGCGAAAAGGTTTTTTCCCCAAGTCTCCACGGGATGCGCACAAGCACCCAACGGTGCATGCACACACTTTGGTTAAAAAAAACCACAACCCCCGCCGCGCCGCTTCTTTGCATCACTGCAGGATTGACGTATGATCGGCACCTCCCCCCAAACCACGGGACGTCGGCTGGATGTTTGATCTGGCGGCCGCGCAGTAGTTCGCTCCGGGGCAAACAGCCACGCCTCCCCCCCGCGATATCCGGCCCGTGTGACCGGGGCCTCACAATAGTGAAAGATCAGCCTGCACAAGAAGACCAACTGAGCCCAGGAGACATCCACTCTGGCCTAAAACAAAAGCCACAGAATCTTTTTTATTAGGACCCACCCAGAGGACACAAAGCATGAGGAGGTGTTCTAGTCCTCCACAATTAGGACTGTCAGCTCTGGCTTATGAAGCTCATGGAGCTTTGGAGATGGTGCTTGGAGGAGTTGGAGTTTGGGAAGAGATACCATACAGGGGTTGCGGTTAAACCCGCGAGATAACGCGGGGGGGGGGGAAGCGAGGCTATTTGCTCCGTTGGAATTTGACCCACAGTTGCGCAATCACACAGTCCCTGGGAGCTGCAGGGGCAGCCCGTCACTGTGTGATCAGATGCAACTGCAGGTGAATCGGGATTTTTTTGGGCTGCATGTTTCCGGTGCACTTCAACAGGGATCGATGATTCGCAACTCCGCACTGAATGCTCCCTATGCAGTGTGTGGCTGCGGTCACATGGAGCATTAGCCACGCTACAGAGACGGAAAATAGGCGGATTTTCTGGGCGCAATCACAGCGCCACATCTGGGAAGCATAGAGCTCCCGTGGCTCACCCGAGGCTTCCCGCCGAAGATGCAGGGTAAAAAACTAGTACCTCCGAGGTACTAGTTTCCGGAAACCGCGGGGCAAGGGCAGGCGTCTGATTGCGTTTCCGGTGGCATCCGGCGCCCGCCCATGTCCCCTCGCAAAAAGGTTCCCCCCCCAAGACTCCATGGGCGGCACCCAACGGAGCATGCGCACACTTCAGTTTTTTTTAAAAAACACACCACCTCGTTTGTCACGCCGCCATGCTTCTTTGCCTGTGGTGTGATCGGCACCTCCCCCCTAACCACGGGACCTCGACGGGACCTCAACTGGACGTCTAATCATGCAGCCACGCATTATTTTGCTCTGGGGCAAACAGCCATGCTTCCCCCCCACATTTTCCGGCCCGTGTGACCGGAGCCCATGATGATGTTCATACTGAAATGGGGGGAAAATAACAGCATGGAGTCGGGATGGCCCGATCAGACCATCCCGACACCATGAGAGCGCGCTGGCGTGATCACACAGGGGAAAGTCAATTCCTGGACCGTAGCAAAGCCCTTTGTTCTGGGCTTTTTTTGTAGAAAACCCCCAGCAGGAACTCATTAGCATAATAGGCCACACCCAGCAGCAGAAACTCATTAGCATATTAGGCCACATCCCCGACAGCACAGCTCATTAGCATATTAGGCCACACCCCATGCCTTCCCTTGGCTTGCTCGGGCTCCCCGTGGCTACAGAGAGCCCGGGCAAGCCCCCCCTTGAAGGGAAAGGAAGGCAGTTTAAACTCCAGGCCTTCCCTCTGTAGCCAGGCACGCAGAGGTTTTGGCTGTAGTGGGCGTGGCCAACTCTGAAGCCAGCCGGAACTCCGTTTTGTGCGTTCCTGCCCAAAAATAGCCCTGCCTTTGTTACCGGATTTTCCTTAGTGTCTTTTTACTCTGCTTCTCCGGCGGAGCAAAACAGGTTGCCGATGGGTGAGGGACACTCCCCAGATGTTTGTGTCTGATCGCACCCTTAAAATCTACCTGGCATTCACGCCTATGGCACGGCTAATTCTGTGTGTGATCGCACCCAGAGATGTGATACCATATAGCAGAGGTCATTTCGGGGGGAATCGCGGGGGATCGCAGTTCCCCCGGGTGAGGTACGGGGGCGGGGCACATGATGAAGTCCCCCCCCCCGCTTCCGGCCGCCCCGCTTCTGGCCCTCATTCAGCCAGGAGGAGGCAGGAGAAGAGGGAGGGTAAGTTGCTTCCTCCCTGCCACTCCCCACCCCTGCCTGCCTGGGGCCAGGGAGGGCCTTCGCGGGGCTTCCTTGCACTCCCGCCGGCCTTGCAGGTCCAAGGAGTTTGAGGAGGATGTGACATCACTTCTGGGAGATCCTCTAGGAACTTCCCATAATCTTTATGGCAAAGATCATAGAGACAATGGGAGAATCCTGGGTCATGCTCATGGAGGCCATTTTTCCTCCTGCTCCTCAATTTCTGGAGGGAGGGGGACTGCGCCAAAGGCAGGGGGTTACCTTCTGCAGGTGAGCAAATGGAAAGTCTAATACTGCAGCATGTACCTGCAAGTTCTCACTGATTTACTGTGTCAGGCTCTTCCTTTGGAGTTGGCTGCATACTGTTACACCAAGCACACACCTTGTTCTCTGTGCCTGCACTTGCAGAAGTTAAAGTTGGTGGGGACCAGTGATCAGGCTTTCTCCATGGTGGCTCCTCACCCCTTTGCATGCCCTCCTTTTAAGCTCCCCTGAAGGTTTCCCTAACATCCTTCTGGTGGCAAGTCAAAACATCTGCAGTGTATCGTTTTCACAGCCTATCACAAGGGCTGTTTTATGCTCTCTGCCGAATTGTTTT
>NW_015170888.1:1189656-1200559 GCF_001447785.1 Gekko japonicus
TGGCAGGTCCTTTGCCAGGGATACTTTTCCATGTTTTTTTTAAAAAAATGATTTTGTTGTTATGATGGGTTGAATGCAATTGGCTTCCCCCCCATGGGTAGAATAAGGGAGGAGAGGGCTCCCTTCGACCACCAAAACAGCTATGCTAGGGAACATGGGACCGACATGGGAAAAAAGCCGCAAGCGTGGAGGCCTGGAGAAAGAAGGGATGTGAGATCGAGGTTTCAGGCTGAGGTCTTTCACATCATCTCCTGCCAGATCCTTTAACTGGGGACACCAAAGGCTGAACCTGGGAACTTCTGCATTCCAAATAGATGCTCTGCCACTGAACCCACCTCCAATCAATGTCACGTGAAGCTGACTGTCCAGGGTCTCAGGCAGAGGCCTTTCTCATCATCTCCAACCTGAGCCCTAAGGACTAGATTTATTTTCTTTTTAAAAAACAATGGGTGCATTTTTCAGAATCAGTGACAACTTTTAGCGCCTGCTGTTTCTGAAGGTAGAGTTAGGCGAACCTGCTTGCACTCTTTTTAAAAACAGCCCCGTGTCCCACAATAGCATTTAAAGTTTTATGCATACGCCTCCTTCTCCAGAGCACCTTATCTTTGGCCAGATCTTCTCCTGAAAAGGAATTACAATCTCCATTTATCATCTCAGCTAACAGGATCTTTGAACAGTTGAGGTGAAAGTATACAGAACTTGTGTGAAAAAGCTGGTTTAACCCGGTTGCAATTCTCATTTGTTTTCACCAGAGATGCTGTTCTACTGGGGGCTTTACGGCATTGACTAAAATCTGTACACATAAATAAAATGGGGGGAAGGGGAAGCCATTAAAGAAGACCCTAAATCTGTGGTTAAATCAAACTTCAGTTCTGAATGCAAGTGGCGGCGGTATTTGTGGCAAACAGAGTGCTACAGAATCATCAAAAACATTTTTTTAATTAAAAAAACTGGATCTGCTAGATAAAATATTGCATTTCTGGTGGACCTAGTGGCATCCGGCGCCCGTCTCCACAGGTTGCGCAGCAGCGCCCAACAGCGCATGCGCACAAAGAGCGACTGCTAGTGCAATCGCGCGGCTCCTGTGCCGCGCTGCAGGATACCCATCTGGTCGACATCTCCCCCTAACCACGGGACCTCAACCGGAACGTGTGCCTGGGCAGCCACGCGTTAGTTTCCTCCAAGGCAATTAGCCACGCCTCCCCCCCCCGCGATATCCGGCCCGTGTGACCGGGGCCCTAGTCAGTTTTTTAAAAATGTAACTATCTGCTCATAAAGTTTACTGCCGAGCTATGTGCATATGCACACAACTGCATGCACGCTTTTGCCCCATGCAGATATTCCCTTTAAAAAATTCACAGTCCCCCCCCATCCTGTTTGCGTCTAAATTCACTATCGCGTCTAAATTCACTATCACGAACCACAAACGATATTCGTTATATGAACCTTCGAGTAACAAATCGGCAACAATGCTTTTCTGCTCTCATCCCTCCTTAAATTTGAAATCCAAATGATTTAAAAATATATATATATCTTAAAAGAACTTGAGCTTCATTAATTAAAACAAGCCAATATGTCCCGTCCCTTGCCTTTTAACCTCTTACCATCACTGAATGACATCTTCAGTCATTAACAAGTTAATAAGAATCTCGGCCTCATCTGGGGGAAAGATAAGGAGGGAAGAATGGAGAGCATTGTGCAGATAATGACAGGTTCCTTGTTGCCTCCTAAGAGGCCTTGGTCAGCCATGTTAAGAATGTGTGTGTGTCCAGTCATCCCCTGATCTTTATCTGCAAGGCCTGGAGCAGAACCTGACACAAGCCAGTTTGGGAGCCTCGACTGAATAAAGAACGTTTTCTTGGCGGCGGGTGAGAGGGACTGAGGGAGGGTGGTGCTTCTGCATACTAGAACATGATGACATTAGTAATCACTACACCAATTACAAGACAAGTTATTGGACGAAGAAGGCACATGGCATCTGGTGTGCTGTGAACGTGCGGTCCATGGTGGAGTCTTAGCACAGGAAGGAGAACTTGGAAGGATAGAATCATAGAGTTGGGAGGGACCTTCGGGATCATCTAGTCTAACCCCCTGCACAATGCAGGAAATCCACAAACACCTCCCCCTACTCCCAGTGACCCTTGCTCCATGCCCAGAAGATGCCAAGCCCTTCCCAAACCTCCAGGACCCCTGACCAAACCGGCCTGGAGAAAATGGCTTCCTGACCCCAAAGTGGCAATCGGCATTTCCCTGGGTGTGTAAGAAAGGGCCACGAGAACTAAGCACTGGTGCAACCCTTCCTGCCCTCCCTCTCGTGATCTGCCTAAGTTCACACAATCAGTATTGCTGTCAGATGGCCATCGAGCCTCTGTTTGAATACCTCCAAGAGCCCACCACCTCCAAAGGAAGCCTGTTCCACTGAGGAACTGCTCTGTCAGAAAGTTCTTCCTCATGTTTAGCCAAAAACTCTTTTGGTTTAATTTTAACTTGTTGGTCTTGATCCAACCTTCTGGGGCCACAAAAAATAACTCCGCACCATCCTCTAGACGATGGCCCTGTGAGCACTTGAAGATGGTTACCATATCACCTCTCAGTCATCTCCTCTCCAGGCTAAAGAGATCCATCTCCTTCAACCTTTCCTCATAGGACTTGGTCTCCAGACCCCCCACCATCTTCGTTGTCTTCTGGACACATTCCGGCTTGTCTATATCCTTCTTAAATTGTGGTGCCCAAAACTGAACACAAAACTCTAGGCCAGAGGTCATTTCGGGGGGAACGCGGGGGAACGCAGTTCCCCCGGGTGAGATGCAGGGGGGTGGGGCACATGATGAAGCCCCGCCCCCTGCTTCCGGCCACCCCGCTTCCAGCCCTCATTCAGCCAGGAGGAGGCAGGAGAAGAGGGAGGGTAAGTTGCTTCCTCCCCGCCTCTCCCCACCCCTGCCTGCCTGGGGTCAGGGAGGGCCTTGGCGGGGCTTCCTCGCACTCCCACTGGCCTTGCAGGTCCACCGCCGGGCCCCTGATGTCAGGGGATGTGGCATATGCTAATGAGTTATGCTAATGAGTTCCCCTAGCTTTTTTTCTACGAAATGACCCCTGACTCTAGGTGAGGTCTAACCAGAGCAGAGTAAAGCGATACCATCGCTTCGCGTGATCAGGACACTATACTCCTGTTGATAACTTAAACAAGCACCAGAAAGTGTTGGACTTTGCATCAGAACCAGGGGTCATTTCCTGCAGGAGTGCACAGGAACAGAGCTCCAGCAGTAAAGAGCCCAGGGGGCGGGCACATGCAACAAGCCCCACCCCCTGCTCCCAGCAGCCCTCAGTCAGAGCAAGAAGCAGCCAGGTAAGTTGCAGAGCCCCCCCCCCCCGCCCAAAACAGTCCGGTGGCACATGTAAGACCAAGTTTTATTCAAGTTCAAGCTCTCCCTCCTCTGCCTGGACAGATCTGCACGTTTCCCCCCTCCCCCAATAGCTAGCAATCCAAAACAGTTCAGCGGAGCCTGAGCGGTGGGTGTTGCCTTCTGACACATATTCCAGTGATGCCAGGGGTGTTGGCATATGCAAATAAGTTATGCTAATGAGCTCCTGCACCTCTTTTTCTATGAAATGACCCCTGAGTGTGGCTCATCAAGATGTGTTCATGGCTCAGTGGTAGAGCATTAGCTTTGCACATAGAAGCTCCCAGGTTCAATCCCCAGTATCTCCAGTTAAAAGAATCAGGCAGTAGGTGATGAGGAAGACCTCAGCCTGAGACCCTGGAGAGCTGTAAAGAGGGGCTGTGGCTCAGTGGCAGAGCATCTGCTTGGCACGCAGAAGGCTCCAGGTTCAATCCCCGGCATCTCTAGTTAAAAGAACCAGACAGGATGTAACAGGAAAGACCTTTCTCTCTCTGAGTCCCTGGAGAGCTGCTGCCAGTCTGAGTAGACAATACTGACTTTGATGGACTGATGGTCTGATCCAGCATAAAGCAGCTTCCCATGCACAGACATTATTGGGAGGTAGGTTCAGTGGCAGAGCATCTGCTTGGCATGCAGAAGGTCCCAGGTTCAATCTCAGGCATCTCCAGTTATAAGGAACAGGTAGTCGGAGATGTGAAAAACCTGTGGCTGAGACCCTGGAGAGCAGCTGCCGGTCAAGAGTGGACAATACTGATCTTGGTAGACCATGTAGAAGACCACTTCATGTGCAGACAGGCCTTAAAAATGTGAAGAGGCCTCCTAGCAGTCAGACCATTTGTCTTTCTAGCTTAGACCAGTGGTTTCCAGCCTTTTGGGTATGGGGACCCACAAGTCCAATTAACATAGTATGGCGTCCCCTTTCACAAAAGCATAACATGCACAAAACAACACAACCACAAAAGCCTAGGACCCACTTTCAGGCCATGACCACTGCTTAGGAAGCACTGGTTTCTTCTGACTGGGCCAAGTTCTCCAGGGTCTATCCCATCACTCAGTCCCTAAGATTTGCAATCTGGTCTGATGGGGATTAAACCTGGGGCCTGATTCAGGGGTCATTTCGTAGAAAAAGAGCTAGGAGAACTCATTAGCATAACTCATTAGCATATGCCACACCCCCTGACATCAGGGGCCCAGCGATGGACCTGCAAGGCCGGCGGGAGTGCGAGGAAGCCCCGCCAAGGCCTTCCCTGGCCCCAGGCAGGCAGGGGTGGGGAGAGGCAGGGAGGAAGCAACTTACCCTCCCTCTTCTCCTCCCTCCTCCTGGCTGAATGAGGGCTGGAAGCAGGGTGGCCGGAAGCAGGGGGCGGGGCTTCATCATGTGCCCCGCCCTTTGCACCTCACCCGGGGGAACTGTGTTCCCCCGCGTTCCCCCCCCTGAAATGACCTCTGGCCTGATGTATGGAAGGCATATACTTTCCCACTGAGCCATTCCCATTCATTCTTATGTAGGGTTGCCAAGTGAATTTTACTCACCGGCGGGGGAGCCTCGCCATGCTTCGGGAGCTGTCCCTTGTTGTGCGCGCGCGCGCTCTGCCAGCATGTCATCGGACGTGACGTGCGACGTTGATCACGTTTAGGGCGTGGCCCCGATCGTCGGAGGGAAAACCATAGAGTTTTCCCTCCGACGATCGGGGCCACGCCCCAAACGTGATTGACGTGGTTGCGTCAGCTCCGGTGACGCAGCCATGCTGCGCTTTGTGGGGCGGAGTTCCCCCTGGGGCCCGATTCCGCAGCGGCGGAAATCGGGCCTCCAAAGCAAGGGTTTACCCGCCACCCGCCCCCACTTGGCAGCCCTATTCTCATGGGGTCTGAGTAGTATTTCCTGATATATTGTACTCTGAGGTTGAGACACCATAAGCCAACTAAGAACATATTACAGTGAATGCATTCAAATCATTCTTTCATCACATCATCCAAACATGGAATTTGATACAGGATGTGGAATTGAGCATATTAAATTTTCTTTCTTTCTTTCTTTCTTTCTTTCTTTCTTTCTTTCTTTCTTTCTTTCTTTCTTTCTTTCTTTCTTTCTTCTGCAAAGTTATACTTCAAATTGTTGAGAAAGGCCTGGGGGGAGGGATTTAAAATTCCTGAACAACGCCCCGTTTCTCAGACAACACTCAAGCCCATTGGCTTTCAGACTAAGATGTTTCTTGAAAGACAGGAATCTTTCACCTTCTGCAAAAAACAAAAAAAAACCTTTCAAAGTTTAAAAGTGAAGTTCTTTAGTATGTTCCTAAGGCAAACATGGGTTTCTCCTCAGCGCGAAACCTGCTCCGAGTGGCACTGTTCGTTAAATAACAAGTAGTGTTTTTTTAAAAAGCCAAAAGCTTAGGAGCCCCTT
The DNA here is from genome assembly GCF_001447785.1 of Gekko japonicus. Taxonomy (NCBI): domain Eukaryota; kingdom Metazoa; phylum Chordata; class Lepidosauria; order Squamata; family Gekkonidae; genus Gekko; species Gekko japonicus. The sequence continues at coordinate 1,195,462 of NW_015170888.1, forward strand.
CTCCTCCTCTAATTTAAAAATTAACTTATTGCCTAGAGGTAACACTTCTCCGTTGACAAAATAATGGTAAGAGATTGACCTTTTCATGAATGGATTACAGGCCAGGAATAATACACTTTGTCACAGAGCATTAACGGTGCCTGTTGAAAAGGTAAATAGTGTGTACAGAGCTTACAATGTCAATGGCTCCCTTAGAAATATTAATTATGTCAGTTAAAACACTTGATGCCATTCAATCTCTGTCACACTCTGGAGAGTGGCATCTTTTAAACTCCCACTCACAGCGGAGTCTTAAAAAACAAACAGACCCTAACCCAACAAAACAAGAAGAGGGGGGAGGTCCTCTTTCTCTGGGTGCACTCAAGCATCTACTAGAGCCCGGAGTGCAAAAATGTGGAATTCGAAAGTGAGGACTTAGGGCTGGTTTCTGAAATGTGCTTTTTGTCGCAAGTGTCCTGAGGAGTGTTCCCTCTAAGCCGAGTTAGTGTGAGCCAGCTCACCATTTTTTAGCCTCCGGCCCACACATTTTTGTCTTAGCTCAGGAAGGGTGGCTCCAGAGCAAACTAACTTATGCAGCAGCCAAATCGCTCGCTCACAACTTTAATGCCAGTAGCTCACAATGTTGAATTTTTGCTCACAAGACTCCGCAGCTTAGAGGGAGCATTGGTCCTGAGTAGTGATTTTATTGTGTTAATGTATTCTTTACTTATCCGAGTTAGATATCCAGTTTGCTAGCTGGCATGCAGAGCAGAGGTTCCTTTACAGAGCCAGCGTGGCGTAGTGGTGAAGAGGTTCAGACTCGTGTCTGGGAGATCTGGGTTCGAATCCCCACCGCCATAGAAGCTGACTGGGTGGCCTTGGGCCAGTCATAGCCTAACCTATCATCTCACAGGGTTGCCGTGAGGATAAAATGGAGCAGGGGAGAATGCTGTAAGCCGTCTTGGGCCCCCATTGGGGAGAGAACTGGGTTACAAATTAAGTAAATAAATAAGTCAGAGTCTGGATTCTTGTTCAAAATGGGAAAAGCCAAAAGAGAATTGGGGAGTGGGCCCTCTTTTAATCCCCACTCCCAGCAAGCATCTCCTCCCATTTCTAAAAGAAATAGATCTATGAAGTCCCAACAAAGCTGTTTTGAGCATGTGGTGGTGCAGACAACTTATGGGGACCCCATAGGGCAGTCGGGGCAAGAGACAACCAGAGGTGGTTTGCCGTTTGCGTGCCTCTGCGTAGCAACCCTGGACTTCCTTGGATGTCTCCCATCCAAGTACTAATCTGGGCCAATCCTGCTTAGCTTCTGAGATCTGACAAGATCAGGCCAGCCTGGGCCATCCAGGTCTGGGCACAAGGAAAACAGGCGGTTTGCCATTACTTGCCTCTGCGTAGCAACCCTGGACTTCCTTGGTCGTCTCCCACCCAAGCACTAACCAGAGATGACCCAGTTTATCATCTGATCAGATGGGCTAGCCTGGGACATCCAGGTCCTGACAAGAGACCTTCAGAGGTGGGTTTGCCATGGCCTGCCTCTGCATAGCAACCCTGGACTTCCTTGGTGGTCTCCCATCCAAGCACTAACCAGAGCCGACCCAGCTTACCATCTGAGATCTGACCAGATGGGCTAGGTCGGGCCATCCAGGCCAGGGCAGATGAACAGAGGTAGCTGGCCATTGCCTGCCTCTGCGTAGCAACCCTGGACCTCCTTGGTGGTCTCCCATCCAAGCACTAACCAGAGCTGACCCAGCTTACCATCTGAGATCTGACCAGATGGGCTAGGTTGGGACATCCAGGTCCTGACAAGAGACCTTCAGAGGTGGTTGGCCATTGCCTGCCTCTGCGTAGCAACCCTGGACTTCCTTGGTGGTCTCCCACCCAAGCACTAACCAGAGATGACCCAGTTTATCATCTAAGATCTGATCAGATGGGCTAGCCTGGGACATCCAGGTCCTGACAAGAGACCTTCAGAGGTGGTTGGCCATTGCCTGCCTCTGCGTAGCAACCCTGACTTCCTTGGTGGTCTCCCACCCAAGCACTAACCAGAGCCGACCCAGCTTACCATCTGAGATCTGACCAGATGGGCTAGGTTGGGCCATCCAGGCCAGGGCAGATGAACAGAGGTAGCTGGCCGTTGCCTGCCTCTGCGTAGCAACCCTGGTCTTCCTTGGTGGTCTCCCATCCAAGCACTAACCAGAGCCGACCCAGCTTACCATCTGAGATCTGACCAGATGGGCTATGTTGGGCCATCCAGGCCAGGGCAGATGAACAGAGGTAGCTGGCCATTGCTTGCCTCTCTGTACCAACCCTGGACTTCCTTGGTGGTCTCCCATGCAAGCACTAACCAAGGCTGACCCTGCTTAGCTTCCCAGATCTAGGCTGGGCTATCCGAGTCAAGGCTCTGGCCATGCATTAAGTGCCTTTCCCTCCCCCCTAAGGAAATGCTGCACATTTGTACATTCTTAGAAGTGCTTGAGTGCAGCGAGGGTTCTCCATCTCTGACTGGCCTTCCCTCTCTCCCCTTCCTCCTGCGTTCCTCCCCTTTCTTCAGGTCTAGACAGATATCACAAGCATTTTCAGAATGCTGTAAAAAAAATAAAAATTGGGAAACCTCTTGTGGTGATCGTCAGGGGTCATTTTGTAGAAAAAGAGGTCCAGGAGCTTATTAGCATAACATTTGCAAATGCCACACCCCCTGACATCACCAGAAGTGTGTCAGAAGGCAACACCCACCGCTCAGGCTCCACTGGACTGTTTTGGATTGCTAACTATTGGGGGCAGGGGGAACGTGCAGATCTGTCCTAGCAGAGGAGGGAGAGCTTGTACCTGAATAAAACTTGGTCTTAAATGTGCCACTGGACTGTTTTGGACCGGGGGCCCGGGGGGGGGGGCTCTCCAACTTACCCGGCGGCTTCTTGGTCTGACTGAGGGCTGCTGGGAGCAGGGGGTGGGGCTTGTTGCATGTGCTCGCCCCCTGGGCTCTTTACTGCCGGAGCTCCGCTCCTGTGCGCTCCTGCAGGAAATGACCCCTGGTGATCGTACTCTCCCATTAGGAAATGTTATCTCAGTGGACTATACCAGACTGTAACAACTCATGTATCCAGTAGGGGAAAGTCAACTTCCGTACTGAATTTAATTTAAAATTTATACTCCTGTCTTTTCATCCTTCAGGAAGCAGACAAGGAAACTTAACATCAGCGTCAGACTGAGATGATTTAAGAACAGCAGAGGACAGCAACCTCACATATTCAACAGTGGGAAAGAAACACAACAAGAACCAAAGAGAGCACACATATAGCTAAGATACCGTCCAAACATTATTATTGTCTGCTATGACTGGCAGCAGCTCTCCTGGGTCTCAGGCTGAGGTCACATTACCAACCACCTGACCCTTTCAATTCGAGAGGCCAGGCACTGAACCTAGGACATCCTGCATGCAGAGAGGATGTTCTACCATTGAAACCATGACCCCACCGGAAGGTGTGTCCAGGGCCGGCTCACTCACTAGGCGAACTAGGCATTCGCCTAGAGCGCGCCTGCTCTTAGGGGTGCCAAACTGCCCCCACCAAAAGCCCCCCGCCATTGCATTTCTGCGGCTGGGTGACCCCCGCCGCTGCCGCCCACTGCCTCTTTGGCTGGCTAACTTCTCCCTGCCTGCCCCCTCGGCTTCCCAGTGGACTGTGAGCGCTTCTCCTCCTCCTTGCGGCCAGGGACTGGCAGCTGCTGCAGCAGCAGCAGGGCCAGGGGAGCGACGGCTTGTGAGCACCCCGCCGCTCAGCCTCTTCTCTGGGCACCCTGACGAGGGGCACCAAACTGCACCCGCCCCTGCCAAAAAAGCCCCCTCACTGGCTCTGACCGGGTGGCTGCCGCCGCCTCTTTGGCCAGCTAACTTCTCAGGAGGAGGAGCAGCAGCACGGAGGGGGGGGGGCAGAAGTGGAAATTGGTGGGCGCTTGGGAAGGGGCGCCAGAAGGGATCCTCGCCTAGGGTGCAAAATAAGCTGGGGCCGGACCTGGGTGTATCTGCTTAGGAACTGGATTCCGCTCCACCATTCATCCAGGAAGCTCGATGGCTGACCTCAGTCGGTCTTTCCACCAAAGTACCTTTTTTTATCATGAAAATAAAATCGAGGAGGGGGCAGAATAAAAATGTGACAGGCAGCTAGATCCCCAGCATGAAATATAGAAGTCTGAACTTTGCTAGTGAAGGAACCAGGCGAGACTCGCTTTGGAGGAAGTTTCCATTATATGGGTGCCTCCCCTCAGAAGGCCCCGTCTTGTGGAAGTACCCACTTCAAAAGGTGAGCGATACAGATCAGGGACTCAAAAGATGAGGAAGCTGAGGAAATAAGTGGTTATAGGAGAGACATCATTGCCACTTAGAATTCTGAAGATTAAGGAGAACAGCCTAGACTGGATTCAAGAGCCAACCGGAAGCTACTTGTAATGACATAAAATGGAACAACACACTCTGAGCATAACTTGGCCCATTTTCTACTTCTGCTTGTCAGGCTCAGTTCAGCTTGTCATTTCTGAGCACTTTGGGTTACTGTCTCATAACTAGCGAGAGACCATGTGGTATAGAATCTGGACTAGGCTCTGAGAGACCCAGGTTCGAATGCCCACTCTGCCATGGAAGCTTGCGGGTCGAGCTCTCCCCAGTCACACATGCACTCAGCCCAACTTACCTCCCAAGGTTTTTGGGAAGATAACACAGAGGAAAGGAGAAGGATATAAGCCAATTTGGGTCAGAGAGAAGCAGTATATGGATGATAGAAATAACATATGAATGTCTCGCAATTACGTTTGAATTCTGCTCTGCATCTGAGCAACACAGACCTTGATTTGGAGGGATAGAGCACAGAAATGGATCATCTGCTTTGTATGCGGAAGGTCCCAGGTTCAATCCCCGGCATCTCCAATTAGAAGTATCATGTGGGACGTGGTACGGAAGGACCTGAGATCCTGCAGAGTCACTTGAAGTCCAGGTAGACACCAATGACCTTGATGGACCAAGAGTCTATGTCGGTACAAGGCAGCTTCATGTACTGGTCTCATCCTGTCTTACCTTCACAGCAACCTTGTGTATCATGAACTCTCATATATATATATA
>NW_015170888.1:1201908-1268013 GCF_001447785.1 Gekko japonicus
TATCTATCTATCTATCTATCATCTATCTATCTATCTATCTATCATCTATCTATCTATCTATCAATCTATCTATCTATCTATCAATCTATCTATCTATCTATCTATCTATCTATCTATCTATCTACCTATCATCTATCTATCATCTATCTATCTATCTATCTATCTATCTATCTATCTATCTATCATCTATCTATCTATCTATCTATCTATCTATCTATCTATCTATCATCTATCTATCTATCTATCTATCTATCTATCTATCTATCTATCATCTATCTATCTATCTATCTATCTATCTATCTATCTATCTATCATCTATCTATCTATCTATCTATCTATCTATCTATCTATCTATCATCTATCTATCTATCTATCTATCTATCTATCTATCTATCTATCATCTATCTGATGGACAATAATTGTTTAAAACCCCATTATTTACTGGGGAACTATGGGAAGGGGCAGTGGCTCAGTTTCAGAGCTTCTGTTTGCACACAGAAGGTCCCTGGTTCAATCCCAGCATCTCCAGTTCAAAGGACCAGAGAGTATGGGATATAATTCAATATAAGCCATCTTCATGTGTGTACATGTGTTTGTGGAAGGGCTGTGGGTCAGTGGTAAGCATCTGCTTGACACGCAGAAGGTCTCTGGTTCAGTCCCTGGCATATCCAGTTAAAAGGACCAGGGAGTATGGAAATAACTCCATATAAGCCAGTTTCACCTGCATACATGTGTTTGTGGAGGGGCTGTGGCTCAGTGGCAGAGCATCTGCTTGACATGCAGAAGGTTCCAGGTTCAACCCCTGGCATCTCCAGTTAAAGCAAACAGGTGGTAGGTGGTGTGAGAAACCTCCACCAGGAGAACCTGGAGAGCAGCTGCCAGTCAGAGTTGACAATACTAACCTGGCTATGCCAAGGGTCAAATTCAACATGAGGCAGTTTCATATGTTCAGCTTAAAAAAAGAAAAGAAAAGTTCTTCCTGGCAACAAAACCGTATGAGTGGAAAGTTTTTATTATTATTATTTTTATTATGCAGATGGATTCTGTGGTCTTCCTCCCCCCCTCCTCCCCGCCTTTTATCCACTTTGAAATGTTTTGAATTAGAATAGCTTACTCAAGGTCACTTGGAGGCATATGGTCCTACTCAAACCTTTAAACAAAACATTAGTTTTTACAACCTTTTGTAATTTGGTATTGTATACAACACGGCCATCGAGGGGCTCACTGTAATCTTTCCAGTGGGTGACAGAAATATGAGAGGCAAATTTATAAGCCATTTAGTGAAGCATTTAATCAATTTCATGCATAGGAAATAACGCCAATTGCTTCGCTTTATCAATCTTCCTCCTCCCCTCCCCCCTCCCCCTCCCGAAATACTGTCACCCGGCTCTTCGGATCTGGGAAAGACGGAACAATTGGAAATCTCATGGCAGAACGCCAGGGAAACGTTTGAAGTTTAAAATTTGGTGCTGCCACCATTTTTTTTAAAATCTCCCTTTTGTGGGGGCAGACTGCAAAGAAAATCAAGGGCTTTTTTTGCTTTGGGGGAGGCAGGCTCTTACTTCCACAAGGGGCAAAGTAATTAATTAATCCCTTCCTCGCATGGAGCATTTATTTAGTGACTTTTAAGCCGACACTGCCTCAAAGGAGTATGGGATAAGATACAAGAATTTCCTTGCCTCAATTTTATCCTCACAACAACCCTGCAAGGCTGGTTGGACTAAGAGAGTATGACCGGAGCAAGCTTCCACGGCTAGGCTTGCCAACCTCCAGGTGGGGCCTGGAGATCTCCCGCTTTTACAACTGATCCCCAGCCGACAGAGATCAGTTCCCCTGGAGAAAACGGCTGCTTTGGAGGGTGGATTCTATGGAATCATACCCCACTGAAGTACTTCCCAAACCTTGCCCTCCCCAGGTTCCATCCCCTAAATCTCCAGAAATTTCCCAACCTGGAGATGGCAACCTTATCCATGGCAGAGTGGGGCTTTGCACCTGAGCCTCCCAGCTATAACCCAACGCTCTAGCTGTTAGACCGCACTACCTCTTCTACACCATGCTGGCTTTTGTTGATGCACATCTCCAGGACTACTTTTGGGCAGGAACGCACAGGAATGGAGTTCCGGCTGGCTTCAGAGTCCACTACAGCCAAAACCTCTGCATGCGTGGTTACAGAGGGAAGGCCTGGAGTGCGAGTCCCCCCCCCGGTGACTCCAAGGCTGGTGGGCCAGGGCCCCCCCCCCGCCTCCCCGTGCCTTCCGCAGCCTGTCCAAGGGCTGACTTGCCCGGGCAAGCCAAGGGAAAGCATGGGGTGTGGCCTAATATGCTAATGAGCTTCTGCTGTTGGGTGTGGCCTATTATGCTAATGAGTTCCTGCTGGGCTTTTTCTACAAAAAAAGCCCTGCACGTCTCTGATACTTTGCTGTCACTAGTTATCCATTTAGTTTTCAGCTCTGCTGTATGTCAGCAGATATAAGGTTTCCATAATAATATAGATCTAGGTCGGTAGCCTGGTCTGAAGAAGCGGAACAAAATTTGAGTCCAGTGGCTCCTTTAAGACCAACAAAGTTTTATTCAAGTCCTAAGTTTTTATTCAGGGTATAAGCACGCACACGTCTGGACCCGAACTTTGTTCCACAATGATATGATATTAAATAAATGAGTGCAAGAAACCACACGGTATTAGCTGCTGGCTTCTTGAGCATTTCTGCATCTAGAGCTGAGTTCAGGCTGGCTTGGTTGCAGTATTCCCGTTCACACCGCAGTGAATGAAGCAGGAGGATACTCAGGAGGATACTGTGGAGGAAGCGCAAGGGAGCGTTCACACTGTTGAGCCACCCTGGTGGGCTGTTAGCGGCTGTTTCTGTGCTGGGCTGCATGCTCCCATGCGCATGGGTGCAGCGGCAAATAGGGCAGGATCGTGCCAGTGCCTATTATTAATGACTGTGGGTTGTTCCCGCCTTAGCAGCGCTTGTGTTCACATGTCAGGGAACCGGAATCAACCCGCTCTACACACAGTTTGCTTCCACTTTCACCTGGTATCTTTTAAACTCGGGAGGCAAGCGGCACAAGACGGCTTGAGTACGGCAGGGGGATGCCTGACAAATGTGCCTGTGTGAACCCGCCTCTTTAATCCGCTACTGAAATGCTCCTGAAACATTTGGCTGCCGGGCCAAACTGCCAGTCTGAACGCGGCCTAGTACTGAGAGGTATAGTGCTCCTGAACAAGGAGGTTCCATTTTACTGAACAAGGAGGTTCCATTTTACTTGTAGCAAATAACCAATTAATTTTTATTCTTCATAAATTTGCCTAGCTACTCCCCCTTCTTCTTTTTTTGTCAGGCCATAAAAGTTCATGGTTATCACTCCGATTTTGGATTATGGGTGGAATCTGATCACGAATCACTTTGGCTGCGGTCGCGCACACTAAATAATCCACTTTCAATGCACTTTCCAACTGGATTTTGACAGTTCACACAGGCTGATTCTGCATTGGCTTTTCCCTCCATTGTTTTACGAAACCCACGTTGGAACATAAATTCCCCTTTGTGTTGCATGCTGCTTTCACTTCCTTTGGTTATTGGGTTTTATGGTAGCCTCCACACTCCATGCCACTTTCACTTTCTTTGGTCATCAGGTTTTATTGCTCCTTCTGCATAGATCTGTGGCCATTCTCTGGCCGTTCAGGGGTGTCTTTGCAGTCAGGGTGGTGTTGCCCCCGAGGTGTCTGAATGTGTTTTGGAGCTGCACTTGCCCCTCCCAGTTGAGATAATGTGGAGCAAATGCTAGATGCAGAATAGCCCACAGTAAAATCCCGTTGGAAAGTGCACTGAAAGAGGATTGAAAGTGGATTATTTAGTGTGTGTGACTATGGCCTTTGTTTCCCCATCCCAGGAGCAGGGTGGGAAGCTTGGTAGGGAATGACATCACAAGACCAGGCAAGCTGCACAGTATTTAGGGTTCCCAAATCCCCCCCGGGGGCAGATTTCCCCCCGCTTTTGAGGCCCAATTTCCGCCCCCGCGGAATCGGGCCCGGGGGAAACCTCACCCCCGCGCGCGCGCTGCCCGGATGTGACGTACAGACGCCGGGCACTCTGGGGGCAGGTCCACAGCCATTTGAGGGGAAAACATAGAGTTTTCCCCTCAAATGGCTGTGGCCCCGCTTCCTGCGTGCCCAGCGTCTGTACGTCACATCCGGGCGGCGTGTGCGTGCTTCGCGCACGCTCGCACCCTCCAGACGCCGGGCAGGAGCCCCCCGGCGCCAGGTAAGAATCATTTGGCAACCCTAACAGTATTGCAGAGATGGAGGAGAAAATGAACCGGCCCATTACCGTTTGGGGGCACATTTCGTGCAGCATCTATTTTGGCTTGGAAATCCTCAATAAAACAATCTCTCGCTCTCTCTTTTCTCATTTCTAATTGTTTTCAAAGCATAATATTTTATGGAAGCAATTTATACATGCAAGAGAAGAGAGCTATTTTCAATATTAGCTTTATCTTCTAGACATAAAATAACAAACAGCTCCAGTAATCAAAATTTACTACAACTGTAATAGGTTTTGGCACTGTTTATGCATCGCAAAGAACGTTAACATCATGTTGACTTTCACGGCTTGGGCCAGTAAGTTGGTTGGGGGTTTTTTTTGTTTGTTTTTTTAAAAATCCCAATTTCATTACAAAACCATATACTGTATTTCCAACTTTTATGATACCAGAGAGATTTAATCCCCATAAATAAGATTGCTTGTTCCTTCTTCTAATCAGAAGCCAAAATTATCTGCAACAGGATAAGCAGGAGATGGTGGAGGGAGGAGTTGTATACTATGAAAATATTTCAATAATTAATGCATGGACCATCTAGGGTAATTGAAAGGGTGGCTATAAACATATAAGGGCTGGCAGTGTTTAGTTTGTATCTCTTGAGTGTTTCAAAGGATAGGCAGGTAATTTTGGCCTTTCTCACAAGCAGAAATGGAGGGAGAATGATTTTTATTTAACCTGGGGGGGGGGAGTGAGCTATTCTGATCTTTAATTAATTAGATCCAGGTGAGCAGCCATGTTGGTCTGAAGCAGAGACCAGTGGCACCTTTAAGACCACTTAATAAACAAAGGTTTATTCAAGGTATGAGCATTCACACACACACACTTCCTCAGATACATTGAAATTGAAGTTAACAGTTCATTCATATATATATGTGTGTGTGTGTGTATATATATGTAGATGCCTCAGCATACAACTTAATGAAGATGTTTCGACATACACAAAGACTATACAGCAGTAACAAGCTAGATTCATGTGCCACCATTTTGGATTTAATTAGAAGGAGGGAAACAGCAAAGCAATAGAGATAGGCTTTTTTTGTAGAAAAAGCCCAGCAGGAACTCATTAGCATAATAGACCACACCCAACAGCAGAAACACATTAGCATATTAGGCCACACCCATGACAATACAGCTCATTAGCATATTAGGCCACACACCCCATGTTACCAGAAGTGTGCTCATCCAGCCACACCCACCTTTTGCTTCTTATTCTGTTTACCTTGTTTGTTGTCAAAACCCAGGGCCTTTTTTTGGCGCAGGAACTCCTTTGCATGTTAGGCCACACACCCCGAATGTGGCCAATCCTAATGAGTTTCTGCTGTAGGGTGTGGCCTATTATGCTAATGAGTTCCTGCTGGGTGTGGCCAACTCGGGAGCCAGCCGGAACTCCGTTCCTGTGCGTTCCTGCCCAAAAAGACCCCTGGATGTGTAAAAGTATCCTTCTTAACTGTTAAAGGTAATAAACTGTGACACTGTTGTTACACTCCATTCCCCTCCTCCCAAGCATGGAGAGGTGGAGTGCAGTGTTACGTCAGAGAAATCATTCCAATATTCATTGCGTTACATTCACTATTCCAGTATACTGTTCTTTAATTAATTAGGTCAGTGGTTTTCAAACGGTTTCAGGCATGGAATAGGGAGCAAACTGGTACTTGGAGTCTGATTGCTTCTCAGATCCATATTATTTATCTAAAAAGAAGATGGTTTTAAAAATTCTTCTTCTGTCCCTTTGATAGATATTCAGAAGTTTGTAGATGAGGCTTTTTAACAGCATGGAGCTAAAAGTCGTTTGCTGATTCCTGCAAGTCACTGGGAAAGCCACGGAGGCCGGTTCGAAAGCTGGCAATCTTGATAGGAGAAAGAGAGGATCTGTACGAGCCTTTGAGTCTAGGAATTATCTGCACGCTCTTGTGTTTAGAGTTGTCAACTTCCAGGTGGCGCCTGTAGATCTCATTCTACTACAATTGATCTCCAGTAGATCAAGATCAGTTCCCTGGGAGAAAATGGCTGCTCTATGGCCTTGTACCCTGGTGAGGTCCCCCCCTCCCCAAACTCCACCCCCCAAACCCCCAGGTATTCCCCAAACCCAGAGCAGGTGACCCAACTCATGTTGTTCAGGTCGTGGCTCACATTTGGGACAGTGCGCTGCTGTCCAAACGTTGCAAATAAATAAATAACATGATTATCTTATCAAAGCCTTTTTTTATCACCTTCTCTATGAGGAGATTTCTAGTTAGAGGGGAAAAAGATGTATCTTCACTTGTCTCGCCAAAGTAGCTCTCAGCATGGTTCTCCCCTTTCCTGTGTTGTCCCTATAAGAACCCTAGGCAGAGAAAGAGGAGGAGGAGGAGGAGGAGGAGATTGGATTTATACCCCACCCTTCACTATCTGAAGGAGACTCAGAGAGACTTACAATCCCCACAACCCCTCCCCACAACAGACACCCTGTGAGGTAGGTGGGGCTGAGAGAGCTCTTGAGGAGTGCTCCTGAGAGAACAGCTCTGAGGCCACTGTGACCGACCCAAGGTCATGCCAGCAGCTGCATGTGGAGGAGTGGGGAATCAAACCCAGTTCTCCCAGATTGGAGAGTGACATCGACAGGGCTATTTTGGGGGCAGGAACGCACAGGAACGGCGTTCCGGCTGGCTTCAGAGTTGGCCACGCCCACTACAGCCAAAATCTCTGCATGTGTGGCTACAGAGGGAAGGCCTGGAGAATGGACCCCCCCCCCGGCGACTCCAAGGGCCAGCTTGCCTGGGCTCCCCACAGCCACAAGGCACCTGGGCAAGCCAAGGGAAGGCACTTTAAACTGTCTCCCCTCCCCTCTATGGGCCAGCTTGACTGGGTGCCCCGCAGCCACAGGGCACCCAGGCAAGCCAAGGGAAGGCATGGGGTGTGGCCTAATATGCTAATGAGATGTACTGTCAGGGGTGTGGCCTAATATGCTAATGAGTTTCTGCTGTTGGGAATGGGCTATTATGCTAATGAGTTCCTGCTGGGCTTTTTCTACAAAAAAAGCCCTGGACATCGAAATGTAGTCAATAAATACTGAATCGGTGTGGTAGGAATCAATGGGAAGGTGGAGCTGTGCCCATTGCACCCCCCAAAAAAGGACTGTTCATGAGAGAACAATACTGAGAGAACTTGTGACTGACCCAAGGTCACACCAGCAGCTGCATATCGAGGAGTGAGGAATCAAGCCCGGTTCTCCCAAGTTAGAGAGAAGAGTGGGGATTCGTATTGGGTCTCTTAGGCATTCGTCCGATAGCCTAACTGCTGCATCATGGTGGCTGACATGAACGGCCATAATAAGAGTTTACAAAATTATAGTATGGCAAAAGTTTCCCTCCCTTTCCCACCACAATAAAACTCAACAAAATTGTTAGGCAGTTGATTTGGCACAGACAAAATACATTACTTTCCCATACAATGCATAACGATGGCTGCTAGCTCGGCCGTTATGGCTCAACGGAACCTCCATGTGGAGAAGCAGTGCACCTCTCCGTTCCGGAAGTCTTTGGACCACTGGGGTGCCTTCACCTCCATGCAGTCTTTGTATGAGCCTGTGGTTGCCCGTGGTGGGAAACAGGATGCCGGATCCATTGGTTTGATCATTGGTCTGACCTAGCTTGAAGGCAAAGCATCTGCTTGGCATGCAACAAGTAGTAGGTAACGGGAAAGACCGTAGCCCGAGACACTGGAGACCCACTGTTGCTGGTCAGAGTTGGGGCTGCCAACTCCAGGATGGGAAATTCCTGGAGTTTTGGGGTGGAACATGGGGAGGGACCTCAACGGGGTATAATACCATAGGATCCACCCTACAAAGCAGCCATTGAGGAATTTCAGACAGACGATATATTCCAGAAGAGGAACGGTTCACAAATGGTTTCTGGTCTGTCATTTCAGACAGAACCGTCTGTCTGGAATATATTTGTAATTTCAGACACAAATGCTTCTGTCACGTTTAGGAAACCGGGCTGAAGCGGTTTACCTGTCAACCGCTTCCAAGTAGTCTCCAGTTTCCTCTCCCAGTTCTGATGAGCTTTTCCCCGCCCTTTTTCACCCGCACAGGCGATCTCCGGCTTTTTTTTAACGTTTGCTTTATAATGTTATAGCACTATAGCTATAGCGCTATAACGGAACAGCATTATATCAACCCCATTGGAATGCCTGGAGTGTTTTGTTATAGTGCTATAGTGCTATAGTGCTATAGCACTATAAAGGGAATGTTAAAAAAAAGCCGGAGATCGCCTGCATGGGCGAAAAATGGCGGGGGAAAAGCGGGAAAAAGCGGTGCAGTCTGAAATGGCAAACTGCTTTAGATCCAGCTCTTTACCGGAAGGGGAAAGCCATGTGTGAAATGGCAGCCCTATTTACTCTACGACGGATCAAAAACGGCTTCAAAATGGGTTAAGAAGGGTAATGTGAAATTCCTCATTGTCTCCAGGGGAGCTATCTCTCTTGTCCAGAGATTAGTTGTAATTCTGAGAGATCTCCAGGCCCCACCTGGAGGCTAGCAACTTAATCAAATCTGAATCGATTCCAGACTGGGGAGAGGGTAGGGTAGCCAGATCCGGGTTAGGAAACTCATGAAGATATTGGGGGTGGAGCCTGGGGAAGACAGGGACCTCAGTGGGGTACGATGCTATAGAGTTCACCCTCCAAAGCATCCATTTCCCCCCCCCCCAAAGGGAACTGACCCCTGCAGTCTGGAGATTAGCTGTAATTCCAAGGGATCACCAGGTCTCACCTGGAGGCTGGCATTCCTAGTGACCCCTCAGGGCAAGAGATGTTCAGAGTTGGTTTGCCATTGCCTGGCTCAGAGTTGAGACCCCGGGCTTCCTTGGTGGTCTCCCATCTAAGCGCTAAACCCGGCCGGACCCTGCTTAGCTTCTGAGATCTAATGAGACTGAGCTAGCTTGGGCAACTCTGGTCAAGGCAATGGGGCTTCTTCCCAGGAAAATGTCGTCTGGAGATCAGCTGTAATTCTGAAAGATCTCCAGGGCCCCTTCTGTAGGCTGGAAACCCTGGAGGAAAGACAGACCTTGAAAGACCACTGGCAGGGGTCATTTCCTGCGGGAGCGCACAGGAACGGAGCTCCGGCAGTAAGGAGCACAGGGGGCGGGCACATGCAAAAATTCCCGCCCCCTGCTCTCAGCAGCCCTCAGTCAGGCCACAAGGAGCAAGAAGCAGCCAGGTAAGTTGCAGAGCACCCCCCCAGTCCGCCTTCAGGTACAAGCTTTCCCTCCTCCGCGAGGGCAGATCTCCACGTCCCCCCCCCCAATAGCTAGCAATCCAAAACAGTCCAGTGGCGCATTTAAGACCAAGTCTTATTCAGGTACAAGCTCTCCCTCCTCTGTGAGGGCAGATCTGCTACGTTCCTCCCCCCAATAGCTAACAATCCAAAACAGTCCAGTGGAGCCTGAGCGATGGGTGTTGCCTTCTGACACACTTCCGGTGATGTCAGGGGGTGTGGCATATGCAAATAAGTTATGCTCATAAATTATGCTGATGAGCTCCTGCACCTCTTTTTGTACAAAATGACCCCTGACCACTGGTATGACTCAGTAGAAGGCAACTTCAAGTCCGTCTGTTCTTATGTTTTCAAGATGTCTTCCACTTCTTTCCTGTTCTGCTTCGGTCCGCAAATCGTCTCCCCTTATCGCAAACCCTTCCCCTCGCTCCCATCCTATTGCCTTGCCATCGTCGGCTAATTCTGTAAACATGGATTATACAATATAAAGACAGGCTTTTCTCCCCTGCAATTATGTCCGCGGGTAATGGTAGTGTCTGGTTGGTTCTCCACCATGGCCATTTAAAGCCACACCCTCCCAGTTTGCCAGTCGGCATCTATCAAAAAGACACATTGATTTCCTTTCTGGGGGGAAACACATCTTTCTTCTCTCCTCCTAAGCAGATAAACCTGACAGCTTTTAATCAAATATAGTTGTTCGCAACTAGAGAAATGTTTCCAGCTCTAAAGTCCAACACGACAAATAAAATACTGGTAATAATGGGAGAGGGGGAGGGCTCTAGAAGATTTTCTCCCAGGCACATACTTTGAGGGCCCCGCACCTGTGCTCCAAAGCTCTTAAGTGTATGCAAGAGCTGTTAGCATTTCAGAATGCCCCCAGGGCAGGTTTAACTTTACTACCATCCCGGCATAATACCTTCCTTGTCGTGGTAACCATGAATACCACTATAGTTAAAGGGCGTGCTATTGCTTCTGCCATAAACTCTGCTGTTTTCCAGGGTTTTACAGCTTCACCGTAAAAAAAAAGCAAGGGGGAAAAAGAAGAAGAAGCTGTCTTCAAGCTGAAAGAAAGACCGGATTCCGACTGTGGGGGGGGGGGAAGGACAGGTAATAGACAAACTCATCTTGCTATAAAATTAGCTTTCTGTTTACTTACTTTTCTTGATGTATCCTGCAGGGATCGGTGTGTGCGTGTGTGTGTAATAAAAGTAGAGTCGTGGCCCTTGAGTTGCTTCTCTGGGCTCAGTCCAAACGTGCATCTCAAGTTGCCAGCCTCCAGGTGGGGCCAGGAGATCTCCTGGTCTCACAACTGAGCTCCAGACCATAGAGATCAGTTCCCCGGGAGGAAGTGGCGGCTTTGGAGACTCAACTCGATGGCACTCTGCCCTGCTGAGGTCACTTTGTCCCCCAAACTCTGCCCTCCCCAGGCCCCACTCCCAGATTTTTCACAAATTTCCCAACCCAGGTCCGGCAACCGTCCTTTCCTCATTCAGTTTGTCATTGCCATCAAGTCACGGCTGACTTATGGAGACCCTGTAGGGTTTCAAGACAAGAGATGTTCAGAGGGGATTTCTGTCGGCTGGAGGTCAGTTGTAAAAGCGGGAGATCTCCAGGCCCCACCTGGAGGCTGGCAACCTTACTGTAGTCTGGAGATAGGGTTGTCGGCAGAGGTCATTTCGGGGGGGAACGCAGGGGAACGCAGTTCCCCCGGGTGAGGTGCAGGGGGGCGGGGCACATGATGAAGCCCCGCCCCCTGCTTCCGGCTGCCCCGCTTCCAGCCCTCATTCAGCCAGGAGGAGGCAGGAGAAGAGGGAGGGTAAGTTGCTTCCTCCCTGCCTCTCCCCACCCCTGCCTGCCTGGGGCCAGGGAGGGCCTTGGCGGGGCTTCCTCGCACTCCCGCCGGCCTTGCAGGTCCACCGCCGGGCCCCTGATGCCAGGGGGTGTGGTATATGCTAATGAGTTATGCTAATGAGTTCCCCTAACTCTTTTTCTACGAAATGACCCCTGGTTGTCGGGCTCCACACATAAGCTTTAATCTGTCTGAGAGATGTTCTCCTCCATTATTTGTGCAATGTAATGGGTGAAACTGTTATCAAACTCCATGTGAATTGGGCAGCTTTTTCATTGAAGTGCAATTTTTCATACATTATCAAACTATTGGTTAGAAGAAGACGTCTGTCGAAACGGCACTGCGTCCCGTTGTTGTCCCGTTGTTGTTACCTTCTAACTTTATGTACCTGAATCTATAATTTGAATGTATTATTATTACTTTTGTATTTCCATATTCATAACTTCACGATTTTTGTTAAAGAAATATTGAGTGCACTGTACACAGTTCTTGTGGATTTATTTTCGCATGTCTATGGACTGTGACCATATTAATTTTGGGGCTCCACATGGGGCCTGGAGATCTCCCGCTTTTACCACTCATCTCCAGCTGACAGAGATCAGCTCCCCTGGACAAAATGGCTGCTTTGAAGGGTGGACTCTGTGGCATTGTACCGTGCTGAGGCCCCTCCCCTCCCCAAACCCCACCCTCTCCTGGCTCCACCCCCAAAGTCTCCGGGTATTTTCCAACCCAGACCTGGCAACCCTATTTGGAGATCAGTTGTAATTCTAGGAGATCTCCGAGCTCCACCTGGAGGTCGGCAAACCTTAAATCCGGGTAGCATCACTTCTGTGTCAGGAGGACTCCTTTACAAATGACAGCCTCAGTCATGGGAGGACTTACGGCCTGGAACCTCCCAACATTTTCTGATTGGCCCTGACCCCCATGGGAGCCATTTTGTGGTTGTCTGTGCCCTCTTAGGATTGGTGGGGGGGGATACCAGATGTGGCACCACATCGAGCGACACAAGGGTAGCTGTAAAATTTCTAGCCATAAGGTTTTGGGTGATTCCTAGAGCTACTTTGTGCCACTTCCAGTTTTGGCAGGAAGTGACAGAGTGCCACATCTGAGACTGTATTTTTTGTTTTTGTTTTAATTTTTCTCCCACTGTTGCTTCGAACAGAAGAGCCCCATCGGATCAGACCAGTGAGGGTCCATCTACTCCAGCATCCTGTCTCACACAGTGGCCAACCAGTTCCTCTGGAGAGCCAACAACAGGGCACAGAGGCCGAGGCCTTCCCTGATAAGAACTTCAGAAGAGCCCCGCCGGATCAGACCAGTGGTCCATCTAGTCCAGCATCCTGTCTCACACAGTGGCCAACCAGTTCCTCTGGAGGGACAACAACAGGTCGTAGAGGCCAACCCTGGGGAATTTCAGACAGGTGCTTTCTCCCGGTAGGGAACCGATTCTCAACCGGGTGCTGGTCTGTCATTTCAGACAGAACCCGGTTGAGAATCGGTTCCCTACCGGGATGAAGTGGCATTTCACACAGGGAAGCCTCTCTTCCGATTAGGAACCGGGAGGGAAGCGTTTTACCTGTCAACCGCTTCCGAGGAGGCTCCCGTTCCCTCTCCCGGTTCCGATACGCTTCTTTCCTGCCTTTTTTCAGCCGCGCGGGCTTTTTTTTTTAGTGCTTTTTTGAAACGCTGAACCTCTTCTGAATCGGCTCCTTTCCGGTAGGGGCAAGCCGTGTGTGAACGGAAGACTCCCGGCTTGAAACCGGGAGAAGACGGGTAATGTGAAATTCTCCCGTTTTACATTCTACCTATTTTTATATCCATTCTATATCTTCCCACTCTGAAGATCTCAGAGAAATGTGTTTTTTGTCTTTCTCTGGCAATCAGCCTTTCTTAAAGCACATGTATCATTTTGAACATGAAGCCGCCTTATACTGAATCAGACCTTTGGTCCATCCAAGTCAGTATTATCTACTCAGACTGGCAGTGGTTCTCCAGGGTTTCACACAGAGGTCCTCATATCACCTACTACTTGATCCTTTTTAACTGGAGATGCTGGGGACTGAACCTGGGAACCTTTTCATGCAAAACGGAGGCTCTTCCACTGAGCCACATCCCCTGCCTGATTTTGATTCTCCTTCTGTGACAACTTCAAGAATCTTCCCCACCCCCCGTCTGTTTCAGTGCTGCTGCTGTAACCTTACCACAGGGTGTTCCTAGTTCAAATGCTACCACACACCTTCCTCTGTGTTTCAAGAGGGGGAAAGTCGCATTAGCGATTTGAAAAGTAAATTTCAAGGTTTTCCCCCCCTCAGTTGTTCCAAGAGGTTGGGTTTCATTCATTTCCCCTCCTTTTTCGCTTCCTGTGAGGCACCTTGATGGATTAGCATGACAATACCTCACTATAAATGGATTATATTGTAACCTATTGTGGTGTGTTGGTTTAATACTGACAATGGTACAATTTAAAAGTAAGATAGCAACTGAGATTGGGGAGCAGAGGTTTCGAATGGGCTTTATAAAGAAATCCCTTTTGAGAAACATGAAGCAATGAGAAGAGGGGGGAAAGAAGAGAGGAGGAAGAGAGTTCTTTGGAAGGAAAGAGCAGCGTTGAAAGTAGTAAAAGCTGGGCGGAATGGATTCTGCAAAACAAACAAAATTTCACATCCCTTTCCAGATGAATTGATCTTTGGGAGATCTAAAGCTAGCTAAAGTAACTTGTAAAAAGATTAAATATATTAATGGTATGAAATAACTGGCTATTAATGGTATCTCAGGGCTCTTTTTGTAGAAAAAGCCCAGCAGGAACTCATTAGCATAATAGGCCACACCCAACACCAGAAATGCATTAGCATATTAGGCCACACCCCTGCCAGCACAGCTCATTGGCACATTAGGCCACACCCCCATGTTACCAGAAGTGTGGTTATCCAGCCACACCCACCTTTTGCTTGTTATTCTTTTGACCTTGTTTGTTGTCAAAACCCATGGCTTTTTTTGTAGCAGGGACTCCTTTGCATGTTAGGCCACACACCCATAATGAAGCCAATCCTAATGGATTTCTTTTGTTGGGTGTGGCCTATTATGCTAATGAGTTCCTGCTGGGTGTGGCCAACTTGGGAGCCAGCCGGAACTCCATTCCTGTGCGTTCCTGCCCAAAAATAGCCCTGATGGTATGAAATAACTGGCTATTAGCTTAGATAGGCAGCAAGAAACCTCCATATGTAAAAGCAGTCTATCTTATTTCCTGGTGCTGGAGTCCAGCCATCTCTGTCACACCCTGCCGCTTGTGAGGCATCAAGAGATATATCCAGGGGTCATTTCGTAGAAAAAGAGCTAGGGGAACTCATTAGCATAACTCATTAGCATATGCCACACCCCCTGACATCAGGGGCCCGGCGGTGGACCTGCAAGTCCAGCGGGAGTGCGAGGAAGCCCCGCCAAGGCCCTCCCTGGCCCCAGGCAGGCAGGAGTGGGGAGAGGCGGGGAGGAAGCAACTTACCCTCCCTCTTCTCCTGCCTCCTCCTGGCTGAATGAGGGCTGGAAGCGGGGTGGCCGGAAGCAGGGGGCGGGGCTTCATCATGTGCCCCGCCCCCTACACCTCACCAGGGGAACTGCGTTCCCCCCCGAAATGACCTCTGGATATATCTGGCTAGTGACTGGCAAAGACTGAGTGTTCAGCTAAAAGGTCTGATCTCCTGAGGCGACTCTAATTTAAACAACGCTTGTGAAGTTCCTATTAACAGCTTCACTATTTTGTGTTCCCCCCCCCCCCCCTCATTTGAAACTCTTTCTTTGTCCTGGTAAATTGAGTAAGATCACCATCAAAAGCCCTTTGACTGGCATTTTCTAAAAAGCAAAAACGAGAAAGCGTCTCTTAAATTGACAGGAAAGACGGAGGCCTTTGAAACTGTAGAGCAGCAATAGGGTTGCCAAACTCCAGGTGGGGCCTGGGGATCTCTCAGAATTATGACTGATCTCCTGCCTACAGAGATCATTTTCCCTGGAGGAAATGGCAGCTTTGGAGGGGGAACTCTACAGCATTATACCTTGCTGAGGCCTCTACCTCCCCCCAACCTCTCCCTTTTCCAGGAATTTCCCAAGCAGGAATTGGCAACCCTAGAACGAAACTACTAGCCAATCCACTGCCCCCCCACAAGAAAGTGTGATGCCATTTAAGCTCCGCTACACTTTGCCAGAACTCTTTAAATAGAACATGGAGCTCAATGTTTACTTAAGTCTATGCGGCACAACAACCACAGCCAGAAGAGGGGGGCGGGGGGGGGAGAATTGGCTTCCGCGCATTATTTATCGAATAAAGAAAGCTGCCGACAAAACAGACGGCGCTCTGTTCCAAGTGCGTGCGTTGTCTCATTGAAGTCAATGGGATTGCATGGATGTCAAAAGAATTTGGCTCTGAAAACTTCTGGGGCTTTGCCGAAAAGCTTAACTGATACAGAGCCTTAAGGAAGCGTTTTGTCTAATAAGGCCCGGGGGGGGGGGAGTTCCCCTTCCAGACAGAAGGAGAAAAACTAGTTTATTTGTTTATTTCCTTCATCTATATCCTGCCTTTCTCTCCAATGGGGACTTGAAGTGACTCACATCATGCTCCTCTCTTTCCATTTTACCCTTACAACAATGCAGAAACAGGGCCTTTTCTTTGGTGGCCCCTTTCTTTTTGAATACCCCTTCCCCAATAGGCTTACTTGGGGTCTACTTTACCATCCTTCAGCTGCCAGGTCAAACATTTCTTTTTAAGAGAGATTGTATATTTTTAAAGTTTTTTTAAAAGTCTGCTTCTAGCTTGATGACAGCTTCATCGACACTGTTTTAGGTTGGTGCATTTTGACTTATAGTCAGGGCCAGCCCCAGCTTATTTTGCACCCTAGGCGAGGATCCCTTCTGGTGCCCCTTCCCGAGCGCCCACCAATTTCCACTTCTGCCCCCCCCCCCTGTGCTGCTGCTCCTCCTCCTGAGAAGTTAGCTGGCCAAAGAGGCGGCGGCGGCCACCTGGTCAGAGCCAGTGAGGGGGCTTTTTTGGTGGGTGTGGGTGCAGTTGGGTGCCCCTCGTCAGGGTGCCCAGAGAAGAGGCTGAGCGGCGGGGTGCTCACATGCCGTCGCTCCCCTGGCCCTGCTGATGCGGCTGCAGCTGCCAGTCCCGGCCGTGAGGAGGAGGAAAAGCACTCGCACTCCACTGGGAAGCCGAGGGGGCAGGCAGGGAGAAGTTAGCCGGCCAAAGAGGAAGTAGGCGGCAGCAGCGGGGGTCACCCAGCTGCAAAAATGCAATGGCGCGGGGCTTTTGGTGGGGGCAGTTTGGTGCCCCTAAGGGCAGGCGCGCTCTAGGCGAATGCCTAGTTCGCCTAGTGGGTGAGCCGGCCCTGCTTATAGTGTTCTTATACTCTGGCTTGTTTAAATATTAGGATTGCCAGCAATGCTCCCTCTAAGCTGTGGAGTCCTATGAGAAAAAAATTCTACTTTGTGAGCTACTGGCATTAAAGTTGTGAGCGAGTGATTTGGCTGCTGCGGAGCCATCCTTCCTGAGCTGAGACAAAAATCTGTGAGCTGGACGCTAAAAAACTGTGAGCTAGCTCACACTCTCAGGAGCTGCGGTGGCTCAAGTGGTTAAGATGCTGAACTGCAGGCTGTGGAAGGTCAGTAGTTCAGCAGTTTGAGACCCGAGTGTGCCGCATGATGGAGTGAGCTCCCATCTCCGGCCCCAGCTCCTGCCAACCTAGCAGTTTGAAACCAAGAAATTGCAAGTAGATAAATAGGTACCGCTTTGGTGGGAAGGTAACAGCGTTCCGTGCGCCTTGGTGTTTAGTCATGCCGGCCTCATGACCACGGAAACGTCTTTGGACAGCGCTGGCTCTTCGGCTTGGAAACGGAGATGAGCACCGCAACCCTAGAGTCGGACTCGACTGTCTTTCGAGCAAGGGAAACCTTTACCTTTAGCTCACACTAACTCAGCTTAGAGGGAACACTGCCAGCTCTGGGTTGAGAAATACCTGGAGATTTTGGGGGTGGAGCCTGCGAAGGACAGGGTTTGGGGGAAGGGAGGGACTTCTTTGGGGCATAATGCCATGGAGTCCACCTTCCAAAGCAGCCGCTTCCTCCAGGGGAACTGATGTCTTTTGCCTGGAGCTCAGTTGCAATCCCAGGAGATCTCCAGCCGCTCCCCGGAGGTTGGCAACCTTATTTAATATTGCTAATTCTAAAGTTGTGCCTTATTGATGTAAAGTATTTATAGATCTGTCCTTCTCCCGGGTTTTTAGATGTGTGACCTCCAGGTTAGGAAACTCCCAGAGATTTAAGGGGCAGAGCCTGGGGACGATGGTGTTTGGCAAAGGGGAAGGACCTCCGCAGAGTATAATTCAACAGAATCCGCCCTCTAAAGCAGTCCTTTTCTCCAAGGGAATGGATTTCTGTCATCTGGAGATCAGTTGCAATTCTGGGAGATCTCCGGGCTCTACCCAGAGACTGGCAACCCTACATACCTTCCAGGACCCAAAGGTGGGTAATAGTAAAAGGTCAAGGTCAAGGTTTCCCTTGCTCGAAAGCCAGTTGAATCTAACTCTAGGGGGCGGTGCTCATCTCCGTTTCCTACCTGAAGAGTCAGCGCTGTCCGAAGCAATGTTCCCTCTAAGTTGCGGAGTCTCGTGAGCAAAAATTCTCCTCTGTGAGCTCCTGGCATTACAGTTGTGAGCGAGCGATTTGGCTACGGCATAAATTAGTCTGCTCTGGAGCCCTCCGTCCTGAGCTAAGGTGAAAATGTGTGAGCCGGAGGCTAAAAAACTGTGAGCTAGCTCACACTAACTCAGCTTAGAAAGAACACTGGTCCGAAGACATTTCTGTGGTCATGTGGCCCGCATGACTAGACGCCAAGGCACACGGAACGCTGTTACCTTCCCACCGAAGTGGTACCTATTTTATCTACTTGCAATTTCTTGCTTTCAAACTGCTAGGTTGGCAGGAGCTGGGGCCAGAGACGGGAGCTCACTCCGTCATGCGGCACGCTCGGGTCTCGAACTGCTGAACAACCAACTTTCCAGTCTGCAGTTCAGTGTCTTAGCCACTTGAGCCACCGCAGCCCCTAAAAAGGTGGGTAATAGCAATGTTAAAAGCAATATAAAATTGCAGTGTTAAAAATAGTATAAAATGGATTAAAAAATCAAAACAGCATATTAAAAAAACCCTGTTCTTCACACACACCCCAGCTGTTTGGGGTAGGGCTTGGGGGTGGGGCTGGTGGCAGACTGGGCCCCCCAGAAGTGTCAGAATTAGGGGTGCTTGAAGACCCACCAGCTCATGTCATGTTTACTAGTCATGAACCGGGAGTTCTGATGGACCACTCATCTCTTTGTCAACCCATTCATGGGTTTTGGCAGGTTCATTTCCCACAATCCTTCCTAACAATGCAGGACAGTGTGATTGGCTCACACACAGCCCAGCTGAGTCATCACCTGCCCCCCACCCTTGCTGTGCCATTGGCAGACAATTATTTAAACAGGCAATTACACCAATCACAAAAGCATACTCTAAATAAATGCTGTGTTTTTTAAAAAAACCCTACTGTTCGGTGTTCATCCAAGTAGGCCTTAGAAATGTGACCCATTGTTGATCTGTTTGAGCGGCAGCCTTTTCATGCACGCATACTTTCGAAAACAATAGATGTAAAACTGTTGGGAGATTTTGGAGTGACTTGGTGCTGTACCGAAAGACGAGCCGATCGGCTTATGTTTGATTGTCACGGTGTAAAACAGTCAAGTCAGATGCTTTTCATGTGAAATTCACCGCAGCCCTAACTCGAGTCAGCAGTATTGAGCTTGACAGGCCAAAGATCTGACTGCATATAAGAGGCAGGTTCACATTTTGACTATGATCAGCCAATACAAAGAACTGAGGCGACTTCTGTCATGAGGACCAGAGAGCTGCGAAAAAAATAATATGAAGCTGATCGTCTGTCAGACACCAGCGTGCTTAAGAAAGCGAAGGGTTTGTGCAGCCCACGTACAGAATAAATCTCTACCCAAATGAACAGGACAAGAATGCATTCAAACATCTGGTCCTGTCTCGGAAATCCACGTACCTGACAGTCGCCAGGGATGGGTCGAGCCTTGCTTTCCATGTCATCTCCCAAATTAATCTGCAGCGTTGATTGCCAACTGGCCGAGTCCCAAAGCCGTCTGATGTCTAAACTCTTGATTTGTTTAATCCTGATTTTAGATCCCCGTTTCATCTCTTCAGCCGATTCAGTAACCAGCTACCTGACAGACAGCCCATTCCCAACTGCAGGAGACGGCATGGAGGAAGGAAGCCCTAGAGAAGCAGTTGCCTACTATGCAAGACGAGTTGGGCTCTGGTGCCGAACAGAGATCAGGGCTCTTTTTGTAGAAAAAGCCCAGCAGGAACTCATTAGCATAATAGGCCACACCCAACAGCAAAACTCATTAGCATATTAGGCCACACCCTGACAGCACCGCTCATTAGCACATTAGGCCACACCCCCATGTTACCAGAAGTGTGGTCATCCAGCCACACCCACCTTTCCCTTCTTATTCTGTTTACCTTGTTTGTAGCAGGAACTCCTTTGCATGTTAGGCCACACACCCATAATGTAGCCAATCCTAATGAGTTTCTGCTATTGGGTGTGGCCTATTATGGTAATGAGTTCCTGCTGGGCGTGGCCAACTCAGGAGCCAGCCGGAACTCCGTTCCTGTGCGTTCCTGCCCAAAAATAGCCCTGGAGATGTTACAGCTCTAGCTAAAGACACGGATACACATAAAGCTGCTTTCTACTGAGTCGGACCGTTGGTCCATCAAGGTGAGTATTGCCTACTCAGACTAGCAGCTGCTCTCTATGGTCTCAGGTAGAGGTCTTTCATATCACCTACTACCTGGTCCCTGATCTGGATGTGGGCTTGGCAGGTCCGACGCAGGAAATATCTGGGGGTGGAGCAAGGAGACTTTGGGGGTGGAGTCAGGAGCAAAAGTGATGTCACTAGGTGATTGAACTCAAAAAGGGAGTTCTGGCCATCACCTTTAAAGGAACTGCATTCCTTTTGAACACTTCCCCTCCATTGGAAATAATGGAGGATGGGGGCACATTTTTGGGGGGCTCACAGAATTGGATCCCCTGGTCCAATCTCTTTTTGAAACTTGTTTTTTTTTTTTTAAGGAGAGGCACCACCAGTTTTGCTGAAAATTTGGTGCCTCCACCTCAAAAAACAGCTCCCCCGGGGCTTCCGGTCTGGCTTCTGCGAATGCATCCTCGGGGCGCTCCCGAGGGCGTTTCGCCCGCCCGCGGTTAAGGGGGGAATCCGCGTGAGCGGAGACCCAGTCGAGCCCCAGATGGGGGGCTCTGACCCAGGGTGCAGCAGGCGGGAGCCTCTTTCTTGGCCAAACGGTCGGAAATTGAGGATCCTGCCATGCCCCAATGGACCTTGCCGCGCAAGCGACCCCGAACGGGGTTTAGTGGAGCCACCAGATGTCACCGAGTGATGAAGCGAACAAATGAATAAAAAGACAAAGAGCGAACAAACGATGAAAAAGAAAAAGAGCGGCTGAAACTGTGAGTTGTTGAACGTGGAGAAAAAGAGCCAAGCGCGACCTCCCCCCACCTAGCGAAATGATTTAAGGGAGGAGGAGGGGAATCCTTCACTCTCGTAAACAGAGATTTCTAGCACAGAAAAAGGGGGGGAGAATGGAGTGTGAGAAAAGAAGTGGTTCCTTTTGGTGCATTGTGAGAAAAAGCTATAAGATTCTCGTTTTTTAAATGCGCTGTACGAACTTTAATAAAAGTAAACAAAAAAACAAGATGTCGGATCTGGACTGTAAAACTAGCGAACAAGGTTTTATTTGCAGAAGAGCCGGCGTTTTAATAACCAGACTGTGAACGACTGTGACCTTGACTGGGTATTTTGAGAAATGTAGAACTGTGACAAGCGAGAAAGTGCCCTAAAAAGCGCTTTTAAAAGTCAACAGTTGCGGAGAAAAGGTCTAGCTAAGAGAATGGCAGCGTTTAAACTTAAAAGCGAAAGAAAAAGGATAAATCCATTCTCAAAGCCAAAGATCTTTTGAAGAGGCACGACGGAACAAGGATTGCAGCATTGGCAGTTTGTAAAAAGAGAAAACAGCGACCCGGAGGAGGAGCCGAGAAGCCGGAGAGAAGCAAGCGGAGGAAGTTCCTTGTAGAAGCTGGAGGCTAAAAGAAGCCAGCCCGCAGAAAATCGGTTCAAAATGCGCTTTGAAAAGACTTTATTAACATGGCACCAATGGGACACTACTAACATATTAACATAGACAATGTACTTAACCGGTTTGAAGAAAGAAGTTTGACAACACACTCAAGAAGAAAAAGAAGAAAAGATTTATATTACTAACAGATTAATTTACTAGTTAAAACATCACTCAGCTTTCTCTTGATCCCACTATATATCCTCCCCCTTTCTAATTAAGCGAAATATCTCTCCTTTTTAGGAGAGGGAATAAAGCATTTAAATAAATAATTAAAAAACAGCTCCCCCGAGCCCCAGATACCCACACATTGATTCTCCGTTATACCCTATGAGGACCAGTCTCCATAGACTATAATGGAGTGCCCAGTGGCCACCCCACCCCCCACTTTCTGAGAGCCCTGAAGTGGAGGTAGAGGCTCCAAACCAGGGGATCCCCTGCCCCCAACTGGGGATCGGTAACCCTGTCTTGATGGCCTAGGCTAGCCTAATCCCATCAGATCTTGGAAGCTAAGCTGGGTTGGCCATGGTCACTACTTGCATGGGAGACCACCAAGGAAGTCCAGAGGCAGGCAAAGGCAAACCACCTCTGAATGTCTCTTGCCTTGAAAGGCTTTTGCAGTCACCATAAATTGGCTGCAACTTGATGGCACTTCCCACCACCACATGAACTGGAGATGCCAGGGATCGGACCTGTGACCTTCTGCATGCCAAGTGGATGCTCTACCACTAAGCCATGACTCCTTCAGGCTATGGCAGGAGAGGGCTAAAATCCTTACACTGCCGTTGTTGTCTCAATGTCATAGACGGCCACAGACAAAAGCCACAACAGGAGATAAATGTCATATACAAACTGAAGCGAAGGCTTGGAGATCAAACCCTTCAATGACTTATTGCGCTCCATCCACTCCGCGTAGTAATGCATGTAATCGACCATCCCACATGCGATAGTTCAGAAGAACTTTTGTTCACTGTGCGGTCGTCGGTGTAAAGGCCTTTAAATGGAAAAAAATCAATAACGCTGATGATGTATTGTCCAAATGCATTTCTGTTGATGCGGCGAGCAGATATGATGATGAAAGATCAATTTTTGTGGTGTGGCTCTCGCCTCTCGACTGATAGCACAACATTTCTCAGACATTTATGCGATTGACATTCAGAAAGACATGCACACGATGGCCAGCGTCTGCTCCTGATATTTCATTTTTAGTAGGCCATTTTTGGGCACTGCCGCGCCGTAATGCTAAAAGCTCCAATGAAGCCAACCTAACCAAAATCTATGAATGGTCTAAGCGAGGCTCCTATGGTCTAAGCAAGTATCAGTTATGGGAAGAGTTTGAACAGGAACACCCTTGTCACAGAAATGCCCAAGAAAATTATCAAAGGAGACAAGGAGGCTGTTCAGTGTCAAAACATTGGCCAAGCAGAAACTTTGGTAAATTCAGGGGTCATTTCCTGTGGGAGCACATAGGAGCGGAGCTCTGGCAGTAAGGAGCCCAGGGGGTGGGCACATGCAACAGGCCCCGCCCCCTGCTCTTAGCAGCCCTCAGCCGGGCCACGAGGAGCAAGAAGCAGCCAGGTAAGTTGCAGAGCCCCCCTCCGGCCCACCTTCAGGTACAAGCTCTCCCTCCTCTGTGAGGGCAGATCTGCACGTTCCCCCCCCCAATAGCTAGCAATCCAAAATAGTCCAGTGGAGCCTGAGCAGTGGGTGTTGCCTTCTGACACACTTCCGGCGATGTCAGGGGGTGTGGCATATGCAAATAAGTTATGCTAATGAGTTATGCTAATGAGCTCCCACACCTCTTTTTCTACGAAATGACCCCTGGGTAAATTAGAATATTCTTTTACAGAGGGATACATGGTGAATTGGGGACAGAAGGTGGCATGATATAGATTGATCTTGTCAGACCTAGGAAGCTGAGCAGGATCGGTACTTGGATGGGAGGCCACCAAGTAAGACTCTAAAGAAGAAGGCAATGGGCAACCACCTCATTTGCCTTGAAAGCCCCTTGCTGGAGTTGCCACTTGATAGCACTTATGTATTACATACATGGTTGATATTCCATGAACTGTGGTCCTTGAGTCTGGAACATCCTCAAAAGAATTTTGTAATGGCAGAGAGCATGAAATTAAAGCCAGTGTTTCAAAACAGGTCTGTGAGCTAAGAAAGCTGTGTTTGATTTGACTTGTGGATGAGGGAGTTGCTTCACGCTGCTGTTGCCTTGGGACATCTTGACATCAACAGAAATTGAACTGGTGTGGTGTAGTGGAGAGCCAGTTGTCCAAACCAACTAAATCATCATAAATCAGCCATTTAGAAATCCGACGGTTTGCTGTTCATGCAAATTGTCCTGAGGGGTGTTAATGGCTGCCAATTTGTATTTGCAGGATTTTCATGAATGTTTTGGAGTTTTGCCGAAAAAAACAACCCCGCCCCAAATAAAAACAAACATGCAAAGCTGTTTGACAGGCGTTGACGCTCACGGCTGACCACCACACATAGTCGAAAATGTTATGTATGACCATCAAACATATTTCCTGCAACATTTGTGGTATCCCTGATCAGAGCAATGGTCTTGGATTTACCTCTGCCTAGCTCTGAACAGCAGCCATGAAATTAAAAGATGCCTGTTCCTTGGGAGGAAAGCGATGGCGAACCTAAACAGCATGATAAAAAGTAGAGACATCACCCTGTTAACAAAAGTCCGCATGGTCAAAGCAATGGTATTCCCAGTAGTCATGTATGGCTGCGAGAGTTGGACTATAAGGAAGGCCGAGCGCCGAAGAATAGATTCTTTTGAACTATGGTGCTGGAGAAGACTCTTGAGAGTCCCTTGGACTGCAAGGAGATCAAATCAGTCAATCCTAAAAGAAATCAACCTTGACTGTTCCCTGGAAGGCCAGATAATGAAACTGAAGCTCCAATACTTTGGCCACCCAATGAGAAGGGAGCACTCACTGGAAAAGAAGACCCTGATGGTGGGAAAGATTGAAGGTCAAAGAAGATGGGGAAGGCAAAGGATGAGATGGTTAGACAGTGTCATAGATGCAACGAACATGAAATTGAGCCAACTTCAGAGGACGGCGGAAGACAGGAAGGCCTGGCGTGATCTGGTCCATGGGGTCGCGAAGAGTCGGACTCGACTGTGCGACTCAACAACAAAAAGCCCTGAACTCTCCAGGTGGGCAATTACAGTTCATAGATAGTGGTGGAAAGTGCCATTGAGGCATGGCTGGTTTATGGCAATCCCATAGGGTTTTCAAGGAAAGAAATGATCAGAGATGGGTTTGCCCTTGCCTGCCTCTGCGTAGCAGCCGTGGACTTCCTTGGTGGTCTCCCACCCAAGTACCAACAAGGGCTGACCCTGTTTAAGTTCTGAGATGTGATGATCGGGCTAGCCTGGGCCATCCAGAAAGCGCATATAGAAAATGCCAGGTTCAGGCTCAGGCATTTTCAACTGGGAAAATCTCAGGGAGTATGAATAGAATCATAGAGTTGGAAGGGGCCGTATACAAACCATCTAGTCCAACCCCCTGCCCAGTGCAGGACCAGCCTGGGAAAGACTTCTTCTTGAAGTCTGGAATTGCTGCTGCTGGTCAACAGCAGAGTAGATGACATGACCCAATGACTTGACTCAGTATCGTAAAATAAAAGCATCACGTGTCTCAATTTCTGTTTCGCTTGCATTCTGGCCTTCTTCCAATGCATTCAGGGTTTCCATGCATGAGGGTCTCCCATTGGGTAAGAGTATTGGCTTAGAGGGGCCGCGGTGCCTCAGAGGTTAAGACGCTGAGCTGCAGACTGGGAGGTCTGTAGTTCGGCAGTTCAAGACCTGAGTGTGCCGCGTGACGGAGTGAGCTCCCATCTCTGGCCCCAGCTCCTGCCAACCTAGCAGTTCAAAAGCAGCAAGAAATTGCAAGTAGATAAATAGGTACCACTTTGGTGGGAAGGGAACAGCGTTCCATGCGCCTCGACACTTAGTCACACCGGCCACATGACCACAGAAATGTATTCGGACAGCGCTGGCTCTTCGGCTGGGAAACGGCGATGAGCACCGCCCTCTACAGTTTTGGCTAGCTTTCGAGGAAGGGAAACCTTTACCTTTTATTGGCTTGGCTTGCTGACGGTTGGAATACCAAAATACTGGGGAAGACTTACAAGAAACGTTCAGTGCAGGCCGAAGTGCCCAGCTCTGTTGTTCGGGCCAAATTCAGAGCTAGGGTTGCCATGTCTGGGTTGGAAAATACCTGGAGACTTTGGGGGTGGATCCAGGAGAGGGTGGGGTTTGGGGAGGGGAGGGGCCTCAGCATGGTGCCATGCCATAGAGTCCACCCTTCCAAGCAGCCATTTTCTCCAGGGGAGCTGATCTCTGCCGGCTGGAGATCAGTTATAAAAGCGTGAGATCCCCAGGCCCCACCTGGAGGCTGGCAACCCTATTCAGAGCCCAAGACTACTGGTTTGGACCACTATTTGCCAAAGGTGTACTCTCCCCCCCCAAAAAAATGGCTGTGGGTTAAAAAAAAATAACCTGATCCCCCCCCCCTTGCTTTTCAAGCCACTCACCACGGACTACAACACTCCTGTTGGTGGTCCCCAAGCATTCCTTAGCATTAGAGGTAGAATTACGGATCATTTCTTAGGTTACTTCAGCAACATTATTGCAGACATGGTGTTACCTTTTCTTTCTGTCCGTCTGATGGGAGTTGCCCCACCATCCCAGTACTAATGTTACTGGAACAGCTTGGGTGAAGCAAGAACCATTCTTGAACTTGGTATCTTCAGGCCTTATTCTTTAGTAGGCGGCTGATTCCAAACATCCATAGCCCAATAAGACCACTGCTTTTGTCTATTTTAAAACGTGTGCCAAAGGAACTCCATCATCTCTGCATTCTAGGGCTACCAGGTCCCCTCAGCTACCGGTGGGGAGTTGGGTGTAGGGTTGCCAGCTCCAGGTTGGGGGAACTCCTGGAGATTTGGGGATGGAGCCTGAGGAGGACAGAGACCTCAGTGGGGTACAATGCCATAGAGTCCGCCCTCCAAAGCAGCCATTTTCTCCCGGGAGAACTGTTTTTTTTAGTCTGGAGATGAGCTGTGATTCTGGGGGATCTCCAGGTCCCACCTGGAGGGTGGCATCCCTCCCTCATTCGTCTTCTTGAAATAGGCTTGCCAGCCCTCAGGTGGGGGTGGAGGATCCCCCCTTTTGTGGGCTTGGGCCCGTCACTGGCCAGCTGGCCGTCAGGGAAAACCTCACCCGCCCAAAAGATATCCCACAGCGATGCCATTGCGTCGGTGATGTCGGGGGTGACGCTCTACTTTTGGGGCAAAACTCTATGGTTTGTGGCCATTTTTACCATAGAGTTTTGCCCAAAAAGTAGAGCGCCACCCCGACGCTACCGATGCAATGACGTCACTTCCGGAAGTGACATCATTGTGCCGACAACCCCCTGCCCTCCCTTGGAACGCTCCCCAACTCTCCCCCCCCCCCGCCGGCAGCAGGTAAGGACTTGGCAACCCTATCTTGAAACTGGGGGGAGTCATGCTGGATGAGAAAGTGTAGAGAGAAGTGAGTTCTGCTGGCCTCCTTCCATCACTGAACCATGTTGGTATTTCACAGCTGAAGAAGAGTTTTTTGCAGGCCACCAACTTTCCCCGGTATAAATAATGCTCTGGTCGAAGGCGTTTTGCCCTTCTCACCCAACCCCTGATAACCAGAGCGCTTCCGGAGCGCCCATTCATTACCGCTGCAATGGCCTGTAATTTATCCCAAATGGAGTAGGTGTATTCAAACAGAAAGATAACCATCAATGATAAAAAAAAGATAACACTTCTCCGTAACAGATGCTTCTTTTTACGAGGGAAACGGGCAAACGCTGAAAGCTGCAGGTGCGGGACTGACATTACGTCTGCGGAGAATCATTACGGCCTCCTTAGAGATCTAGGTTTACCCTGTGTTTAATCAGCCACAGTCAGAAGAAATGGCTTCATTTCAGCTTGATGGGAGCCAGATTACAAAAAAAAGGAAGATGGATAGCCAATAAGGCCGATCCCTATAAGCATATTGTCTTAATTTGAAGAAACAAGCTGGCGTTTTACGCGGCAGGGGGAAAAAAATGTAAAGAGCAATATGGCAGCTATTGCGCACTGCTTGTTCCCAGTCTCTCCACTGCCCATAATGAGAAGCGATTGTTAAGTACCTTTTTTATAAAGGGAGGGGGGAACACTGACTGACGGAGTCCGCATGCAGACAAAAGCGAATACCCAGAATAAAACTTTGCTGGTCTTAAAGGTACCCCTGAGCTCAGACGTTCTTCTCTACCTCTATGTAAGGCTTGAGGAAGTCTGTTCTATTTATTTATTTATTTATTTATCATTCAATTTATATCCCGCTCGAACCCCGAAGGGACTCTGAGCGGCTTACACACAATCATTGGTTCCTAACTAAGGCCACAATTATACGGGGGGTGACTTCCTACCAGCACCCGGCAGCAGGGCTTGTTGTTGGAGTCTGGCTTCTTCCGGTGGCCTCGGATGTCGGCGCTCCACTTCTAATGTCCTGGGGCAGATTTCTTCCTCTTCCACAGCTTCCTCCGGCGGGCTCCTCCAGTGCACGGCCCCGTGACTGCCGCACCTCCGACCATCGTCCCTTTCGGCTCCGTCACGCTGCGCCGACACGCCGCCGCACCTCCGTGGCTCCGCCTCTGCCGGATTCAGCCGCTCACACCACGCTCGCAGGGCACCATTATCTACTTGCTAGATATTAATGCTTTCGAACCGCTGGGTGGGCGGGAGCTGGGACTAGGGCCAGGAGCTCACTCCGGCCGCGGTGGGTCTCGAACAGCCATAGTGGCTGTTCGTTGATGTTATAGCAGGCGTTCTTACTGCCTGCGCCACCACTCCCTTCTACTATATCTGAAGAAGTGTGCATGCACATGAAAGCTTATACCCAGAATAAGACTTTGTTGGTCTTAAAGGTGCCCCCGGCCTCAGACTTTGTTATCTACCTATACGCAGGGCACTTTTTGTAGAAAAAGCCCAGCAGGAA
This sequence comes from Gekko japonicus, assembly GCF_001447785.1. Lineage (NCBI taxonomy): Eukaryota > Metazoa > Chordata > Lepidosauria > Squamata > Gekkonidae > Gekko > Gekko japonicus. The sequence goes on from NW_015170888.1 coordinate 1,230,604, forward strand.
CTCATTAGCATAACAGGCCACACCCAACAACAGGAACTCATTAGCATATTGGGCCACACCCCTGGCTCATTAGCACATTAGGCCGCACCCCCATATTATCAGAAGTGTGCTCATCCAGCCACACCCACCTTTTGCTTCTTATTCTTCTTACCTTGTTTGTTGTCAAAACCCAGGGCCTTTTTTTGTAGCAGGGACTCCTTTGCATGTTAGGCCACACACCCCCTAATGTAGCCAATCCGAATGAGTTCCTGCTGTTGGGTGTGGCCTATTATGCTAATGAGTCCCTGCTGGGCGTGGCCAACTCGGGAGCCAGCCGGAATTCCGTTCCTGTGCGTTCCTGCCCAAAAATAGCCCTGCCTATATTTAAGGCTTGAGGACGTCTGTTCCGCTGTATCTGAAGAAGTGTGCATGCACATGAAAACTTCGTTGGTCTTAAAGGTGCCCCCGGGGCTCAGACTTTGTTCTGCCTTCTCTTTTATATAACAAACATGACGAACAGGGTCACTGGTTACCTCCACAGCTCAAGAGAGGCATAGTCCAGAAGGCTACTGAAGCATCTTTACCTTCTTTCACAATCGTTCCCGAGACTGGTCTCTCTCTTAAAAAAAAAATTTGAGTTGACTATTGATCAGAAAGGTTCTCGGAATGTAATACGAACATATGCTTTCTAAAAGGGTCACGCCGGAGCTATCTATCATGACCCTGACAACCGTGTTTTTTGCTAGAGCAGCAAAACGGCCTGCCAATTTGGGGTGGTTTTCTTAAGACTTGTAAATGGGATTTTTGAAAGGAGGTGCGATGCTTCCATGCATGAAGAAGTACCGACTTCTACAGTCCAGTATAGACAGTCTGAAGGTAAGGGAAGAACGGTCTATTCAAAGCATGTCTCAATGCCCGGTTCATGTGCTGCAAAGGGGTCCTGTGATTCATGAAAAAATATATTCAAACAAAATTAATTTTTATGCCCTTGATTTCTTTTTTTTTTAAATGTATGTTTCATGGTCCAGGGGGGGGGGGGAGGTTGTTCTCACCCCTACGGCCAAATGTAAAAGAGAGGGTTTTAAATGAGCAAATCCGCGAATCACATTGAGATGATCGTGGAAGTTATTTCGCTGGCAGTACTCCATGAATGTTATTGATCTTAATTAAATTAAATATGAGGGCTGTTAAAAAGTCCTGTTTTGTTTTCCATTGCATATTTTACATTTTAGTCATTCAATGGGGGTGTCACTAAATCAGACAAAACAAGGCTCGGATGTAACATCTTTAAAAAACTCTGGGAATCATTAATTTACTCACTGGCCTATAGGATTATGACGGGAAATGATACTGTTCAGAGTCTGTTTTTTAGAACAGGCCAACGTCACTTATGGTTTGGCATTATGCTGGTAACCTGCAGCTGGCAACCCAACCACCCCCACTGGCGGCCAAGGGAAACCTGGCAACCCTATTGCCAAAGTGAAGCTAAGGGCACAGCAGGATGTTACTGTCCCGGTCCGGGCGCCCCCCTGGTCAACAGACTCACCTGGAGCATCCCACATACAAACAAAACCAACACCAGGACAGGCGCTGAAGCCAGGACAACACGACACACCCGCTGCCAACTCCGCCCGGGAGGCACAACGTTCCGTCCGGGCTCGGCCACAGAACCGAGGGCCCCAAGGTACCACACAGGCGGTGGCAACGCAGGTGCTGCCATGGAGAGGCTAACGACCGGTGCCCAACCTCGGAGCACTTCATGTACCGGCATGGCGGCCGTCCAGGCTTATTATAGGGGGCGGGGCTGGGGGAGAGGAGGAACTGGCAGGAAAAGAGGGCGGTGCTGGGAGCCAGTAAAGGAATAAAAGAAGGGGAAAGCGAAGCGGCCGGAGAGGAGGAAAAAGGTGCAAAGGCGAAGACAGAGAGAGAGCAAGAGTGAGCCAACAGGCAGCACCTTGCATGACGGCAGGGGGACTTACGGGGTGAAGTCAACCCCGTCCCCTGCTCATCTGAGTCCCCAATGCTCCCCCCGCCTTCAGCATCCCATCTCCCAGGGCCGACGACTCCACCTTGGAAGAACGTGCCACGGCCACGGGAGGCGCTGCACCAGGGGCGCAGGGTGGGCATGACAGTTACGGAGTCCGAAGGTCAAACCTGTGGACGCTGCCAAACTTTTACAGCCAGACACAAAACGTGTAAAACTCCAGGAGGGCCAGATTCTGACCACACCCATAATGCAGTGGGAGCAGGCACCTTCCCCCCAGCCTCTGTGCCTTTTCCAGAGACGACATAGCCCTAGCAGCATTTTTAAATGGCCCCAGTTCAGAGCGCTGAAGAATAGATTCTTTTGAACTATGGTGCTGGAGAAGACTCTTGAGAGTCCTTGGGACTGCAAGGAGATCAAATCAGTCAATCCTAAAAGAAATCAACCCTCAGTGTTCCCTGGAAGGCCGGATACTGAAGCTGAAGCTGAAATACTTTGGCCACCCAATGAGAAGGGAGCACTCCCTGGAGAAGACCCTGACGCTGGGAAGGATTGAAGGTCAAAGAAGACGGGGATGGCAAAGGATGGGATGGTTAGACAGTGTCATCGATGCAATGAACATGAAGTTGAGCAAACTTCAGAGGACGGCGGAAGACAGGAAGGCCTGGCGTGAACTGGTCCATGGGGTCGCGAAGAGTCGGACTCGACTGTGCGACTGAACAGCAACAGTTCAGCTGCAAAATGGTGGCAGGCCAGCGGACACAGTAGCATCTGTTTGTGCCCTAAGTATGGAAGCCCATTAGGGCCCATTAAATGTCTTGGTTTTTCTGCCTTCTTGGGACAGCAAACATCTGAGAGGTAACAGTACATGAGTGGTGGATAGCTTTTGGTCTGATGGGTCAGTTGAAGGCATTTTCTTGATGCTATAAATGAAACAGTACATCTTCCGCCCAGTTTGTTAATCCTTTCCCCTGCGCCATTTCCATGTCCTGAAATAGCCTTGGGGGAACCACTATTTCCTCCACTGGGAAAGCGTTACTGGTGGAGGAGCATATAGTAACTCCCTGGGATTGTTCCAGGTCAGGAAAATGCAACAGGGAGGGGTGACTTAAGCTCCATCTCCACGTATCCAATGGTCCGAATCTTATATAGGTCCCCACCGATGCTCCCTCTAAGCTGTGGAGTCTTGTGAGCAAAAATTCTACTTGATGAGCGACTGGCATTACAGTTGTGAGTGAGCAACATGGCTACTGCTTAAATTACTTTGCTCTGGAGTCCTCCTTCCTGAGCTGAGACAAAAATGTGGGAGCTGGGGGTTATAAAACTGTGAGCTAGCTCACACTAACTCAGCTTAGAGGGAACACTGGTCCACACACACCTGGGAATTAAGTTCCTAGTATGGAAGACCCAGGCATCATCTGTCACCCACGGACAGACCCAAGAAAATGTGGTATATAGTTAGGACCCTCCAGGGATTGAACTGCAGATCCATGGAACACAAAACAAGGACTCTTCCCCTGACCTATGACTCCCTGTTAGTGCTGGACAAAAAGGGACCCCCCTGTTATTGCAAATCTGTTTCAGAACAGCAATTGGGGTTGTTTCTGTCAATATATTTTCACCCCCACAATTAAATTTGGCTTTCAGATCCAGAGTTGGCTGTGAATATTTAATCTTGTACCGACAAACCCAGATAGACAAGAATACTTAGTGTCAGTGTTCCCGCTAAGCTGAGTTAGTGTGAGCTAGCTCACAATTTTTTTAGCCTCCAGCTCACAGATTTTTGTCTCAGCTCAAGAAGGAGGGCTCCAGAGCAAACTAATTTATGCAGTAGCCAAATGGCTTGCTCACAACTTTAATGCCAGTAGCTCACAATTTTTGCTCACAAGACTCCACAGCTTAGAGGGAGCATTGCTTAGTATTAATATTTAACATCTCCACAGCCAACTTTTGAGAGTTCAAAGCACATTGTCTGTATTTTCACAGGAGTCCTTGGTTGCAAGATAGGTCAGTATTATTCTGCTAGCCTTTCAGTCGAACCCTTATTGGAAAGCAGTTTTGGTATGAAGGAGCTCTTTTGTTGATGGCTGTGGTTTGATTTCCGATTAATGATTGTACAGCTTCTAATTAGTTTTACCGGTCGGTAGATTTAGCCTTTTCAAATTGTAAGTTGCCTTGTGAACTACGGTTAAAAGGTGACAAATAAATGTTGTAAATCAATAATACTCTTGCAATGGGGGGTCTCAGGTTCAAGTTATAGCCTTGCCTGAGGCCATCAAGAGGCTTTGTGGACAAGGTGATATGCGAACATCAGAAGAGCCAGCGGTCCGTCTAGTCCAGCATCCTGTTTCACACAGCAGAAAAGAGTAAAAGTCTAGTAGCTCCTTGAAGACTAACAAAATTTGTGGCAGAGCAGGAGCTTTCTGAAGAAGGGAGCAGTGAGTGACTCACAAAAGCCCCCACCTTACCACAAATGTTGTCAGCCTTTAAGGTGCTACTGGACTCTTGCTCTTTTCTACTGCTACAGGCGGAATAACGTGGCTACCTGTCTTGATCGGTCTCACACACTGGCCAGCGAGTTGCCCCGGAAGAACAGCAAACAGAGCATAGAGAACAACATCTCATGATGTAGCCTTCTCTGTCGGTATTCACAGGGCCGGCTCGCGAACTAGGCGAACTAGGCGATCGCCAAGAGTGGGACGGCCCTTAGGGGCACCAAACTGCACCCGGCCCCGTACTCTGGAAGTTTCTTGATTATTTGTGTTTTTCATTCTTCCTAAAATGAATTTATTTTTTAAAATTGGTGGGCGCACGGGGGGGTGAGAAGGGATCCTCGCCTAGGGTGCAAAATAAACTGGAGCCGGCCCTGGGTATTCAGAGGTTTTACTGTCTTTAGATGTCCCTTTAGCATCTTCTCTAGTAGCTACTGATGGTGAACCTCACCTCCATGAATCCCCTTGGAGAGCCATTTATGAGAAGAAGAAGAGGAAGAGAAAGAAAATGAGGAGGAGGAGGAGGAGATTGGATTTATACCCCACCCTTCACTACTCAAAGGAGTCTCAGAGTGGCTTCCAAACTCCTTTCCCTTCCCCTTCCCACAACAGACACCCTGTGAGGTAGGTGGGGATGAGAGAGCTCTGTCAGAAACTGCTCTTTTTCAAGAACAGCATGTGCTAGAACTATGGCTTGCCCAAGGTCATCCAGCAGGTGCAAGTGGAGGAGTGGGGAATCAAACCCGGTTCTCCCAGATTAGAGTCTGCTCACTTAACCACTACACCAAACTGGGATGAGAATAGCCATCATGATCAGTGTTCCCTCTAAGCTGAGTTAGTGTGAGCTAGCTCACAGTTGTTTAGCCTCCGGCTCACACATTTTTGTCTTAGCTTGGGAAGGATGGCTCCAGAGCCAACTAATCTATGCAGCAGCCAAATAGCTCACTCACAACTTTAATGCCAGTAGCTCACAAAGTAGACTTTTTGCTCACAAGACTCCACAGCTTCGAGGGAGATCTGATCACGATTCCCATGCAAAAATGTTCTTGTACATTGGCATGGCTACCTAGGGCCTTAAAATCCTATGCAATAGAGTCAGCCTCTGTGATTTCAAGGAAGAACACTTTAAAAAAACATGTGGCATATTTAATTTTTAAAAAACTGCTCTGGTCTAATCAGTCTCCCACGTGTGGAAATCTTATTTTGCGAGCGGCGTGATCTTGCTCTATATCACAAGTGGTTAGGAGGAGAATTTGGGATATAGAGGCGCAGACCATTAATGCCGGTAGTCTTGGAGTTTGTTCTCCCTATTCATTACCCCTCCTCCCCTTGCATACCTCCATGCTACTGTATATCGCTAATCTGATAACCCCAGTTTTTAGGAGGGTTTTTATGCTTGCAAGGTTCAACCTTTTCCCTTCAGTAGTGGTCTCAGGTAGATACAGGGGCGTTCCATACAGGGATAGACTTTGTAACTGAAATCTTGGGGAACCTGACTCTATTACCCATATCCTTCTCCGCTGCCCCAAATACTCCGTTATGCGCAATATCTTGATTCACCGTTTTCTCCCTTCGCAGAGAGATTTTCTGGACAGGGATTTCAATTTTTTTTCAGCAGACAAGAGCCCAGCAATAACACTATCTGCCGCTGAATTTTTGACCTACGTATGGAAGTCAAGAGTAATACTCTGTAATTCTTGTAAATCATGTTAGGATTGTCTTGTATTTTGGAATATCGGGAATATTGGCTGATGTTGTTCTTGTACTACCCCTTAAACTTTTCCTTGCCTGGTTTACTTATGTTATGCCAATAAAGGTTTCTGTTCTGATCTGATACAAGAGAAAGAGCTCAGGGGTTTTTTCAGGCCCCTTCATCTGCTTTATTAGCCCTAAGTCCCCCCCTCCCAATGCTTTCTCATCTCTATGCCTCTTTGTAAAATGCTTTAACACAGTGTGGGGGGGACACACAGACAGACACACACACATCTGTCCTAAAGAGGCAAAACAAAAATCAGTTTGAGGGCTTCCATTACCTCATGGAGAACGGTGTAATTCTACACAACCCCAGCCTGCACCTTGGAGAATATAATGAAAAGGTTTCCTCGCCTTCCCTCCCTCCCTCCCTCGCTCCTTTCCGCGACTTCAGACAGGTGTGCGGCTGATAAAACTCAGGGTATCAAATGCTGGCCCGGAATTGTTTGTTGTGGGTGTACAAGCAGCACAGGGAAGAACACCTGTGGAACCAGAGGCTTTGTGCACAGCCGCAGCCCACCCTGGTTATACAATTACACACTTTCGCCGCGCCACCGTCGAAAGGAAAGGCCAGGAAATGGAGCCGGCTGTTGCGGAGACAAGCGGCAAAGCTGAAGCGCACACTCGGAAGCAGATTGGCTACCAGCCTTCGACAATAGGGGAACCTGTGTTACTTATTTATTTCCTTTGTCGACGCCTTACCCTTCTCCCCAATCGGCCTTGCCAACTCCAGGTTAAGAAATACCTGGAGGTTTGAGGGTGGCTCCTGGGATGATGGACTTTAGGAAGGGGAGGGACCTTGGTAGGGTATAACGCCAAACAGTCCACCTTCCAAAGCCGCCATTTCCTCCAGGAGAGGTGGAACCCATGTTTTAAATAAATAACTAACAAATAAATAAGTGACGTATGTAGTCTGGAGATCAGTTGGAGGCTGGCAAACCTACCATCGATGCCCTCCCTCAAAATGGCTCACATCGTTCCCTTCTCCCTCACTTTATCCTCACAACCACCACCACAACAACCCTGTGAGGTAGGTGGGGATGAGAAACCTGTGACTGACACCAAAGGCCAACCAGCAAGCTTGCACGGCAGAGTGGGAATTCTAACGTGGTCCTCCCGGATTCTAGCCGTGTGCTTAACCACTAGCCCATATTGGTGCTGTGGTGACTCACCAGATCAAATGCATCTAACCACCCATGTTCACTGGTTCATGTTGACAGCTTCAGGCTGAGAAATTCCTGAAAATTTGGGGGTTGGAGGCTGGGGAGGGTGGAGTTTGGGGAATAGAGGGACCTCTTCAGGATAAAAAGGTAAAGGTAAAGGTTCCCTTGCTCGAAATCCAGTCGAGTCCGTCTCTAGGGTTGCGGTGCTCATCTCCGTTTCAAACGCCGAAGAGCCAGCACTGTCCGAAGACGTTTCCGTGGTCATGTGGCCGGCATGACTAAACCCCAAGGCGCACAGAACGCTGTTCCCTTCCCACCGAAGTGGTCCCTATTTATCTACTTGCAATCTCTTGCTTTCGAACGGCAAGGTTGGCAGGAGCTGGAACTAGAGACGGAAGCTCACTCCGTCATGCGGCACACTCGGGTCTCGAACTGCTAAACTACCGACCTTCCACAGCCTGCAGTTCAGCGTCTTGACCACTTGAGCCACCGCAGCAATGCCCCAAAGTCCACCTTCTGAAGCAGCCACCTTCTCCAAGGGAACTGACCTCTGTCATCTGGAGATCAGTTATAATTCCAGAAGATCTCCAGGTGGCACCTGGAGGTTGGCAACCAAACTGGTCTTCCAGAGGTTTGTGTCTTCTCCTTACAAGAGGTACGGAGAGCCGGTTTGGTGTAGTGGTAGACTCATGGGCTCTAATCTGGGAGAACCAGGTTTGATTCCCCACTCCTCCGCATACGGCTGCTGGTGTGACCTTGGGTCAGTCACAAGTTCTTTCAGAGCTGTTCTCGAAAGAACAGTTCTCGAGAGAGCTCTCTCAGCCCCACCTACTTCACAGGATGCCTGTTGTGGGGAGGGGACAGGGATAGGAAATTGTAAGCCACTCTGAGACTCCTTTGGACAGCCAATCTCCTCCTCATCCTCATCCTCCTTCTTCTATTTGCAACCCCAGACAGGCATTAAAAACGGCTGGGTGCTCTAAAAAGATGACTCTCATACACCCAAAGGACTCCCAGTAAGGCTCTGCTCAGGACAGGGTTGCCAACTTCCAGGTGGTGGCTGGAGATCTTTTAGGATTACAACTAATTTCCAGGCAACAGAGATCAATTCATCTGATGACAATGGCAGCTTTGGAAGGTAGACTTGCAGAGGTGTCAAACTCATTTGTTACGAGGGCTGGATCTGACATAAATGTCACTATGCCGGGCCGGGCCGGGCCGGGCCATGTGTGCTATAAAACATAATGCCAGGTACAGGAACTATAAACTTTATACATGACACAGGCAAATCCAATTAATGATGATGATTATTTTTTTACTCAAAATACAAATGCACTTAAAACACTCACACTCTTGCGGTATTTCCTTACAGTATTTCCCCGATGCCCACCCTCCCGCTCCCACCGTCTGTTACTCATTAGCACTGGGACAGAATACAGGGGCGTAATGCACAGCCTCTGTCATCTGGCCATAAAGGTAATGACCAGTTGCTCGCAGGCCAGATAAGAGTCCTAGACACACAGGTTCTGGCCTGTGGACCAGATGCTGACAGCCCACTTCATGGCATTATACCTCACTGAAGTCCCTCCCCTCCCCAATCTTACCCTCTCCAGGCTCCACCCCCAAAATCTCCCGGCATTTCCCGACCTGGAGCTGGACAACCAAGCTCAGGAAGCCAGTTTGGTGTCGTGGTTAAGTGCGCGGACTCTAATCTAGGAGAACTGGGTTTGATTCCCCATTCCTCCACTTGCACCTGCTGGATGACCTTGGGCAAGCCGTAGGTCTGATAAGAGCTATCCTTGACAGAACAGTTCTTGAAAGAGCTCTCTCAGCCCCACCTACCTCATAGGGTGTTTGTTGTGGGGAGGGGAAGGGAAAGGAGTTTGTAAGCCGCTCTGAGACTCTAAGTGACGGGTGGGGTATAAATCCAATCTCCTCCTCCTCCTCCTCCTCCTCTTCGATGATGGATGCCAGATTGGGGTCCACCAGGAACGATTTCTTCTGAATAGCTTCTCTAGCACTGTGGAATTCCCTTTTGTTTGGAGGACTGCTTGACTACCTCATTGAGCGGAAGAACAGTGTGCTATAGTGGTTAAAGTGTTAGGCTAGGACCTGGGCCAGTCACATTCTCATCTTAGCCTACTTTAGAGGTGTGCATGAAACATGCATGGTAGAACTTGAACTTTGGTGGGAGGTGAAGAGTCAAAATAGACAGGGACTTCATTGGGATGTAACGCCACAGAGTCCACCCTCCAAAGCAGCCATTTTCTCCAGGGACACTGATCTGTGTGGTCCGGAGATCAGTTGTAATAGTGGGAGCCCTCCAGACAACACCTGGAGATTGGCAACTCTAACAGAAGCCATCTTCTGGCAGCCCACAGTGCTGCCCTAGAACTGCAAAGGAGCCCACCGGTTCAAGAAGGTTGAAGATGCCTGCAAGAGAGGCGTGAGTGACCAGCCTTGGGCTCATCTTATGACAAGCAGGGCTATTTTTGGGCAGGAACGCACAGGAACTGAGTTCCGGCTTTCTCCTGAGTTGGCCACACCCAGCAGGAACTCATTAGCATAATAGGCCACACCCAACAGCAGGAACTCATTAGGATTGGCTACATTAGGGTTGTGTGGCCTAACATGCAAAGGAGTCCCTGCTACAAAAAAAGGCCCTGGGTTTTGACAACAAACAAGGTAAACAGAATAAGAAGCAAAAGGTGGGTGTGGCTGGATGACCACCCTTCTGGTAGCATGGGGATGCGGCCTAATATGCTAATGAGTGGTGCTGTCAGGGGTGTGGCCTAATGTGCTAATGAGTTCCTGCTGGGCTTTTTCTACAAAAAAAGCCCTGCCCATAGGAAAAGTCGAGCATCAGCAAAGAGCTTCAACTTGACCCCAATAGGGGATTTTTATACATGGTGGCAGCGGTGGAGGTTTCATTGACTCATGCAGTCCCCTGCTTGCAGGCTGATGTGGTACAATGCCCAGCTGATGTGGTACAATGATGTGTGCTCTGCCCAGCGCCTTTCCTTTCCTTGTTCTCCTAGGCCTCGTGCACATTATCGTATCCGCCGGCATGAGCACACAAAAGGTAGACACACGGAACATTTTTTGCTTTCCCTGCCGGTCAGACTTCAAATCTTTTACATTTGCATACATCTGGAAAATGGCCACTGCTGCCTTGTCTTTGATGAGCCAGCAGCTGTTGTGGACACCTGGAACCTTAACTTCAAAGTCTTCTATTGCTTTTTTTTCCCCTTCTAATTGAGAAATTCCAGACACCAAAGACCACAGCGGGGACTCTGAAGCCCGGCTTGATCGGGTACTTTCCATAACAGGTAATCCAGCACAGTGCCAGGCTACTTAGTTCTCAGCAATCCGCTGGGGTCTTCCTGTCTCCCATAAAATGCTTAAAATGAATTCTAATCTGCGGGTAGCGTTTGCCGAAGAAGAGGTTAACATTCCCAATAAATACCCCTCGAGAAAGAATCCGGCGCACATCCTTTTGACAGAAGGGTCAGGGCGGCTAATGACAGTAACGACTGCAAAATGCAATCCAGTCAATTACTTTAATTAAATCTCAAACTATGTAATGTCTTCCCATTTATACAGTAAACTAATAGGAGCAGGGGGGGAGGGGGAAAAAGAGGGCCGTCTTTCTTGCCAGTAGCCGTTTAAGTGTGCTAAATCGCGGCCTCGCATTCCTTCTCCCTGCACAGCTCTCAGGGTCTCTTTCTGGACATTAAAGGTAATTACGGGTTTTTAAACCAATAGAGCCAGAAACAATTGAGTGCTCCCCCCCCCCGTCCCCTTTCCAAATGTTCTTGTATAGAAGAAGAGCTCCCCTCCCCAACATAACCCCATTCAGAGATCATAATCGGGTATTACAGGCTAGCTAACATTCGATAGTGCCGGCATTCCAGAGTAAGTGGGGAGGGGTGTCTCTGTGTGTCTCTATTTCAAGGAATCCCTTTTTAATTATGTTGTTTGAAACAGGAGTAAAAGTGGTAAAAAGGGCGGGGAGAGAAATTGTACTACCACTTTGGAGAGGAATAACAATATGTTGTTTAGATGGGGGGAATGAAGGAGGCATTGAACTATGGGCATAAGAACATGAGAGATGCCAATGTTGGATCAGGCCAAAGGCCCATCCAGTCCAACACTCTGTATCACACAGTGGCCAGAAATACCAGTGCCATCAGGAGGTCCACCACTGGGGCCAGGACATTAGAAGCCCTCCCTTCTAATGTTCTAGAAGTTAGACTCGCCCGAGGTGAAACATACAGAAGACCAGAATAAAGGCAGGGATGCATCTAGAGTGGCCAACTGCCGGCCGGGAGCTAGTGATGTCCTGGCATTACGGCTAATCTCCAGGACTACAGAGATCTGTTCTGTGGAAGAAACACCTGCTTTGGAGGGTGGACTCTACGGAGTTTTACCTCGCTGAGGCCTCTCCCTGAACCAAACACTACTGTCCACAGGCACTACCCCCAAATCCAGAGATATTTCTCAAGCAGGAGACGGCAACCCTAGATTAACTGCATTTATCCCTCCGTCTCTGACCCATAAGTCATATTTGCAGTTCTGGGAGTGCATACACAACCACAAACATACACACCGAGAGCCCCTCTATCAAGATTCAAGAGAACGAAGTTTGTTGCCAGGAACATATTTGGACGTCAAAAGACCCCAGGAATAAGGGCAATCCAGTGACCCTTTGGCGCTGGCACCCTCACAGGGCATGCTCAACTCAGATCCAGACTATGGCAACACTGAGAATGGACATCGGCAGACTCTTCCTTCCTCCTTGCAGGGGCTGTGTCCAACGCTCCCTCTAAAGCTGTTGAGTCTTGTGAGCAAAAATTCTACTTTGTGAGCTTCTGGCTTTAAAGTTGTGAGCGAGCCATTTGGTTACTGATAGTTTGCTCTGGAGCCCTCCTTCCTGAGCTGGGACAAAAATGTGTGAGCTGGAGGCTAACAAACTGTGAGCTAGCACACACTCACTCAGCATAGAGGAAACACTGGCTGTGTCTGTTGTTGATACTGTTGAATGCCAGTGTGGCTCAGCTTCCTTCCAGCCACCAGAAGCCGCCAGGGCAGAAGCCAACTCAGGAATTTGTTTGGTAAAGTGGACATCCAAATCATCCCTGTTGGTCATAGCATAAGCGTGTACCATATTTAGGGTTCGTTATCCAAAGATCAAAGCTCCAGTCTACATAAGATGTTTCAGTTGTATCTCTACAGTGGCCATCTTGGGTCAACCAGAGGTCGTCCTGTGGCTTTACAGAATCCTGAGCTGCCACCAGTCCTGCAAATATTTCCTTGGCACATTATTCCAAGCTAAAACCGAGAGGAATAAAAAGCCTCTGATCCTGCCAAGGTTTATCACTCACTGTAGCCACAGATTCATGCCTTTTGTTCTTCCAGGTAGGGTGGCAGCCAATGGGAAAGGGATGGGACAAGGGTAGGGGGAGATGACATTGCACCGATGGCATGACATCACTTCCGTCAAAGACCTGGAAGAGATGTCACATTGCCGGTGCAACGTCGATGGGACATAGAGTTTTGTCTGAATCCTAGAGCGTCTCATCGGCATTAAAGGTAAAGGTTCCCTTGCTCAAAAGCCAGTCGAATCCAACTCTAGGGTTGCGGTGCTCATCTCTGTTTCAAAGCCGAAGAGCCAGCGCTGTCCAAAGACGTTTCCGTGGTCATGTGGCTGGCATGACTAAACACCAAGGCGCACGGAACGCTGTTACCTTCCCACTGAAGTGGTCCTATTTATCTACTTGCAATGTCTTGCTTTCGAACTGCTAAGTTGGCAGGAGCTGGAACTAGAGACGGGAGCTCACTCCATCTTGCGGCACCCGGGTCTCGAACTGCTGAACTACTGACCTTCCACAGCCTGCCGGTATTTGACGGAAGTGGCGTCACTAGGGTTGCCAAGTCCATCTTCCACCCCCAGCGGGGGACTTTGGGGGCGTTCCTGGAGGGGGCGGGGCATCCCGACGTGATGACGTCACGTTGGGGACGTCGACCGCCCCCCCTCCCGCCCATGCGCCAGATCTACAGAAACAGCAGTTCCCTGCACTTAAAGGAGCCGGCATTTCCCTTTTAAATGCAGGAGCCAGCGTTTCCCCTTTAAGAGCAGCCGCGTTTCCCTTTTAAGAGCCCGAAGCTGGCATTTCCCTGCAAGCTGTAGGCGTCACACCATTTTTGGATCTCTCTCTCTGAGTAGCACATTTGTAGCTGTTCAGCCAAGGAGAAAGCAATATATCAGCTCCCAATATACTCCCAACACCAGGTTGGGAAATACCTGGAGAGTTTTGGGGTGGAGTCTGAGGACGGAGCTCAGCAGGGTACAATGCCACAGACTCCATCCTCCAAAGCAGCCATTTTCTCTAGGGGAAGTGATCTCTGCAGTCTGGAGATCACAGGGACACCTTGACACCTGAAGCTGCCTTATCCTGACTCAGACCTTTGGTCAATCAAAATCGGATTTTCTGCTCAGACTGGCAGCAGCTCTCCAGGGTCTGAGGAAGGGGTCTTCCCCATCACCTGCAGTGCATGAGTAAAGTGTTGTCAGCTCTCAGCTGACGTATTGTGATCCCCGAAGGGTTTCTAAAGCAAGTGAGAAGCAGAGGTGGTTTTCCATTGCCTTTCTATGCAGAGCCTTCCTTGGTTGGTCTGTCTCCCATTCAAGGACCGACCCTGCTTTGCTTCCAAGATCTGATTAGATCAGGCTATACCAGGGGTGGCCAAACTGTAGCTCAGGATCCACACGCGGCTCTTTCACACATATTGTGTGGCTCCCGGTAGGGCAGCTGGGGAAGCGAAGGGGAGGCGTGCTTTTTCTCCCTCCCTCCCTCCCTCATTCCCTCCCTCCCTCATTCCCTCCCTCCCTCATTCCCTCTCATCTATTTGTTTTCTTTGTTTCTCTCTCTCTCTCTTTCTTTCCACCTCTCTCTTTTTCTCTCTCTCTCTTAGACAAATAAATATCATTAGCGATATCTGTTTTTACCCCTTTTGTTTTTATTTTTGGCAGTCTCATTTAATGTTAATTAAAAAGCAAATGTGCATATTTTAAAATAAAAATGTGTGTGTGATATTTGTTCATATGTTGTGGCTCTCAGACATCTGACATTTATTCTATGTGGCTCCCACGCTGAACAAGTTTGGCCACCCCTGGGCTATACTATACCATTCAATATCATCGCTTACTACCTGGTCCTTTTAAACTGGAGATGCTGGGGATTGAACCTGGGACCTCCGCAGGCCAAGGAGATGCTCTACCACCGAGCCACGGCCCCTTCCCAGGTGGTCTCCGGGTCCCTCCTGGCAGCTGGCCACCCTACAATGTGTGGCAAGAAGTGGTTAAACTTGGGACTTGCTCAGCAACCAGGAGCAGTTTCTTACATCTGGCACAGAAGCCACAATTTAAGCAAGGCACAGTATATCACGACATTTGGATACAGCCTGGGAGGGCGTCCCAGAATATCTGCCCCAGGATCCTCTCTGATGTGTGCGGGGAGGTTCCCATAGCAGGGATTCCTCGACAGGGCCCTTGACTTGTGAAGGATTCCATCCTGGCAGAGAGTTCGAAAGCCACTTCATTTCTGTGACAAAGTGAATACCCTGGAGTCTTTCCTTTTCCTCCCCTGTCTGAGCCCTCTGTAGTTTGGGTGAACTCTGGGGCACCCGGTCCAGTATCTTCAACGCCTCCCCCCCCTTCCTGACAATATCATAAATTTTGTGCGGGGAAGGTGAGTCGGAGGGTGCAATTAACTCCCAAAGTGGTACAAAGCAATCTCTTGGAGATACCGGGGGCCTTACAGTGCCGTAGCACTTAACTCGGAGATGGTGATAAGCCCTATCAACCCAGGGTTGTGTTTAATGTTCACTCCTGCTTACGTACCAGACATACAACCCAGCGGTCACTGTGTTAACACTCCCCAATATCTATTACAATTACTTTTTGATTAAGAGGCCCAGCCAGCCTTTTGAAGACTTTTTATGTTTGTGTCAACCGGCTCGTGATGGAGTGAGATGCGCAGACACCTCCCCGTAACAGAACGCCTTGTAAAAGGTTTCAAGTGAACTATTTTATCATCCTAATGGAAACCAGATGACTCCGACTCCCTCTTTAATTTCAACTATTTACTGAAGAGCCTTGTGTGTGTGTGTGTGTTTTTTTTGAATTACTTAAAGATTTATTCAAGAACACTAGTCTTGTGCATTAAGAACCAGTAATAGCAGGCCTATTTTGAGAGGCAGGGGTGGGGTGGGGGGAAGCTTTTAAAGGGGGTTGCGGAAACATTTCACTCTTCTTCTTTTTTTTGCATGTTGGTTTTAAAAGGCATCTTAAACGTCCGTTCGGCAAAGATATCCTGTTTGGCTTAAATATCTCAGAAATCGGGGTACTATACCTTCAGTATCATCAGAGTAGTGTATACTTTTTATTTATAGATTGGTTTCATTTATACCCACACTTTCTCTCCAACGGCTCTGCAAATATGCTTACATCCTCCTTCTCTTTTCCATTTTATCCTCACCATAACTCTGTGAGGTAGGCTAGGCTGAGGCGGCGGTTACACGCGCCATTTGGAGCGGAGGGGGAGCACCCCTATTTCCTCCGGAGGGATTTGACTCACAGTTGCAAGATCACACATCCCTTTGTGCTGTGGTCTCAGCCCATCACTGTGTGAACAGACATCACCGCGTGCAAGTGTGTGTCGGGCTTAGGGTTGCCAAGTCCATCTTCCACCCCCAGCGGGGGACTTTGGGGGCGTTCCTGAAGGGGGCGGGGCACCCCCGACGTGATGATGTCACGTTGGAGATGTCCGCCGCCCCCCCACCCGACCGTGCGCCAGATCTCCAGAAACGGCAGTTCCCTGCACTTAAAGGAGCCGGCGTTACCCTTTTAAATGCAGGAGCCGGCATTTCCCCTTTAAGAGCAGCCGCGTTTCCCTTTTAAGAGCACGAAGCTGGCGTTTCCCTGCAAGCTTGCGGAGATCCGGCTTGGGAGGAAACACGGGTTCCACACACTTAAAGGGAGAGAGATGGGTGGCTGTGGGTGTTGGGGGTGGGGCTTCCCCGCCGGCCATCTGGCCGCTGGCGGGTAGAACCCCCCCCCAAAATGGGGGACCCCTGGCAAACCGGGGGGTTAGCAACCCTAGTGGGGTTTTTTGCTGTTTGTTTCCCATGCGCATGAATGAGGAATCACACCTCCGCACTGAGGGTTCCCCATGGAGTATACGATTATGCACATACTGCTAAGTGTGTTTGTGGGGGGGGGGGATGGCTCCAAGTTGGGATGGAATGAGCAGACCATCCCGATGGCTTGAGAGCATGCTTGAGCGATCAGACAGGGAAAAGTCCATCTGTAGCCTGTCGGCAAGCATTAGGACTGGACTTTCCCCGGTGCCTTTTAACTTTGTTTCTGTGGCAGACCAGCATGGGGTGTCGATGACTGTGAGACCTTCCCAAGATGTTGCTGTCTAGGGTTGCCAAGTCAAAAAAACTCACCGGCGGGGGAGCCTCGCCGGGCTTCGAGAGCCGTCCTTGGATACGCGCGCGTGCGTAGCCAGAAGTGACGCGCGACGTCAACCACGTTGGAGGCGTGGCCCGGATCATCGGAGGGAAAACCATAGAGGTTCAGTGGGCGGAGTTCCCCCCGGGGCCTGATTCCACGGTGGCGGAAATCGGGCCCCCAAAGCGGGGGTTTACCAGCCCCCCGCCCCCACTTGGCAGCCCTACTGCTGTCTGATCATGCCCTTTAGATCCATTAGGCAATCGCAGCTATGCCAGACCTAAAGGTGCGTGTGACTGCAACCTGAGAGGGCATGACTAGCCCAAGATCACTCAGCAAACTGCCATAGTAGAGCAGGAATTTGAACCCAGGTCTCCTACATTGTAGTCCAGGGGTGTCAAACATATGGCCTAGGGGCCAGAACCAACCCATACAGGGCTCTTATTTGGCCCTCAAGCAACTGGTGCAAGGGAGAGAACAGGAGGCCGCTCAGGGGTGGGAAAGTGGGCGGAGCCACTACAGTTGTGGCTTCAGCACAGCAGAACAACCTCCTTTGAAGCAGTCGAGCAGAGCCCCTTCGCTTCATGGGGCCTTGCAGTGAGGACACGCTGACTTGGAGCTAGGCTTGCCAAGCCCCCCCAGGGGGCGGGAAACCCCCGCCCCAGAGGCCCATCCCCCACCACCAATGGATCAGGCCCCGGGGGGAACCCCACCCCCACGTGCACGTCACCAGGAAGTGACGTGACGCCGCCGGGCATGCTCGGCGGGGGGCCACGATCCGAGGGAAAACTCTATGGTTTTCCCTCGGACAGTCGTGGCCCTGCCCCCAGCGTACCCGGTGTCGTCACATCACTTCCTAGTGACGTGCATGCGGCGCGCGCACACTTTGCACGTGCGCACAAGCCGCAAGCTGGGAGACTTCCGCTGCGGCGATTTTTTCACTTGGCAACCCTATTTGGAGCTTAACAGCTGCTGTCCCTTATACAGACCCAAGAGGAGCTGGCAGGAATGGTTTTGCTGCATTCTCTCATGAAGCAACTCTTACTGCCAAAGGTGGTCGGGAAGGGACTACCCGTCCCAACCCTGCCTGTAGCCAGGCCTGGTCAGCGGGGGGGGGGGCACCATGCCCAACCCAGAGGGAAACCAGGCCCAGTTGGTGGGGGGAGGCACCACCCATCCCAACCCTGAGGGCGCCAAGGCCCGGTAAGCGTTGAGGAGGGCCCCCCCTATCTTTCCCGTTCACCAGGTTGGAGGTAAGTGCCAGGCCACAACAGGGCTTCCAGTAAGGGTTCGAGGGTTCCAGTCCAAAGTAGCACAAAATCACTGTCTCAAATGAGTCCGAGGTCAGCCAGCCAAGTTCCCCAAGCTAAGCAGGTCAGGCCACTGGGGGGGATCATTTTTATAACAATTTTTATAAATTGTTATTAATGTTTTATTGCTTTTATCTGTTTTATACGGGCTTTGCCCCTTGTAAGCCGCCCTGAGCCCGCTCTGTGGGGAGGGCGGGGTATAACTCTTAATAAATAAATAAATAAATATACAGTTTCTATCTCCAGTACTTGGCATTATGTTTTATGGCACACATGGCCCGGCCCGACAAAGTCACCTTTATGTCAGATCCGGCCCTTGTAACAAATGAGTTCAACACTTCTGTCCTAGTCTGACAGTCTAAACCACTACACCACACTGGCTCTGTTTGGCATGCCACATTCTATGTGCATTTTAAGAAGTCCAAATTTTTCACCGAAGAATTCAACAACGGGCACACTTGGAAACAGTAGACGATCTCCCATTAGTTATGTTGCTTTCAGCCTGACTTGGGTGGCCCAGGCTAGCCTGATATCATCAGATCTGGGAAGCTAAGCAGAGTTATTCCTGGTTAGATGCAGACTGGAAGGTCAGTAGCTCAGCAGTTCGAGACCGAAGTGCCACTCCCGCCTCTGGCCCCAGCTCCTGCCAACCTGGCAGTTCGAAAGCAAGAAATTGCAAGTAGATAAATAGGTACCACTTTGGTGGGAAGGTAACAGCATTCCATGTGCCTCGGCGTTTAGTCATGCCAGCCACACGACCATGGAAATATCTTCTGACAATGCTTGCGCTTCGGCTTGGAAACGGAGATGAGCACCATCCCCTAGAGTCGGATTCAACCAGGGCTATTTTTGGGCAGGAACGCACAGGAACGGAGTTCCGGCTGGCTCCCAAGTTGGCCACACCCAGCAGGAACTCATTAGCATAACAGGCCACACCCAACAGCAGAAACTCATTAGGATTGGCTATATTAGGGGAGTGTGGCCTAACATGCAAAGGAGTTCCTGCTCCAAAAAAAGGCCCTGGGTTTTGACAACAAACAAGGTCAACAGAATAAGAAGCAAAAGGTGGGTGTGGCTGGATGAGCACACTTCTGGTAACATGGGGGTGCGGCCTAATGTGCTAATGAGCTGTGCTGTCAGGGGTGTGGCCCAATATGCTAATGAGTTCCTGCTGTTGGGTGTGGCCTATTATGCTAACGAGTTCCTGCTGGGCTTTTTCTACCAAAAAAGCCCTGCGTTGGAGACTGAACTGGGGACCTTCTGCATGAAAAGCAGAGTCTCTCCCACTGAGCCACAGCCCCTCCCAATCGATTTCTGATTTTGCATAGCATCATTACAACCCCGTGTAGACGTTGTCTGCCCTGGCTCCCGTGTGACAAGCAAAGCGATTGAGGATGTGTATTGAACAGGAACAGAGGTCGGGATTACTCAGTCCAGCAGAAAACAAACAAACTGTTTGGACGAAACGGCGAAAATAGGTGAGCAGTTCACAATGACAACTCATGGAAACAGAAAGAAACAATAAAGAATACATCTGCCCCTTCTAGAGTTGTTAACTCTGGTTTGGGAAATTCCTGGAGAATGTCTGGATTGAGCCTGGAGAAGGCAGGGTTTGGGAACGGGAGAAAGAGGAAGGCCCAGGCCACATTGCGGCATCACACAGGACGTGACATCATCACACCAGCAACGTCTGGGTGATGCTCCGGGATTTGGGCATGTTAGAAGTTGTTTTTACCATAGAGTTTTTGTCCAGAGACCAGTGCCACCCAGACATCACTGGCGTGATGATGTCACTTCCTGTGTGCTGCTAGTGATGTGGCCTGGGCCTTCCTCTTTCTCCTGGAAGGTCCCTTCGCCGGCCAGCTGGTCAGCAACTGAAAAAACAGGCCCTGGTGGAAGGGGACCCCCACCTCCACCAGGAGGGGGGTCTGGCAACCCTAGGAGAAACCTCATTGGGCTATATTGCTGTGGAGTCCACCCTCCAAAGCAGCTATTTTCTCCAGTGGAATTGATTTCTGTTGTGAGGAGAACAGGTGTAATCCCAGGAGATCTCCTCCACCCCCCCTCCCCCCATCTGGAGGTTGGCAATAGTAATGGCTCCCTGGCAGTGCCGGCTCGCTCACTAAGGCGAACTAGGTATTCGCCTAGAGCAGGCCGGCCCTTAGGGGTGCCAAACTGCACCTGCCCCCCCCACCAAAAGCCCCCCAACTGCCAAAAGCCCTGCATTTCCACAGCCGGGGAAGCTCTTTTGCTGAACCCGGCGCACGGGGAGTGGGGCGCCAGAAGGGATCCTCGCCTAGGGTGCAAAATAAGCTGGGGTGCTCCCTGGTCAGGCTATGCCATCTGACCCACTCTACCCTGTCAGTTAAACGAGACACCCCCTCTGGCTGGTTGCTCAACTCCTAGAAATTTCCTCCGTAGGTTCAGGCTGAGTGGTGGCCCAGGGGCAGAATTCCTTCCTGGCATCCTTGAATCCACCCATTCCAGATCCAGACCTCCTGCAGGCCTGGGCATACACTTCTGAAGGTTGCTCAGCTGATCAGTGCAATCCTATGTAAAGTTACTGTGATTGAAGCCCATTGATTTCTATGGATTTAGACTGGGGTGACTCCGCACAGGACTGCATTGCAAATTTTCAGAATGTATATCATGTACAAATCTGATCTTCGGCCATCTCTGGAGGCCCTGCTTCATGTTCACCCTGCCACCTGAGGCTAGATGCATGGCGGCTAGAGAAAGGACCATCTTAGTGGTGGCTCCAAAACTTTGGAAGTCTCTCGCAAGGGAGATTGTCTGTCTATCTCTATCTCTGCCAGCAGGTGAAGACTTTTTTTGTTTCATTTGGCCTGTAGCGATGGTGGGGCTTTGGGGGGCTCTGCCTCCTTTCTTAACGGCACAGCCCCACAAGAATTTCTCCTGTCAATGCTTTTTTCAATCATTTAAAAACATTTTTAAAAGGTGTGTACTCCTTTAAGCAGAATGGGGGTGCTGTAGCTGACTAATTCCTGCACTGAGCAAGGGGGTTGGAGTAGGTGACCTCTAGGATGCCTTCTAACTCTGTGTCAAGAAACTGGTCTCCTTTAAGAGAGTTTCTCTGCCAAAGTGTTAGCTTTCTGGACTCTAGAAGTTATCACCCCCACCTGCCTGCTTGTTATCAGAGCTGTTGCTTAGGCTGGCAGGAGTGATTAACTTGCAGTGGCTGAGAACTGTCATCTAAAGTGGTTGACAGCTTGCAATTTAGAGATCTGTCCTGGTCACAGCTTCCTATGGGCTCAATGGCTTTTCTTCCTGCATGGAGAACTTCAGCCCCAACATAAAAAGAAATTGCCCCATAAGCCACAAAATCCTGGCTAGGGGCCTGTGTACCCCTAAAAATTGTTATTGGCCCTCCTCCCTGGTTTTAGTGCTCTGCATTTATATGTTTGTGACGAATGATTTGATACATTGTTTGAAATGCTGTTTTAATGTTCACATGTTTTACGCTTCGCCTCCTTGAGGACCAGGGTTGCCAACCTCCAGGTGGAGCCTGGAGATCTCCTGTTATTACAACTGATCTCCCGGCGACAGAGATCAGTTCCCCTGGAGGAAATGGCTGCTTTGAAAGGTGGACTCCATGGCCTTAAAGCTGGCTGAAGTCCCTCCCTTCCCCAAACCCCACGCTCCCCAGACTCCATCCCCAAAATCTTTAGATATTTACCCACCCAGAGATGGCAAACCGGGGGGACTGTGTTCAGGTCAGGGTTGCCAGATTCCCCCTGGCCATTGGCTGGGGGTGGGGGCTTGGGGTTGCCAGTTCCCAGTTGGGAAACTCCTGGAGATTTGGGAGCAAAGCCTGGGCAGGACAGGGATCTCGGGGGGGGGCACAATACCACAGAGCCCCCCCTCCAAAGCACCCATTTGTCCCCAGGGGAACTGATCTCTGTAGTCTGGAGATGCTCTTGAATTCCAGGGGGGATCCCTAGGTCCCACCTGGAGGCTGGCATCCCTGGTTCAGGAGGAAAGGCAACACAGGAACGTTTTAAATAAATAAATAAATAAATAAAATAATCCCAGTTTTAGGGCTGTCAGTTCCAGGTTGGGACATACCGGAAGGTTTTGGGGTGGACCCTGAGGAGGGTGGGGTTTGGGGAGGGGAGGGACTTCAGTAGGACATAAGAACATAAGAACATAAGAGACACCAGTGTTGGATCAGGCCAAAGGCCCATCCAGTCCAACACTCTGTATCACACAGTGGCCAGAAATACCAGTGCCATCAGGAGGTCCACCAGTGGGGCCAGGACATTAGAAGCCCTCCCACTGTTGACCCCCCCAGGCACCAAGATGACAGAGCATCACTTGCCCCGGAGTCCCTATCTATACCTTGTGGCTAATAGCCACTGATGGACCTCTGCTCCATATGCCTATCTAATTCCCTCTTGAAGCCGTCCATGCTTGTAGCCGCCACCACCTCCTGTGGCAGTGAATTCCAAGTGTTAATCACTCTTTGGGTGAAGAAGTACTTCCTCTTATCCGTTCTAACCCCACCGCTCAGCAATTTCATGGAGTGCCCACGATGTAAATGAATATGCAAATTGGGGGGGGGAGAGAATGGGAGTCACTTTCAACATAGCCAAAAATAGCCCTTTAAAAAATGTGAGTAGCGTTGGCCCTGTTTACTAAGAAAGATTGTGTTCGTCAGAATTCCTCAAAAGCACATGCCTTTGGAGGAGGTGTACATTTCTCCCCCCCTCCTTTTGCCTAAAAAACAGCCCCTATGCAGGGTTTCCCGACCGCTCAGCAATTTCATGGAGTGCCCACGAGTTCTTGTACTGTGAGAAAGGGAGAAAAGTACCTCTTTCTCTACCTGCTCTTTCCCATGCATAATCTTATAAACCTCAATCATGTCACCCCTCAGTCGTCGTTTCTCTACATAAAGCTATAGAGTCGACCGTTCAAAGTGGCCGTTTTCTCCAGGTGAACTGATCTCTCACCTGGAGACCACTTGCAATCCCAGATCTCCAGCCACCACCTGGAGTTTGGCCACCCTGCCCAGTTTAGTTCTCTTTCCCACATACGCAGAGACCACCTTGATGAAAAAGGTTCCTCCCGCCTCCCCTCTCTGTCTCTCCGTCTGGTGGCAAACCCTTTCTTTCCCGACGTTTCACTTTGATCAAGGGTGCCAAGAAGATGATCTCATGGGGCCACGGCCGGAGTCGGCGGCTGACGTTTGCATCTCATTTCCTTCACAGATTCAAGGACTCGCCGCTTCCCAGCTTTCCAGACGACTCTGCCGGCAAGGAAGAGTGAGAAGCGGTCGCCTCAGAGCCGGCCCCGTCCTCCACTTGATTCCTGAGGTGCCTTCTTAAAACTGTGGTCTGTGCCCTTTCCGGAAAAACAAGGGCCGCTGTCATTATTTCCACACGCTTCGGTCCAAACCGCCAGCTTTCCCGCTCGCGTTAATTATTAATGTGACCCGTTTATGTACCCATTACCCGGCTAACCATTAATATCTGTTTACACAACAGTGACCTTTGCGATGGAAGGCCAGGCTCTTGGCCTGGAAATGTCAAACATTTTTTCTCTCTCTCTCTCTCTCTCTCGCAACGAAATATAATAAAATGTTCTCCGCACCTCCTGACTATTTAAGCATCCCTCCGCATACTTCTCCTGCCAGCCTAGCAGTTCGAAAGCGAGAAATTGCAAGTCGATAAATAGGTACCACTTCGGTGGGAATGGAACAGCGCCTTCCGCGCGCCTCGGTGTTTAGTCATGCCGGCCACATGACCACGGAAACGTCTTCGGACAGCGCTGGCTCTTCGGCTTGTAAACGGAGATGAGCACCGCAACCCTAGAGGCGGATTTGACTGGCTTTCAAGCAAGGGAACCTTTACCTTTACCTTTACCTTTACTGCACACTTCTCGTCTGGAGAAAAAAATGACAGCCAAACTATGGGCCCTTCACTGGCTGAGGATGACAGTTTGGGGACACAAGAAGGGAGCAGGCATGCCAACTTCCAGGTGGGACCTGGGGATCCCCCCAGAATTACAGCTCATCGCCAGACCACAGAGGTCAGTTCCCCTGGAGAAGATGGATTCTTTGGAGGGTGGACTCTATGGCACTGTACCACACTGAGGTCTGGGGGCCGCCAGATCCCCTCTGGCTACTGGTGTGTGTTCGTGTAGGATTGTCAGCTCCAGATTGGGAAAACTCCTGGAGACTTGGGGAAGGAACATGGGGAGGACAGGGATCCCAGTGGGGTACCATGCCACAGAGTTCACCCTCCAAAGCAGCCGTGTTCTCCAAGGGAACTGATCTCTATAGTCTGGAGATGAGCTGTAATTCTGAGGGATCTCCAGGTCACAACTAGAAGCTGGCATCCCTAGTGAGGTCCCTGTCCTCCCCAAGTGTCATTCCCAAATCTCCAGGAGTTTCCCAATGTGGATCTGGCCACCTCCCCCCCCCATACACACATACCAGTGGCCTAGGCTTGCCAAGTCCCCCCGGGGGGTGGGGAAACTCCCGCCCCAGAGGCCTGTTCCCCGCTGCCGGTGGATCGGGCCCCGGGGGGAACTCCCCCCCCCACATGCATGTCACCCGGAAGTTACACGGGTATGCCGGGCACGCTGGGGGCAGGGCCACGGTCATCCGCGGGAAAAGTCTATGGTCTTCCCTCGGATGGTCCTGGCCCCGCCCCCAGTGTGCCCGGCGTACCCCCGTCACTTTCGGGAGTCCCCCGCTATGGTAAGTTTCTCCCTTGGCAACCCTACAGTGGCCAAGGAGGACTTGGCAGCAACGCTCCCTCTAAGCTGTGGGGACTTGTGAGCAAAAATTCTACTTTGTGAGCTACCGGCATTAAAGTTGTGAGCCGAGCGATTTGGCGACTGCAGAAATTAGTTTGCCCCGGAGCCATCCTTCCTGAGCTAGGACAAAAATGTGTGAGCCGGAGGCTCAAAAACTGTGAGCTAGCTTACACTAACTCAGCTTAGCGGGAACACTGCTTGGCAGCCCTGGAGGAGTGAGGGAAACATCTCTCTCTGTCTCTGTCTCTGTCTCTGTCTCTCTGTCTCTGTCTCTGTCTCTCTGTGTCTGTGTCTCTGTCTCTGTCTCTCTGTCTTTGTCTCTCTGTCTCTGTCTCTCTGTCTCTCTGTGTCTCTGTCTCTGTCTCTCTCTCTCTCTGTCTCTATCTCTCTCTCTCTCTCATCTTTTCAAAACACCCATAGGACCATGACATGGTCCTTGGAACAAAGCACATTTTCTTCAGTTGTCAAGTGTTAAACATTTGCGCCGTTCACCTCTTGTTCGCCAGTCACTCAGCATTAACTCGGACACTACAAAGAGACTGGCTCACCCCACTGCTTAATGCTAAATATCCCTAGATGTCTGTGCCAAGAATGGTCAGGAGTCAGGGCTGCTGACCGCAGCCACCCCTGGAAACGGCTTGCAATCTCCTGGTTCAAGAGATGGGATCTAGACGGAGCTGCAGAGAGCAACCACAGTGCCCCTCCCCCAACAGAGATCCCCCGTGGCTTGTCCTCGTAGCACCCAGAAGGACCACAGATGGCCCACAGAAACAAATCGCATGACTTGCCTGGCTCCATGGGTCAACAGGGTATCAAGGTTCCCGGGAATTGCATCCCATGAATCATCTCATCTTCAGCAGCCTTGGATCTAGTCTGGTGCCGGGGTACCGCTACAAGATATCGTGAGTGCGTATCACTTGTGGGGAAGGGGAATTTCCCTTCCTTTTGCTCAGCTCTCCTTCCCTACGGACGCTGCTTCTCCCCATTCTTCCCCCATCTTCATGCTTCTTTCTGTTTCATCCTGTACTAAATGGCCACCTAAATCTCATGAGATTACCTCACGGGGGTCTTGACGGCCATTTTGGATTCACCGTGTGTGTGCTAAGTGCCTTCAAGTCACTCCCGGCTTACGGCAACCCTGTGAATGAATCACCTCCAGAACCTCCTCTCCTTAACAGCCTTGCTCAGGTCTAGCAAACGAAGGGGGCGTGGCTTCCCTTATGGAGTCAACCACTGTTCGCTCTAAGTTGAGTTAGTGTGAGCCAGCTCACAGTTTTTTAGCCTCCAGCTCACACATTCTTGTTTTAGCTCAGGAAGGAGGGCTACAGAGCAAACTAATTTAATGCAGTAGCCAAATGGGTCGCTCACAACTTTTTTTTTTGCAATTAACTTTTTAAATTAAATTTTATAATTAACTTGAACACTTACATTCAACGTTAAATAATCTTACAATAAACTATTATAAACATTTATACCTACGTTTTTAACTAATAAAAAGCAAAGTCCTTATATTTCTGTGGTAAACTAAAAGTCTGTGGTTGACAGCCAGCAATATATTTAAAAAACAACAACACAATTTTTCCATAAAATTGTTCTGTATGTTGGGATTGTCCTGTGCAATTAACTGCATCACAATTTTGTCGGATACAATCATGTCCCAGACTTTGGCTCTCCATTGTGTCAGCGTAGGAATTTTTGTTGCTTTCCAGTTTTGGCTCGCTCACAACTTTAAAGCCAGTAGCTCACCAAGTAGAATTTTTGCTCACATGACTCCACAGCTTAGAGGGAACCTTGGAGTCAACCCACCTCAGGTTGAATCTTCCTTTTTTTCCTACTACCTCCAACTTTCCCTATCTTTATTGTCATTTCTGGTGAGTTTCGCCTTCTCATAATGTGACTGAATCAGCCTCAGTTTGGTCATTTTAGCATCTAGGGAGACTTCAGGCATGATTTGATGCAAGACTAGACAACCATTTTTCTCCGGTGACCTAGGCAATCCAACATTGCTACCAAGATTTCATGATACAGTCTTGTGTGATCTTTGCACAAACTATTTCATGTTTCTTTCTTTCTGTCTCCACCCCATTTTTTGGGTCAGGTTTCCCCAGCCCTTAGGTGACCTCATTGTGTGGATATTTTGATCCACAGGCTGAGGGCTAAGTTTGGAATTAGATGCATGATAAACAAGTATCACCACAAGGTAGGATGGTAAAACATATTCAGAACTGTTTTGCCCCTCGGTTGCTGCCATTTTCACCCAGGCTCAAAGACGTGAGAGGAAGACCATGATTCTTATTGCATCCTCGAGGGGTGCTGCCATTCAGAGACACAATACTGACCTTGGTAGAAAGATGCTCTTATAAGGCAGCTTCATTGACAGGGGGGCCGTGGCTCAGTAGCAGAGCACCTTCTTGTCATGTAGACAGTGCCAGGTTCAACCCCTGGCTTCTCTGATTAAAAGGATCATCCAATAAGTGACGGGAGAGCCCCCACCCTGGAGAGCCACTTCCAGTCACAGTAAATCATACTGACCTCGAGAAACCAGAATGGCTTTTCATGACAAGACCAATGATTTGACTTTGTTTAGGGCAGCTTCACATTTTGAGTGTTGCTTCTGGCCTGACTTTGGGTTCACTCCCTCAACCACCCAGAATTTCTTTCTCTTTCCAAAACCTCTTCTCTCATGAAGCGGTCTTATACTGAAACATGGGTCCATCAAGCTCAGTATTGTCTACTCAGACTTGCAGCAGCTCTCTTCTTCTTCTTCTTCTTCTTCTTCTTCTTCTTCTTCTTCTTCTTCTTCTTCTTCTTCTTCTTCTTCTTCCTCCTCCTCCTCCTCTTCCTCTTCCTCTTCTTCTCTGTTAGCAGTGTCTCACATCATCTACTACCTCATCCTTCAAACTGGGGATGCCAGGGATTGAAAGCGGACTCTTCTGTATGCCAAGCAGATGTTCTTAATTACATTAATTCTATCATGATTCTATTAAGCAGTGGCTGGATAAACCCTTGTCAGGGATGCTCTAGGCTGGTCCTGCATTGAACAGGGGGTTGGACTAGAGGGCCTCTATGGCCCCTTCCAACGATTCTTTCTATGATTCTTCCACTGAGCCATGGCCCCTCCCCTAATAATGAGCATAACTGAAGCTGCCTTATACTGAGTTACATCGCATACTGCTGCTGGAGATGCCAGGGATTGAACCTGGGACCTTTTGGATGCCAGGCAGATGCTCTACCACTGAGCCACGGCCCCTCCTCGTCTTCCTGCCCCTCTGGCCATCAATAACAGTTATGATTCACACGGGTGAGTGATGTCCCCAATGCCCAATCACAAATCCTTATTTCTTGCCCCAACAAATGAGTTGGTTTCAGCTGCAGCCTTGGGAGGGTGCTTGTCAATGACTGTCACTTCTACTATCATTCCAAATGTAAGCCAGCCAGAGACGGGGAATCATCTGCCCTCAGCCATTCCCTTGCTAAGAGGCACGAGGGCTCAGATCGGGGGCGGGTGGGTAGCACGCTTCCTAGGTCCCTGCTCTGTGTTGCAGAAAACAATTGGGACTTGATAACTCTTTCTGCCGAGGGATTTGTCTGAGCCGTAATGCGTTTCCTGATGCACTGCTCTGCCGTACAGGACAGTTATACAGTACTTCAAGCATATAAATGCCTTTCGGGTTCTTTGTACCGAATGATAACTCAACTTGTCTTTCTGAGTGAGCCAGGCAATAAATAGAAATCCCGGACTCGAAAGAAAGACGTTCTGACTTAGTTAGATCTCCTGGTGTCCTGGGAAAGACAAGTAGGCTGAATTACCATGCCAGCCGCTACATAAAGATTGTCAAATTAAATACAAAAACCGATGTTTAAATAGCGGCAGCGATGAAACATGAGAAGAGCCGCGAAAAAGCTACGGCTGACATGCTGACCTGCCGGCAAAGCTCTGCGGAAGATAAAAAGAAATGTACTCGGCATGTGTCTGTGGGTTTTGAAGGAAGACGGGAGAAGGAGAGGCTAGGACAAGTTAATGTGGATTTGCAAACTTTCTGGAATAACTAACCCCAAAGGTGCTAGAATTCACATTCCACTCTCAACTACATTGTGCTACAGCTTCTGTCTGAATTACACTATCCCACTCATATCAGTGGGGCACAATTATGTCTGTTTTCTAGGTTTAAGGCTAACCATTCTGGCTGTGAACAGGGGTGATCCATGTATTTACCATGCGTTTACAGCTTTGGTATGCACAAATGACCCACTGGACTCATGCAATACCGATGTTGCACACAGAGGGTAAATATGTGCCTTTCTCCTGTCCATACAATGTACTGACCGCACATACTGGGTCAGTGGTGGGCCTACATTTTTGGGATCCTGAAGCTTGAACTGTTATGGGAGCCCTTTCTCAAATTTTGAAATCTGACCAATTACAGGGACATTTTGAGGCCATATGAAATGGATATTAGAGCATATTCTAAGGTCAGTATTAAGTACTTCAACCCACTGGCTTATGATTCTGTCACTAAAATAGCCTTATTTAATAACTAGCACTTAAAAAAAAATCTCCATCAATTTTGTTGAAAAATTCACTCCAGGATTAGGGGCCTTGAAGCTTAAGCTTCATTAGTTTCATAGGAGATCTGCCCCTGTACTGGGTAAATCACAGGTACTACTGACTCCTGTTACGCATGGTTGGTGGACGTTTGGTACCTATGGCTGTAACAACTGAAAAGGTCTCCTGCTCAATGTGACATTAGAAATGTTCAACGCATGTACAAAGAAAGATCACATGGAAGCCCTATCCACACATTATAGTGAATGCACATACACCTTGCACATACATCTGTTTGTGAGAAATAGCAAACACATATGGGGAGAGGCAGGGCTATTTTTTGAGCAAAAACGCACAGGAACGGGCTGTCTCCCAAGTTGGCCACGTCAGCAGGATCTCAGTAGCATAATAGGCCACTCCCAACAGCAGGAACTCATTAGGATTGGCTACATTAGGTGTGTGTGGCCTAACATGCAAAGGAGTTCCTGCTACAAAAAAGGCCCTGGGTTTTGACACCAAACAAGGTAAACAGAATAACAAGCAAAAGGTGGGTGTGGCTGGATAACCACACTTCTGGAAACATGGGGGTGTGGCCTAATGTGCTAATGAGCTGTGCTGTCAGGGGTGTGGCCCAATATGCTAATGAGTTCCTTCTGTTGGGTGTGGCCTATTATGCTAATGAGTTACTGCTGGACGTTTTCTACAAAAAGTGCCCTGGGAGAGGTATGAGCAGTGTTCCCTCTAAGCAGAGTTAGTGTGAGCTAGCTCACAGTTTTTTAGCCTCCAACTCACTCATTTTTGTCTTAACTCAGGAAGGATGGCTCCAGAGCAAACTAATTTATGCAGCAGCCAAATTTTATCTTGTTTTATTTCAGGTTGTACATCGCCCAGAGCCCTGCAGTAGCAGGAGTGGGGCGATTGATAAATATAACAACAACAATAACTTTAGTGCCAGTAGCTCACAAAATAGAATTTTTGCTCACAAGAATCCACAGCTTAGAGGGAGCAGAGGGTGCAAGTCCTCTGGCCCTGTTCCCACCTATACACAATTGTCAGTTTGTGAGCATAGAGTCTATGGGCAGATGAAGTGTATGACCATAGGCTCATTCCCACAATCAGTGCTTAGGAACACTACTTTCTGAACATCCTCATTCCTGCCGATTTGTGGGTGATCCCTGAGGATGCTGTACTAGCTCGAACTGTCTGCATTTCCTTTCTCCATTCAGTCATGCAAGGAGTTGGGGATCCTACCAGCTTTTCCATTGGTGATGTAGGCAGGGGTCATTTCGTAGAAAAAGAGGCACAGGAGCTCATTAGCATAACTTATTTGCATATGCCACCAATCATCATCAACCGGAAGTGTGTCAGAAGGCAACACCCACCGCTCAGGCTCCACTGGACTGTTTTGGATTGCTGGCTATTGGGGGAGGGGGAACGCGCAGATCTGCCCTCGCAGAGGAGGGAGAGCTTGTACCTGAAGGCGGGATGGGGGGGGCTCTGCAACTTTCCTGGCTGCTTCTTGCTCCTTGTGGCCCGACTGAGGACTGCTGAGAGCAGGGGGCGGGGCTTGTTGCATGTGCCCTCCCCCTGGGCTCCTTACTGCCGGAGCTCCGCTCCTGTGCGCTCCCGCAGGAAATGACCCCTGGATGTAGGGAAGAGGGTCTCTTTATTGTTAGGTGAAAAGGCTCTGTCTGCATAGTGACATGGTAGTGTCCGATCCAAGTACTGACCAGGGTGAACCCTATATAGCTTCTGAGATCTGATGGGATCAGGATAACCTCGGTTACCCGGTAGAACAAATTTAGAGTCCAGTGGCACCTTTAAGACCTGGGTTACCCAGGTCAGTGCTTCAGAACGGTAGTTGCTTAGGACCTGGATGTAATCGAGAAGAAAAGTTGGCAGGATCCAAACTCATGCTCGCTCTCTGGGCTCCCAGATCACCCCCCCCCATGTGACACCACCAAAACCAAGATAAAATACATTTCACCATAGCGTCTGCTTTAGTTTGTACGGGAGAGAAAATTTGGCCCTGAGTCGTTCCTTTATGTATGATGAATACATCCATTAAAGTCCATCCTCACAGGGTCAGCAGAGGGTCTAAGAGAGAGATCCAATTAGAGGTCTCTCTCTCTCTCTCTCTCTTCCACTCTTTTTTCTTTAAAAGTCCTTGTCTGTTTCCCTCAGTGTTTTTTGAAATCGCCCTGAAGTAAACCATACATCACACGGAGGTCAGAACACAATATGGAGAAGAATATCCAGCCCACAACAGTCCATGCACAATGACAGTTCTCATTTATTATCTGGCAGTCATGTGAGTTTTAAAGCCACCAATCATCATCAATGGAAGAATGCCGCGACTGGCTTGACAAGGAAGATGTTCTCCACAGCGGTGTAATATTCAATTTACGGTCAAGGCTGCAGACTTTGGAAGCACAAGGAGGATAAGAGCAGGAATTGATTTCCTACCTCAAAGTCAACTTGGCCTTACGTATTGCTTAGCGCCATTTTAGTGAAGTTACGTGGAAGGGTACATTTTGGGGCACTTTCCCCTTACACAAATCTGCAAGGCGCCAATTGTTCCAAAGATCGAAATCTCATTTGCCTTTGCAAAACAGCGACCAGTAATGTTATAGAGTTCTGCTTTTGGGAACTTGACTGCAAACCAAGCAATCGACTTCTCCAGGGAAAACATACAAG
The DNA here is from genome assembly GCF_001447785.1 of Gekko japonicus. Taxonomy (NCBI): domain Eukaryota; kingdom Metazoa; phylum Chordata; class Lepidosauria; order Squamata; family Gekkonidae; genus Gekko; species Gekko japonicus. Next base: position 1,262,824 of record NW_015170888.1, read on the forward strand.
CAATGGGGAAGAACTAGCTGTTGCAGTAGCCAGGGGCTGCTCCTGCCCTGAAGGAGGTGGGTGAATTGGGTGGCAGTTTTTTGGCACAAAATGTGGAAGTCAGTGCCTAAGGGTGTAACAGTGGCTACAAGCATAAAAAAGGTAAAGGTTCCCTTGCTCGAAAGCCAGTCAAGTCCGACTCTAGGGTTGCGGTGCTCATCTCCGTTTCAAAGCTGAAGAGCCAGCGCTGTCCGAAGACGTTTCCGTGGTCATGTGGCCGGCATGACTAAACACCAAGGCACACAGAATGCTGTTCCCTTCCCACCGAAGCGGTACCTCTTTATCTACTTGCAATTTCTTGCTTTCGAACTGCTAGGTTGGCAGGAGCTGGAACTAGAGATGGGAGCTCACTCCATCATGCAGCACCCAGGTCTCAAACAGGCTGCAGTTCAGCGTCTTAACCACTTGAGCCACCGCAGCTCAAGTGGAGCACATACAAGCATAGATGACTTCAAAAGGGGATCAGACAGACCCAGGGAGGGCAGGCCTATCAGTGGCTACTAGCCAGGGTGACTTAAGGGAACCTCCACATTCAGAGGCAGTCAAGCTCTGCATACCAGTCCTAGGAAGCGACACCAGGGACTTGGCCTCTATACCAGGTCAACCCTCCATAGTAACTCATTGGCCACTGTGTGTTATGGAATGCTGGACTAGATGGACCACTGGTCTGATTCAGCAGGGGTCTTCTTATGTTTTTATGTTCTTGTGCCGATCGGAGCCCCCACACTGCAGTGGGCTCAGCTGCTTCATGCCTGTCCCCAGGTAGCGATGTGGAGGTGCCTCTTCTGCAGCCTCCTGGACCCCAACAAGCACCTGAGAATGACCACTGCTGTTGCCCCCCCCCCCAAGCACCAAGAAGACAGAGCATCACTTGCCCCTGAGCCCCTATCTATACCTTGTGGCTAATAGCCACTGATGGACCTCTGCTCCATATGCTTATCTAATTCCTTTTTGAAGCCGTCCATGCTTGTAGCCGCCACCACCTCCTGTGGCAGTGAATTCCAGGTGTTAATCACTCTTTGGGTGAAGAAAGACTTCCTTTTATTCGTTCTAACCCGACCGCTCAGCAATTTCACGGAGTGCCAGCAAGTTCTTGTATTGTGAGAAAGGGAGAAAAGTACCTCTTTCTCTACCTGCTCTATCCCATGCATAATCTTGTAAACCTCGATCATGTCACCCCTCAGTCGTCGTTTCTCCAAGCTAAAGAGCCCTAAGCGCTTTAACCTTTCCTCATAGGGAAAGTGTTCCAAACCTTTTATCATCCAAGTTGTCCCTTTTCTGCACTTTTTCCAAAGCTATAATATCCTTTTTAAGGTGTGGTGACCAGAACTGCACACAGTATTCCAAATGAGGTCGCACCATTCATTTATATAGGAGCATTATGAGACTGGCTGATCTGTTTTCAATACCCTTCCTACGGTTACCCTCTGAAACAAACCTAAATATTTATCCTCCCCCCTCCACCCAAACCGATGGCTACGTATTGACCTTGTGCAAAACCCATTTACCCTCCGCCGGAGCTCAGTTGAAGGGTGCTGCCTTTCTTAAGTGGCCAGAGTCAACAATATTCAGGAAAATAATGGGGAATATTCCAAGATAGTCTTAACACAATTGATTTATTGACGATTGCACAATGGAAGGTTATCTTTCGCTAATTGACTCGGTAAATAAGCACAGAAGGCATCACTGGAAGACAAACACACCCAGGGCGATCCACTAGGCTCGGAAGCGCAGAGGTTTAACACAGCTGTTTAAGTTGGGGGGGGGACTGTTCTCCAAGCTGGGAATTCTCCAACCCCGCCATCGGAGCCTCTCTTTTTTTGGTTATTGCAAGTCAATGTGAAGATCGGTCGAGCCTTTTGGAGTGTAATTAAGATAAAATGAGATCCGCTCAGCTATTTCGGCTCGGTCTCCTTTCAGGCCTGGAGGTCTGTGGATCAATAGAAAAGCAAAGGAGCGTGACCACCTTGGCCCACTGGCTTTCATTACTCTCCTAGAGACCTGGGGAAGCCATGGAGGGGGGGGAAATGTGGTGTAAATTAGGAAGTCGCTCCATTAGAACTCTACAATATCAATCAGTGTTTCCCTTCTGTGTTTTATCCTGTCCTCTTGCAAGTAGCACATGGTTCTCTTTCACCCATTTGATCTCCACAACAGTCCAACGTGGCATGCTAGGCTGAGAGCTAGTCCCTGACTTAAGGTCACCCAGGGAGCTTCATGCTATCCTCACTGTGAAGCCAGGTCTCGCTGGCTCTAGTTCAACACTCCAAACCATGTGGGGAGAACGCATGGCTCAGTGGCAGAGCATCTGCTTGGCATGCAGAAGGTCCCAGGGTCAATCCCCAGCCTCTCCAGTTAAAAGGAACAGGTAGTCGGAGATGTGTAAAACCTCCGCATGAGACCCTGGAGAGCAGCTGCCAGTCAGAGTGGACCGAACTGGTCTTGACAGAAGATAAGGCAACTTCATGTATAAACGTCATACTTGTTCTCAGAGATAGAAAACAATCAAGAATTTTAGGAGGAAAGATGTAGGCAAGTCTTTTGGCCTCCTGAACTAATCACAGTACCAGTGCATGTATACACAACATGTCTGTGTCAAGGACGTCATGTCACTTCTGAATTATGGCCACCCTATGAATGACGGCTATGGGAAGCTTGGACCAATCATATCGGGATGGGAGGTGGCCAGCCACATATTGTCCTGTGAAGGAGGCTACTCTGTTTGACTAGGTCCTACCTGCAGACACAAAAAGTAACACCTTCTGAGTTCTAAAACACGCCTGACTGCAGCAAAGTGGAGGGGAAAACAGGATTGGCTTTTTGCTTTTGGGAAGACACACTTTGTTCAAGAAGCAATGTATGCCAGAAAGCTCATTGGTGGGCATCACATTGGGGTCATTTGTCTAGATTATGGTCTCCAGCATTGCCTTGGCAAATACCAAGAGAACTTGGGAAGGGTGGAATTTGGGAGGATGCCATGTCACTTCTACATGCCGTAGGGATTTCCTCTAATCTCTAAACGAGGGGCAATTCCTAGGACGTTGCTATTAGAGTTGCCAACTCTGTGTCGGGAAATTTCTGGGGGGTTGTGAGGTGGAGCCCGGGAACAGCAGGGCTTGGCAATGGGAGGGACCTCAGAGGGGTACAATTGCACAGAGCTCACCCCCCAGAGCAGCCATTTTCCCCAGCGTAACTGATCGGAAGGTTGGCAACCCTAGTTCCTATGGAGGCAATTTCCCCCATCCCATTCCTCAAATTTCTTGAGGGTGGTAGATTTGGACTGGAGGTGGGGAGTTCCTCACTGTGCCTGACTGATTGGGAAGCCTAGTCTTCTTCTTCTTCTTCTATTATTATTATTATTATTATTATTATTATTATTATTATTATTATTATTGTTGTTGTTGTTGTTGTTGTTGTTGTTGTTGTTGTTCTACTACTACTACTATTTTGATTTACACCCAACCCTCCCGGCAAGCAGGCTCAGGGCGGCTTACAGATCCTAACAGGTCTAGATCCTAACAGGAGGCTCCATTATGAAACTTGCAATTTTGGGGACAGGATAGAATACGTGTGGCAGCTGAGGGCTTCAGCAAGAGCAGCCTAAGTCCAACTGGGCCTGTTCTGGCTCTGACTTGACAAGTACTCAGAAGATCTGCAGATTTTTTCCATACACACCGCTTTCTCGACACTTGCCTTATCACCGGCTGCGGTAACCGAGGGATGATCCAGCTTGCACAAATGCCCAAGGATCTTGTGTGTGGGGCCAGAAAAAAATCTAGTTTGGTGTCGTGGTGAAGTGCGCGGACTCTAATCTGGGAGAACCGGGTTTGATTCCCCACTCCTCCACTTGCACCTGGCTGGATGACCTTGGGCAAGCCATAACTCTGGCACAGCTGTTCTTGAAAAGTAACAGTTTCTGTCAGAGCTCTCTCAGCCCCACCTACCTCACAGGGTGTCTGTTGTGGGGAGGGGAAGGGAAAGGAGTTTGTAAGCCGCTCTGAGACACCCTTGGGTAGTAAACAGTGGGGTATAAATCCAATCTCCTCCTCCTCCTCTTCTTCTTGTTCTAGTTAGTGGAGAAGGGAAGGGGATGGCTCCTCCCCATCAAATTTTTCGAAATGGCGCGGCCTCTGCTCTAGCTGGATCCGATCCCCCAGGAGTAAATTGACACTCTTCATATTGGCAGCGGGAATCCCTTGAGGAATAAAGCCTCGAGTCCGTGACTTTACATCTTCCCCCTTCGCTCGGATTCCAACGGCTCTCAGCTGTCGAGCAAAGCGCCCTCTCCGAGAATAACCGACAAGCACGCGGGATCGTGGCGCCTCCGTCCAAGCCGAAGGACGGAGAGCACAGCCTGTGCCACAGTTGCCCCGGACTTTTAAAATGTCAGCCACGTTATGAAAGGAGCCCTTTCCCGCTCTGTCCCTCTTTGAAGCTCATGGCCTGGAGTAATCAGCTGCATCGTGTCCCCGTGTTCTTGCCTGAGGTCACACTGGCGGAGTCATGAGGGGGAAAAAAAACAAACCCTGCACAGAGCTACTTAAAATACATAAGCAGTCCTCAATGACAATTAAGACATCGTATCGCAGGGACCTTTAAATTCTTCTTGGATGTGTGTGTGTGTGCGTGTGTGTGTGTTGACATTGCCAGGAAGCCCATGAATGCCCTGGTGCCATTAAAGGTCAGAGAAGAACATTAAAGAGCCGGGTTGCAAATAACTGCAACCCTGCAGATATTTCCTGAAAAATGGCATGTGTCATTTTCATGCACGTCTCGCTGTGGGAAGCCATTGCTGTAAAGCCCCATGGCTTACCCCCACACACACCATAATAGGTAGAGGTCATACATGTGGATTTCCCGGCATTACAAAGGAACGCGATCCCCTCTGTTTCTTCTTGCTCTTTCCCCCCCCCCTTCCAATTGCACTCAAATCATGGTTTGCTTAATGAATGTAATGCCCTTGTTCACGCAAAGGTTCTCTTCCCACTGGGAACCATGGTATGTGCTCCTTGGTGAGCTGTTTGAGAATCACCCCAGCCAGGTAACTGCGCGTGAAGCCTGAGTTTTTTCTCAACACTGGCCACAGCAATCTGAGAATTATTCTGGATCCAGCATAAATCAAGAACATGTCTATAATGTTCAAATTTCCCT
>NW_015170888.1:1268113-1283557 GCF_001447785.1 Gekko japonicus
TGCTGTTTGGATAAACCAACAAGAGGGATTTGTAGGAACAGCTGCAGCTAAGCTCTTGGGGAGGGAGGCGCTCCGACAAACTTAAGTCATCCGGGGCACACTGTGGCCCCCCAAATCCTTTGGCAGCCATGCACTTTTTAAGGTCTGAAATAATTCTAAACGCAAGTCATGACAACGATAGTAAAAAAAAAAAAAAGTGTGTTGGAAACTGACCCCACAATTCAGACCAGTTTGTACATTACAGTTGGGTTGCCTGATTCATTGAGGAGTTTTTTTGTACAAAGCCTGTGTTTTATGGGCATGGATTCAGATTATATTGGCAGTGTCCACCAGTTCCCCCTTCCCACTGCAGACCCCCTTTCATCCCATTCCTTGGGGTCCCCAGTGCCCGATGAGCAGCACTTTTTTTTGGAGATCAATGGGCTGAAGTGAGAGGGGAGGCAAGGAATCTCTGTTCTGCTGATGGGAAATTTTCTAGATCTAACCCATAAGCTTTGGAGAGCTGGCGTTCGTAAAATATTCAGATGAGATTCTAGGAGGGAGAAAGCTTGGGACGTGGGAAGATTCTTGCATTTGTCCAGGGTGAAGAAGCCCTTTGTTGATTTAGGAAGAAATACAACCTTCTCCTTAAGTAACTATATTTAATGTTGGGGGAAGCAAACAGATTGGAGTTATAGTGTCTATTTTGTCCCACCAGGGCAGGTAAGAATATAAGAACATAAGAGAAGCCAGTGTTGGATCAGGCCAATGGCCCATCTAGTCCAACACTCTGTCACACAGTGGCCAAAAAGACCAGGAGGTCCGCCAGTGGGGCCAGGAGAAGAAGAAGAAGAAGAAGAAGAAGAAGAAGAAGAAGAAGAAGAAGAAGAAGAAGAAGAAGAAGAAGAGAGCCAGTTGTCCCTCCCTCCCACTGTTGCCCCCCTCCCCAAGCACCAAGAATACAGAGCATCACTTGCCCCAGTCTGAGAGTTCCTATCCATACCTTGTGGCTAACAGCCACTGATGGACCTCTGCTCCATATATTTATCTCATTCCCTATTGAAGCCGTCACCACCTCCTGTGGCAGTGAATTCCATGTGTTAATCACTCTTTGAGTGAAGAAGGACTTCCTTTTATCCATTCTAACCCGACTGCTCAGCAGTTTCATGGAGTGCCCACGAGTTCTTGTATTGTGAGAAAGGGAGAAAAGTACCTCTTTCTCTGCCTGCTCTATCCCATGCATAATCTTGTAAACCTCGATCACGTCACTCCTCAGGTGTCGTTTTTCCAGGCTAAAGAGCCCCAAGCGCTTTAACCTTTCTTCATAGGGAAAGTGTTCCAACCCTTTTATCATCCTAGTTGCCCTTTTCTGCACTTTTTCCAATGCTGTAATATCCTTTTTGAGGTGTGGTGACCAGAACTGTACACAGTACTCCAAATGAGGTCACACCATTGATTTATACAGGGGCATTATGATACTGGCTGATTTGTTTTCAACTCAATAAGGTAGCAGCTATGGAAGAATGTTTTAGATCTGGAGGGTCTGTGGCTCAGTGGCAGAGCTAGGGATGGGCGCAAACTGGCTAAAGAACTAAAGTTCATCATGAATTTTGGGCAGTTTGTGGCTCACAAAGGGATGTCTGTGAACTGAAGAACCACCACGAACTTCCATGAATTTTGTTGCAGTTCGTGGAGATTCATGAAGAGCAAAAAAGCAGAAAAGCAGAAAAACAGTCCCTGCCGCTCAGCTGTTTGGAACCCCCTGCTTTCTGCTCCCCACGAAAAGCAGAAAAAAGGCTTAAACTTTAAATGGCTCACGAACCAACATGAACAGGTTCAGTTTGCAAAACAGCATATCGGTTCATGGTTTGGTGTGGCTGCTCCATTCTGCAGGCCGTTGCTTCAATAGATGGCTAAATCAGCCACAAATCATATAAATGAGTCACAAAGAAATGCAATTTTAAAATAGGCTATGGTTCAGTGTCCTTGGCAATGTAAATGGTTCACAATCTGGTTGGATCAGCAGTGTTTTAGCAGATGTACAGTTCTGCCCTGACCTGGATAGCCTAGACTAGCTTGATCTTGTCAGATCATGGAAGCTAAGCAGGGTCCGCCTTGGTTAGTACTTGGATGCAGGGCTCTTTTTGTAGAAAAAGCCCAGCAGGAACTCATTAGCATAATAGGCCACACCCAACAGCAGAAACTCATTAGCATATTAGGCCACACCCCTGACAGCACAGCTCATTCGCATATTAGGCCACACCCCCATGCTACCAGAAGTGTGCTCATCCAGCCACACCCACCTTTTGCTTCTTATTCTGTTTACATTGTTTGTTTTCAAAACCCAGGGCCTTTTTGTAGGAGGAACTCCTTTGCATGTTAGGCCACACCCCCCTAATGTAGCCAATCCTAATGAGTTTCTGCTGTTGGGTGTGGCCTATTATGCTAATGAGTTCCTGCTGGGCGTGGCCAACTCGGGAGCCAGCCGGAACGCCGTTCCTGTGCGTTCCTGCCCAAAAATAGCCCTGCTTGGATGGGAGACCTCCAAGGAAGTGTAGGGTTGCTATGCAGAGGCAGGCAATGGCAAACTGCCTCTAAACATCTCTTGCCTCTAAAACTGTATGGGGGGCTCCATAAGTCAGCTGTGACCTGATGGCACCTACCACCACCACCAGTTTTGAGGAAAACACACACACAAAAAACGAACAAACCAGAAATGCAAACCTGTTCAGCACGCATTCGAGTCATTTAGTGTCGGAGCCAGTGACTGGCTCTTTTTGCCACATTAATCTCAGTTGCCGAACATGTTCCACACATGTATTTGCATCTCTAATTCTAACTTCAAAATGGGGTTGCTTCCAAGTCAGTTGAATGAACGGATGGACGGACAAACGGATGATCAGCTTTGGATTCGGACATGTGAATATCAAAATCTGAGCCAGCACGGTGAAGTTGGTTAGAGTCTTGGACTTGGATCTGGGAAAGCCAGGTTGGAATTCCCACTGTGCTCGCCGGATGACTGTGGGCCAGTTGGACACTCTCCACCTAACCTACCTCACTGAATTCTGGTGAGCAATGCTCCCTCTAAGCTGTGGAGTCTTGTAAGCAGAAATTCTACTTTGTGAGCTATTGGCATTGAAGTTGTGAGTGAATGATTTGGCTACTGCAAAAAATTAGTTTGCTCTGGAGCCATCCTTCCTCAGCCAAGACAACAATGTGTGAGCTGGAGGCTAAAAAACTGTGAGCTAGCTCACACATATTCAGCTTAGAGGGAACACTGGTGGTGAGGTCAAAATGAAAGACAGGAGAACAATGTAAGCACATTGGGTCACTAAAGGGGAGGGAGATGGGGTATAATTTAAGTAACACATTTCAAGGAAGAGTTGCATTTCGGCCTTTGAAAATCTGCTACTCCTGCTTCTCAAAATCAGTTCTGGCCATTTGTGTGGAAGGCCAAAAGTCACATGCGCTGCGCACTCCTGAATAAGCCCACAAGATGTTCCGAGAAAACCCACCGGTGGTCTCTGAGGCTGCTTGACACTTGGGCTGGCTGTTCCAAGAGCGCTTGCCGCTGACCCGGAGCTCTTGGCCAGCAGTTGCTGCTGCCAGTACCCTTGACCTAACCGTAGCCTTTAAAAGCCCTGCATTGATTCCTGGGCACAGACGAGCAGGGAAGAACCATCTGTCATATGGGCTGCTGGCGATGGGTTTGTAGTCCTTCCCCTCCCCCCTCTGCCCCTCTTCCCCCCCTGCCAACACCCCACCCAGGTCTGTGAGGACCATGTGTGAAATTCCTATCCGGTTCAGTTACTTCTGAACAGCAGGGGCCAGAATAGTTGAACTTCATAATCTGCTGGAATGCTTCTTAGCCCTCTTCATATAGCCATTCCTTTAGGCATGGAGGAGGAAGGGGGGGGGGAGAGACATGGCAGAAACTGACATATCAGGTGGCAGGCACAGGTGCTGGCCATGGACGATCGCCACAATGCCATGCCATTCATTTCAGGAATCACGAGCTGGCCTCATCGCTGAGACCTCTCTGAATGGAGGGGAAGGGAGATTTCACATCAGGAGTTCCACTGGAAATGTCTTAAAACCCGCTCCCCCCAGCTATTGGACTGATTGGATTGATAACGGGTTGCCAAAGCATTTCCGAGACAAAACTTCCGAAGAAGTGACTCACGAAAGCTCCTCCCCTGCCACAAATCCCGTTAGTCTTCACGGTGCTCCTGGACTCCGGCTCTTTTCTACAAGCCAGAACAGTGCCTGTTTCTTAAAAAATCCACATCCACATGTATGCTTATTGATTCATTTTATTTATCCCGTCATAAGCTCCTCAATTCAATCCTCTAAAGCAGCGAAAGCATCAGTTAAGATTAATATTTTTGGAAGGTTCCCCCCCCCTTAAATCTACAATGAAAACAACTCGTGTAAAATGCGCCATCTTAAACCTACTTTTCTCTGACGCGTGGAGCTTTGATCCTCAAAAGCGGAAACCCTGGAAAGCTGGTTGGTATTTAATTTGTCCCTGGTCTCAAATCTTACTCCTTTCTTTCTTTCTTTTTTTGGGGGTATTGTGTGTGCGTGCATGCATGCTTGGGAGCCTGGAAATCATGGTGACTTCTGACTACCCCTAGTGGGGCTTGGGCATTGCAGATATGTCGCTTTAATACTACCTGCCTTGGTGTCCAGTGTTCCCTCTAAGCTGAGTTAGTGTGAGCTAGCTCACAGAATTTTAGCCTCCAGCTCACAGATTTTTGTCTTAGCTCAGGGAGGATGGCTCCAGAGCAAACTAATTTATGCAGTAGCCAAATCACTTGCTCACAACTTTAATGCCAGCAGCTCACAAAGTAGAATTTTTGCTCACAAGACCCCACAGCTTAGAGGGAACATCCTGACCCTGGTGTTGCTTGGAGGTCACCCGTTCAAGTGCTTGCCGGGGTCGGCCTTGCTTAGCTTTTGAGATCTGACAAGATTGGGCTTGCCTGGGCTATCCATGTAAGGATAAACTCCAATCTTATTCTCCTACCGCAGACCAACATGGCTACCCACCCATCTTAAACCACAAAAAACCCGATTAAAATATTTGTGAAATGAAAGTAAATATAAATCGTTTGCCTAAGCGCGTATCCTGGAAATACCACAGACCGATTTTACACAAGAGCTGCACCACGGTCGCGCCTCCCTTTGCCCCGCTTCTATTGGTCAATTTCCCACTCGAAGCCACGCGGCCGCGTTTTGACCCGCAGCTTCGCCCGATTTTCCCCGTGGCTTCGTGAGATCACGAAACCGCGGGAAAAATCGGGCGAAGCTGTGGGTCAAAACGTGCCCGTGCGGCTTCGAGTGGGAAATGTACCAATAGAAGTGGGGCAAAGGGAGGCGCGACCGCGGCGCAGCTCTTGTGTAAAATCGGTCACAAATTTTGCAGCCAAAGTATTCGGCAACCGAACATCCCATTTTTGTCTCTAGTCATCAGCCTGTTAAATTTACCTTAGGCTGCGGTCACACACACTAAACAATCCACTGTCGGTGCACTTTCCGACAGGATTTTACTATGTGAACTGGCAAAATCCAGTCGGAAAGTGGACTGAGTCATTTAGTGTGTATGACTGCAGACTTAGATATGGCTGGTGCTGATCAGCCCAAGCAACTCCTGAGCCATTTGCTGTGGTTCATCACCTTCTGATCTCCGGGAATCTTTGCTATGTCCCAGCCTTGCTAGGGCGCAGTGAAGTTTCCCAGGGCGGGATGGGGGGGATCTGAGCCAAACTTCCTCCTGGTTTTCCAATCAGTCAGTTTCTGACTTACCACCGTCCACGTTTCTGCATGCAGCCCGTTCATGTGGAATAGGCATGAACTGGTCAAGAACAGACAAACAGCCCATCAATAATTCGCACAACTGATCACAACTGGAAAACAGGAAGTGAGTAGAAGTGGTGGGTGTTTGAGAATCCCTAGTATAGCCCTTTGCTTCACCATTTCCTCCCTTCTCTCTGTCAAGAATTTGATGGTAAGGTCTTTAAGGCGATGAATCATTGCATAACAACACACACCACTAGTATCCTATCGTATTAATTGGCTTCAAATTCGTTTCCAGGCTCTGTTCATTCTTTGCTGATTTTCAAAGCTCTGAGGCTGCATCCATGAAGAAGAGAAGAGAAGAGAATGGATTTATACCCCATCCTTCACGTGGAGTCTCAGAGCTGCTTACAAACTCCTTTCCCTCCCCTTCCCCACAACAGACACCCTGTCAGGTAGGTGGGGCTGAGAGAGCTCTTTCCAGAACTGTCCTTGAGAGAACAGCTCTGACAGAACCATGGCTTGCCCAAGGTCATCCAGCAGCTGCATGTGGAGGAGTGGGGAATCAAACCCGGTTCTCCCAGATTAGCATCTGAGCACTTATCCACTGCACCATGCATTTTTGGCTGTTCAGCTATCATAGTGGTATAGCAATGATTCACAACAGGATTCACAACAAGTGTGGACAGGACAATCAGGGAGATGAGTAATTTCTATTTGCAATGACAGCACAATATCAAATGTACATGCGTACCTATACCTGTTACTCAGTTCTTTGCTGATGTGCAAGATAACTTAAAGAGAGTATAGGAGATCACTCAGAAAGCATTAGCCAAGGCTCGGGGTGAACAGAAGATGTTTTTTGATAGGACGGCCAGACCTCAAACCCTACAAAGGGAGATTTGATCTTAGTGCTAAATACAGGAACTGTAGGAAAGTTAGACCCAGGGGTCATTTCCTGTGGGAGCGCACAGGAGCGGAGCTCCAGTAGTAAGGAGCTCAGGGGGCGGGCACATGCAGCAAGCCCCACCCCCTGCTCCCAGCACCCTCAGCCGGGCCACAAGGAGCAAGAAGCAGCCAAGTAAGTTGCAGAGCCACCCCCCCCCCAGCCCGCCTACAGGTACAAGCTCTCCCTCCTCTGGGAGGGCCGATCTGCATGTTCTCCCGCCCCCCAATAGCTAGGAATCCAAAACAGCCCAGTGGAGCCTGAGCGGTGGGTGTTGCCTTCTGACACAGTCCCGGTGATGTCAGGGGGTGTGGCATATGCAAATAAGTTATGCTAATGAGTTATGCTAATGAGCTCCTGCACCTCTTTTTCTACGAAATGACCCCTGCTTAGACCTACATTGGCTTGGGCCTTATGAGGTAGTGGAGTGTTGTGAAGATAATAATTATAAGATCTATGACCCTTCCAGAAGCGCCTTATTGCTCCACATGAACTGGCTAAGGAAAGTTTGTACCCAGAATGGCCAAACAGTTTGCTGTAGATATCTGGCCAGAGCAAGACTTTGAAGTACCTGACTTGTTAACAGATAGTCCATGACCTAAACAAAACTCCCTTCTACTTAGTCAGACCCTTTTGGTCCATCAAAGTCACTATTGTCGACTCAGCCTGGCAGCAACTCCCCAAGGTCTCGGGCAGAGGTCTCTCACATCACCTGCCACCTGAGCCTCTTAACTGGAGATGCCGGGGATTGAACCTGGGACCTTCTGCCATTCCAGACAGATGCCCTACCACCGAGCCACTCCCCGAACGATACAATGGATTCAAATGATGCAGCATTCCCAAAGCGATGCTTCCATTAATATGAGCCTCCCTTTCACTAATATGAACCTACCTGTCCACACAGGTCCTCATCCATCCCAGCAGGAGAGGTAGTCGCCAGCCCCACGGGACGAGACCTTTTCAGAGATTGCACTCAGCCTCTGGGAAGCTTTTCTCTAGGAGGTCCGTTTGGTTTCTGCACGCTGTGAACACAATATTATTTTAATGGTTACAGATCAAGATGGGTAGCCACAGGGCTATTTTTGGGCAGGAACGGACAGGAACGGCGTTCCGGCTGGCTTCAGAGTTGGCCACGCCCACTACAGCCAAAACCTCTATGTGCCTGGCTACAGAGGGAAGGCCTGGAGAGTGACCCCCCCCCGGCGACTCTGAGGCGGGTGGGCCAGGCCCCCCCCCCTGGAAGGATCGGGGAGACATTTAAATGCCCCCCGGTGCATTAAACTGCCTTCCCTTCAAGGAGGAGCTTGCCCAGGCTCCCCGCAGCCGCGGGGCGCCCAGGCAAGCCAAAGAAAGCCATGGGGGGTGGCCTAATATGCTAATACACTGTGCTAGCCCTAACCCTAATATGCTAATGAGTTTCTGCTGTTGGGTATGGCCTATTATGCTAATGAGTTCCTGCTGGGCTTTTTCTACAAAAAAAGCCCTGGTCTCTGGCATAAGTTCCCAACAGTGTTTCAAGAAAAAAGCCATTCCCTTCCTCCAGTGCTGGTGCAAGCTGCTGTAGTGCACTGCTATGCTGCACAGGAAGCATTTTCAGTTTGGGAAGCCAGGGATGACATGCACTGATTCCGTACATAGTTCACCAGATGCATACACTGTGAAGACATCTTTTCCCTTGAAGCTTTGGGAACGAGCCCTTTTGGGGGGAATGGGCCTTGAATGGACCTATTTTGGGAATGGGTCTTGAATGCGCCCTTTTTCGAGTCACTGTTTCTTGAGGACCAAGCTCCCCTTTTTTCGCTTTAACCAGAACTGAGTGTTAATTACAGCAACAACATTAACCATGGTTAAGATTCTCACAGAGCAAGTGAGATTTGTGACCAGGATTGAAAAGTATGATAGTGGAAGGGAGCACGATATGCCATGACCAACTTCCAGCCTCCTAACAACAGTTAAAAGGGCTCTAATTATTACACTTTGTACTAGCAGCATCCAAAGGACCAGACCTCTCTGGTGAAATAATTCCCCCAGTTTTGAGCAGTAAAGGAACAGAGAGATTTGACAGATTGTCTCTGAGATAGCAGGATCAACCATGCATTTATCTCCTGCAGGAGCAGAAATTCCTAGCTGTGCCTAATTATACCATACTTTGTGCAGTCATTTGTGATGTAAATTTCTACCGGCTTAGGCCTTCTCATGAAGCAGCATCCCTTCTAATTAGAGACCGCTTGTTGAAACCAGACAGACAGCCAGTTCTGAAAGGGGTCGCCTTTCGGGGAGCCAGAACACCCAGCCCTTTGCTTTCCATCCTATTATACTAATGAGTTCCTGCTGGGCGTGACCAACTTGGGAGCCAGCCGGGAACTCCGTTCCTGTGCGTTCCTGCCCCAAAATAGCCCTGATAGGGATTAAATAACCTGTAATATCTTTGATAGATAAGACAACTTTAGACGAAAATTGTTGTACAAAAACGCATGACCACCAACAGAGCATAAAAGTACCCCGATGCTCACAAGATCTCCAGCATAGAGGGGAGTTTGAGTTGGAGATTTTATGAAATCTTAAGGGTGTGAGATGCTCGCGCAGTGACTCACGAAAACTCCTACCCTGCCACATATTTTGTTAGTCTTTAAGGGGCTACGGGACTCTTGCTCTTTTCTACTGCTATTTTAATGCTTGTTTGGGATCTTGGCAAGATGGCTGTGCTCTTTGTCTCGATCGATGGCCTCCCCCCTCTCCAGGCCATGGTCCCACAGAGCTGTGCAAGCACATGGCAGGAAGCCACTTGACATCAGAGTCATGTAACCGCAAGACAAAGAACTCAGGTTATGATTTCACTGGTGCCCAAGCAAGGACCAAGCGAGCCATGGAGAAGAAACACAAGCTGAGCTCCAAGAGGTGAGGGACAAGCACGGCCGGCCCGAGGAATTTCTGCACTCTAGGCAAGGCTAGCTTATTTATTTTATTTATTTATTTATTGCATTTATATCCCGCCCTCCCCGGAGGCTCAGGGCGGCTAACAACATGTAGTTGATAAAACAATAAAACAATAAAAACGATATAAATATTAAAATTACATCATAATTTATAACCAATCTAAAGCAGAGCTCTCTAAAAACAAGATGGTGGTCTTCTAGACGTCCCAGTCTTGCCCATGATGCGAAAAAGAATATTTAGGGCTTTGATAGTCCATGCCCATGTCCAGATGTCCTCCAGGGTGTCGATAATGTGCTATTACACTGATGGTATACTGGTGGTGGCGGCGGCTCCTATTCAAAAGCCTGGCGGAAGAGCTCCGTCTTGCAGGCTCTGCGGAACTGTCCTAGGTCCCGCAGAGCCCTGATCTCCTCTGGGAGCTCATTCCACCAGATAGGAGCCGCCACCGAGAACGCCCTGTTCTTAGTCATGGTCAATTTGATGGACCGGGGGCCCGGCCGAGGCTAACTTGTGGTGCCCCCCCCCCAGGCGAGGCTACCTTGTGGCGCCCCCCCTCACTGCAGATGAGCAGCTCAGATCTCTTAGCTGTGCGGGGACCCTTGCAGAGCTTCCAAGGCACCGGGTCTCCCAGCAGGGAGCTCGGCATGGGCGGCTGAGGGACTCAGAGAGGTCTCCATGTGCACTCCCCTCGGGCTCCAGGGTACTACAGCACCCAGGAGGCAGCGCTCGTCCCCCTGCCGTGCTGCATGAGCGATGGGCAAACTCACCCCTCCTTCCCTCCCCGCCTCTCTCGCTACCCAGCGGTAGTTTGTGCAGGGTGGGGGAGCTGCCTGAGAGGCAGCGCGAAAATGGAGCCGGAGGCCACGGGAGCTTGAGCGGCGGCAACAGCTGAGAAGGAAATGGCAGGAAGGCGCCAAAATCATAGTGGGGCTGCGCCTCCCGCCACTGGCCTCCTAAGGGGCACCTCTTCCTCCTCCTCCTCATACTGCGCCGGCGGCGAAGCTGGAGGAGGCCGGCGATGCACGGGGAGGACATGGTGGTGCCGGCGCCGGGTTGCTGAGCAACTCCGTCCTGGGAAAGAGGCTTCGCTGTGTGCCTGGCTTCCCTGGCCTGGCGCCCCCATGATGGCCCCGCGCTCTAGGCGAAAGTCTAGTTTGCCTAGTGAGCAAGCCGACCCTGGGGACAAGCCCAGGGTCAGAGGCATGAAGGAATCTGCTGAAAAAAATGAACCAGTGAGTGACCTCATCTCATGTCTTTCTGCTCCTCTCAGCTTGCATGCCACGAGAGGCAGGAGGCATCTCTGGAGCCCTGGCTCTCTCCCAGGGCTTTTTTGGTAGAAAAAGCCCAGCAGGAACTCATTAGCATAATAGGCCACACCCAACAGTAGAAACCTATTAGCATATTAAACCACACCCCTGGCAGCACAGCTCATTAGCATATTAGGCCACACCCCCATGTTGCCAGAAGTGTGGTCATCTAGCCACACCCACCTTTTGCTTCTTATTCTGTTTACCTTGTTTGTTGTCAAAACCCAGGGCCTTTTTTTGTAGCAGGAACTTCTTTGCATGTTAGGCAACACACCCCTAATGTAGCCAATCCTAATGAGTTTCTGGAGTTGGGTGTGGCCTATTATGCTAATGAGTTCCTGCTGGGTGTGGCCAACTCAGGAGCCAGCCGGAACTCTGTTCCTGTGTGTTCCTGCCCCAAAATAGCCCTGCTGTCTCCCCTTGCAAAGTAGCATCAAGTCCTTTCAGAAGGCAAGGAAACAAATAGCAGCCCATTAGGAACTCAACCTGCCAAGAAGATCTCTGTGATCTACTTAAGGGTCCCAGCCTGTCATTCGGAGGCCACTGTTTTAAATTACTTTCTCTGTTGGACCCCCTCATTGGAATTTTGTTTTATATATTCCCATCCCACAGTCTCAACACACACACACACACACACACACACACACACACACACACACACACACAAGCACACAGTGTCACCCAATCCAGAAATCAGTCTCATTATGTTCAACAAGGCTTGCTGCCTATTGGAGGGCGGGGGAGAGAGACAGCTGAGCTCATGTACCTCAGTCTGCCACTCCAAAGTTTGGTCCTAAAGGCTCCAGTGATGACAAAGTGGGGATTTGAACCCTGGTAAAGGGCTGCTTGTGGAGCTGCGGTGGCTCAAGTGGTTAAGACGCTGAACTGCAGGCTGTGGAAGGTCAGTAGTTCAGCAGTTCAAGACCCGGGTGCCACAAGACGGGGTGAGCTCCCGTCTCTAGTTCCAGCTCCTGCCAACCTAGCAGTTCGAAAGCAAGAAACTGCAAGTAGATAAATAGGGACCACTTTGGTGGGAAGGTAACAGCATTCCGTGCGCCTTGGTGTTTAGTCATGCCGGCCACATGACCACGGAAACGTCTTCGGACAGCGCTGGCTCTTCGGCTTGGAAACGGAGATGAGCACCGCAACCCTAGAGTCGGATTCGACTGGCTTTCGAGCAAGGGAACCTTTACCTTTACCTTTTACAAGGGCTGCTAAGCCCTCAGTGGAGGTAGGGGATGCCCCACCTCAAGCTCCTCTTTCCCACCAGTGCGCCAAGTGACAGATTAAAAAAGAAACACATTGCAGCAACGTTAGCACGATGACCTCACTTCTGGGGGAAACCCCGAAGTGATAGCCAGTAGCTCTAGGACTCACCATAAACTCATGGATCACTGCCTTGTCGTGGCGAGGGGGCTTGCGCAGTTCAATGAAGCTGTGGGCTATGCCGTGAAGGGCCACCCAAGACGGACAGGCCACAGCAGAGAACTCAGACCAAGCGTGATCCACCTGGAGAAGGAAATGGCAACCCACTCCAGTATGTTTGCCAAGAAAACCCCATGGACAGTATCAAAAGGCTAAAAGATATGACGCCGGAAGATGAGCCCCTCAGGTCGGAAGGTGTCCAATATGCTACTGAGGAAGAGCAGAGGACAAGTACAAGTAACCCCAGAAAGAGTGAAGCGGCTGGGCCAAAGCCGAAAGGACGCTCAGTTGTGGATGTGTCTGATGGTGAAAGGAAAGTCCGATGCTGCAAAGAACAATACTGCATAGGAACCTGGAATGTAAGATCTATGAATCAAGGTAAGCTTGACGTGGTCAAAAATGAGATGGCAAGACTGAACATCGATATCCTAGGAATCAGTGAACTAAAGTGGACAGGAATGGGCGAATTTAACTCAGAAGACCATTATATCTACTACTGTGGCCAGGAATCTCGTAGAAAAAATGGTGTGGCCTTTATAGTCAACAAGAGAGTGCAAAAGGCAGTACTGGGATACAATCTCAAAAATGACAGAATGATTTCTGTCCGATTCCAAGGCAAACCATTCAACATCACAGTAATCCAAGTCTATGCCCCAACCACTGATGCAGAAGAGGCTGAAGTGGACCGGTTCTATGAAGACCTACAACACCTCCTAGAACTAACACCAAAAAATGATGTCCTCATCATCATAGGGGACTGGAATGCTAAAGTAGGAAGTCAAAAGGTAACTGGAATAACAGACAAGTTTGGCCTTGGAAAGCAAAATGAAGCAGGGCAAAGGTTAACAGAGTTTTGTCAAGAGAACACACTGGTCATAGCGAACACCCTTTTCCAACAACCTAAGAGGCGACTCTACACATGGACATCACCAGATGGGCAACACCGAAATCAGATTGACTATATAATTTGCAGTCAAAGATGGAGAAGCTCTATCCAGTCAGTAAAAACAAGACCTGGAGCTGACTGTGGTTCAGATCATGAGCTACTCATTGCAAAATTCAGACTTAAACTGAAGAAAATTGGGAAAACCACGAGGCCATTCAGGTTTGACCTAGATCGCATCCCTGATGAATATACAGTAGAGGTGAAGAATAGATTCAAGGGTCTGGATTTGATAGATAGAGTGCCTGAAGAACTATGGACAGAGGTTCGTGACATCGTACAGGAGGCAGCAATCACCACCATACCAAAGAAAAAGAAATGCAAGAAAGCAAAATGGCTTTCTGATGAGGCTTTACAAATAGCAGAGGAAAGAAGGAAAGCGAAAGGCAAAGGCGAAAAGGAAAGATTTACCCAACTGAACGCAGATTTCCAGAGAACAGCAAGGAGAGATAAGGAGGCCTTCCTGAATGAACAGTGCAAAGTAATAGAAGAAAACAATAGAATGGGAAGGACTAGAGATCTCTTCAAGAAAATTGGAGAAATCAAGGGAGCGTTCCATGCAAAGCTGGCCATGATAAAGGACAAAAACGGTAGGGACCTAACAGAAGCAGAAGAGATTAGGAAAAGATGGCAAGAATACACAGAAGAACTATACAAGAAAGACCTCAATGTCCTTGACAAACACGACGGTATAATCACTGACCTTGAGCCAGACATCCTGGAATGTGAAGTTAAATGGGCCTTAGAAAGCATTACTAACAACAAAGCTAGTGGAGGTGATGGTATTCCAGCTGAGCTATTCAAAGTCTTAGAAGATGATGCTGTTAAAGTTCTGCACTCCATTTGCCAGCAAATTTGGAAAACGCAACAGTGGCCACAGGATTGGAAAAGATCAGTATACATTCCAATCCCAAAGAAGGGCAATGCCAAGGAATGTTCAAACTATCGCACAATTGCACTCATATCACACGCTAGCAAGGTCATGCTCAAGATCCTACAAGCTAGGCTTCAACAGTACGTGGATAGAGAACTACCAGAAGTACAAGCTGGGTTTCGAAGAGGTAGAGGAACGAGAGATCATATTGCCAACATTCGCTGGATTATGGAGAAAGCAAGAGAGTACCAGAAAAATATCTACTTCTGCTTCATTGACTATGCTAAAGCCTTTGACTGTGTGGATCACAACAAACTATGGCAGGTCCTTAAAGAGATGGGAGTACCAGACCACCTCACATGTCTCTTGAGAAACCTGTATAAGGGCCAAGAAGCGACAGTTAGAACCGGATACGGAACAACTGATTGGTTCAGCATAGGAAAAGGAGTACGACAAGGATGTATACTGTCACCTTGCTTATTTAATATATATGCAGAGTACATCATGCGAAATGCTGGCCTGGATGAATCACAAGCGGGAATTAAGATTGCTGGGGAAAAGATCAACAACCTCAGATATGCAGATGATACCACTCTAATGGCTGAAAGTGAAAAGGATCTAAAGAGCCTCTTGCTCAGAGTAAAAGAGGAGAGCGCAAAAGTGGGCTTGAAGCTCAACATCAAAAAAACTAAGATCATGGCATCCGGCCCCATCACTCCTTGGCAAATAGAAGGGGAAGTCGTGGAAGTAGTGACAGACTTCACGTTCCTGGGATCCCAGATCACCGCAGACTGTGACTGCAGCCATGAAATTAAAAGACGCCTGCTCCTTGGGAGGAAAGCGATGGCGAACCTAAACAGCATGATAAAAAGTAGAGACATCACCCTGCCAACAAAAGTCCGCATGGTCAAAGCAATGGTATTCCCAGTAGTCATGTATGGCTGCGAGAGCTGGACTATAAGGAAGGCCGAGCGCCGAAGAATAGATTCTTTTGAACTATGGTGCTGGAGAAGACTCTTGAGAGTCCCTTGGACTGCAAGAAGAACAAATCAGTCAATCCTCAAAGAAATCAACCCTGACTGTTCCCTGGAAGGCCAGATAATGAAACTGAAGCTCAAATACTTTGGCCACCAAATGAGAAGGGAGCACTCACTGGAGAAGACCCTGATGCTGGGAAAGATTGAAGGTCAAAGAAGACGGGGACGGCAAAGGATGAGATGGTTAGACAGTGTCA
>NW_015170888.1:1285027-1287064 GCF_001447785.1 Gekko japonicus
CTCCTCCTCCTCCTCCTCCTCCTCCTCTTCTTCTTCTTCTTCTTCTTCTTCTTCTTCTTCTTCTTCTTCGGTAGGGGTGCACGCATTTTTGAACTCGAGGGACCTATGTGGGTTCCTGCTCACCTTTGAGAGCTCCAAGTTAGGCAATGAGGGTTCTTATTTCCAACTCTGGGTGGCACAATGCAACCCAATCTCATCAGATCTCAGAAGCTAAGCAGGACTGGTACTTGGATGGGAGGCCACCAAGGAAGACTCTGCAGAGGAAGGCGGTGGCAAACCACCTCTGCTTCTCACTTGCCTTGAAAGCCCCTTCCTGGGGTGGCCGTAAGTTCGTTGCAACTTGATGGAAGTTACGTACTTCCCAACCCTGGAAGGCCTGCACCAGTGCCGGTTCCTCTGTGTTTACCTTCAGGAGGGGGCAGGATATGTGGTTCTCTCCCGTGGGTTAGGTGGTTGAGCGAGAAGTAACACAGGTGCAGTAGTCATGGGAAAAGAGACTGAACAACAACAACAAAAAAAGATATAAAGTTTTGGGAGATTCCTAGAACTACCCGCCGTCACTTTCAGGTTTCCCCCAGAAGGGATGTTGTTGCACCAGCACTGCTGCCTCCCCCACACCCCTGTCGCCAATCCTGCAGGCCTCCCCCAGTGTAATCCTTGTCAGCTCCCCTGGTGTGGCCCTCGGTGGGTATGCCCTGAACAGCCAGTTCAGCCCCAGCCTGCCCTTATTGTCCTACTGCCAAAGGCTTTCTCGACACCCTCTCCCGCCCTCCCCTTCCCGAACCCCCTCGCAAACCTCCCACCTTGAAAGCTTAGCATTTCTGGCCTGCGCAAAAAGCGCCGTCTAACTTACACCGCCGACCTGGATTTTGTATGATTAGTTAGTGAAAACTTGCCAACTTCACTTTGCAGGCTGCCAAGTCAAGTCAATTTACTGTGATGCTTTGGTTCTGCGCGCAGACCCCCTAATCCCCCTTTAATCTCCACCGTGCCCTTGACATCATGGAATTCAGTTATAAAGCTAATGTCATCAGATGAGCCGTGTAAACCATTTTGGTGAAGGCCTCCTCTTCCCCTCCCCCGCGCGCCTCGCCAGGCCGGGTCGGCTGCAACAGTCGCGAGGACCCCCCCAAAAAAATATTTTCACTCTAATGAGCTTGGCAAAAAAAAATCCCCTCGAAAGTGTGTGCGTGTGTGTGTAGGGGGGCGGGGGGGGGGCAGAACGAGGGCAAAGGAACACAAACCTTCTGCTTGGCTAGAACTCCCCAGGCCTCCTGCGATTTGGGATTTCTGAACTATCCAAGCGGCAGGTTGGTGTATTTTATTTCAACTTTGATTGATTGGATAAAGAGATTTACATAGTAGAAGCCACAAGCAGCTCCGAGTTATTAGAAAGGCAGGCGCCCTTTTCAACCCGTGCTCTGCCAAAAGTTTTTTTTTTTTTTAAAAAAAAGGCCTGCCTCAAACAGCTGATGCATCGATCAGGTGGTGTCGGGAGCACTAAGGAAAGGCGGGAAATAGCTCGGAGTTATGTCACCAGAAAGGACGTTCTAGCACTGATCATGATTATTATTATACCTGTAGTGAGTCAGTTTGGCATAGTGGTTAAGTGTGCGGACTCAAACCTGGGAGAACCAGGTTTGATTCCCCATTCCTCCACAGACAGCTGCTGGACGACCTTGGGCAAAGCTATAGTTATGGCAAGAGCTGTCCTTGAAAGGGCAGTTCTTGAAAGAGCTCTCTCAGCCCCACCTACCTCACAGGGTGTCTGTTGTGGGGAGGGGAAGGGAAAGGAGTTTGTAAGCCACTCTGAGTGAAGGGCGGGGTATAAATCCAATCTCCTCCTCCTCCTCTTCCTCTTCCTCTTCCTCTTAGAGCTGTCCTTGAAAGGGCAGTTCTTGAAAGAGCTCTCTCAGCCCCACCTACCTCACAGGGTGTCTGTTGTGGGGAGGGGAAGGGAAAGGAGTT
Source organism: Gekko japonicus (assembly GCF_001447785.1). Classification (NCBI taxonomy): domain Eukaryota; kingdom Metazoa; phylum Chordata; class Lepidosauria; order Squamata; family Gekkonidae; genus Gekko; species Gekko japonicus. Next base: position 1,286,996 of record NW_015170888.1, read on the forward strand.
TGTAAGCCACTCTGAGTGAAGGGCGGGGTATAAATCCAATCTCCTCCTCCTCCTCTTCCTCTTCCTCTT
>NW_015170888.1:1292001-1298762 GCF_001447785.1 Gekko japonicus
AATGTCAAGTCTACAATTGCCTGGAAAGGTGAGATCAGGAGACCAAGGACAGCAAGAGGCTCTGTATGGTTGCTATTTGCGATTTACAAAGACAGAAGCTTAGAGCCAAGCCACATGATCAATGCAGTGACCACAGAGTCCTTATGGGATTGTAGGGACCTGCTGCGCTGGAACTCCCGGTGCTTGCAGCGGTGGTCCCGTCAGCGGTTGAGCAGGCATCGGCGGCGCGGGAAGTCCCGGTGCAGGAGCAACTTGTTGCTGCGCGGCGTGTGCGTCAAGGAAATTAGCCATTCGAACGTCCATCATTCCCGGCAGACCTTCCATCACATCCTGGAATGCCCGCAACAAGTCTCTCACCGAGTCTTCCAGTTCTGCTAGTCGTTCCCCGGTGGTTTCTTCCGGGATGGGGTCCCGAGGGCGGTAGTCCGGGGGTGGGTCATAGTCCTCTTCCGTTGGGAAGACTCCGGTGCCCTCCTCATCTCCTGCGTGGCCCCGCGGTCCCGACGGCTCGAACATCCACTCCTCGAGGTCCCGCTCGGGGCTCCCCTTCTCCGAGGTAGCCCCCGGCTCCGGGAACAATCCCTTGTCAAATAGACTCTCACGTAATCCGCTCCCCCGACGGGAGTACACCTCACGGGTGCCCTGGGTGTTGTACATAGTCCAATCATCCTGCTGGTGAGTCTTCCGCGGACCCCATTGCGAAGGGGTCGGAGGCGGCCAAGACAGATGTGCAGGCAGGCGGGGAATCGCTCCCCAGATGTTTCTGTGGTCATGTGGCCGGTAAAAACGGAATGCTTTGGCCAAGTGCATGAAAGGAAGTAAGGTGGGTGCCAGGCAAACCTCAAGCGGGAAGGCATTCCATGAGGGAAAGTGTGATTAAAAACGTGTTATTTCTCCCACCACACACACACCAGCAGTCTAAAGTGGTACAGTCTGAGAAGGACTCTACCACATGATTCCCTCAACTGGCAGATCAGCCTTCTGAATGCAGACAGGAGTACCACTGAATAGCAACAAATAAGATAGAACAGCCCTGACCTGGAGAGCCCAGGTAAGCCCGATCTCATCAGATCTCGAATGCTAAGCAGGGCCGAATATGGCAAATATTTGGATGGGAGACCTCAAAAGAATACCAGGGTCAGGAGGCAGAGGCAGGCTATCAAGGCACTTCTCTGAACATCCTCCATGCCCCAGTAGGAGTTGCCAGAGGTCACCACGACTTCCTACAGCATCTTCTCCCCCACACAACCTCCAGCAGTTATCTTTTGCATTCCAACGCAGGAGTAGGAAGATAGAAACCAAGCCGGGTGCAACAGGGAAAGAATATGTACACAGAGGTCACAGAAAACAGAATGGCAGCTTGCTGACATCATGTCACCCAGAGAGTTTCATAACAAGAGTGGCGATCTGAACCTGCCTCCCACCTGATTCTGCCAGTTTGGTGTAGTGGTTAAGTGCACGGACTCTAATCTGGGAGAACCGGGTTTGATTCCCCACTCCTCCACTTGCACCTGCTGATGTGACCTTGGGTCAGTCACAAGCTCTGGCACAGCTGTTCCTGAAAGAGCAGTTTGTGTCAGAGTTCTCTCAGCCCCACCCACCTCACAGGGTGTCTGTTGTGGGGAGGGGAAGGGAAAGGAGTTTGTAAGCCCCTCTGAGACTCCAAGTGAAGGGTGGGGTATAAATCCAATCTCCTCCTCCTCTTCCTCCTCTTCCTCCTCCTCCCCCTCCTCCTCCTCCTCTTCTTCTTCTTCTTCCTCTTCTTCTTCTTCTCTTCTTCTTCTTCTTCTTCGACACTCTAACCCCTGCACCAACCTAGTTCTCCATAGCCATCTCAAAACCAATTCTCAGTTTTTATCTGGCAACAGCACATATCCCCTGACCTGGATGGGCCGAATTACCCTGGTCGTTGGATCTCAGATACTAAGCTTGGTCAGCCCTAGTTAGTATTTGGACAGGAGACCACGAAGGAACTCTAGGGTTGCTATGCAGAGGCGGGCAATGGTAAACTGCCTCTGAACATCTCTTGCCTTGAAAACTCCATGAGGGGTTGCGAAATAGGTTGGCTATGCCGATGGCCAAAAAAGAAAGAAAGAAGGTACTTGGATAGGAGACCACCAAAGAAGAACCAGGGTTGTTACACAAAAGCAAGCGATGGCAAACCACCTCTCTTTGTCTCTTGCCTTAAAAACCCTAAGGGGTCATCATAAGTCAGTAGCAGATTGACAGCTCTTTCCACCGCAAACAGCACCTTTAACCTTTAGAGGAGTCATATATTTCTTATGTCTTCTCAAAAGAATTTTGTCAGAGCAACCCAAATTGGACAATTTCCCTCCCTGCGAGGCAATAAAAGATGGCGTCTTAATGACTAATGAGAGAGGGGGATCACCAGGGACCATAAGAACATAAAAGAACATCAGAGAAGCCAGTGTTGGATCAGGCCAATGGCCCATCCAGTCCAACACTCTGTCACACAGTGACCAAAAATACCAGGTGCCATCAGGAGGTCCAGCAGTGGGGACAGGAAACTAGGAGCTTTCCCACTGTTGCCCCCCCAAGTACCAAGAATACAGAGTATCACTAGCCCCAGACGGAGAGTTCCTATCTATACCTTGTGGTTAATAGCCACTGATGGACCTCTGCTCCATATGACCAGCTGTAGGGCCCTTTACATCTAACAGGATGGAGGGAAAGGGTGGTCATGGGCCTTTAAAAGGCCCTTTTGTGAGCGGGGGTCGTGGTGCATGGGGCTGGGTGAAATCAGCTGGCTGGGAGCGGGTTGGAGCCCCCAAAACTGGGGGAACCCTTTCCCTGACCTGGGGGCTGGCAAGCCCATTCACCTCTTTTGAACCCCATATCCTAAAGACAGGCCTTTCCAAACTGTGTGTTTGCAGCAGCTTGGCTCCTTAACTGCCTCATGTCCCCGCCCTCCCCGTCCTTACATACACTACAGTTCTCCTGATTTCCCAAGTTTTGCCCATGTTTCTTCAGACCACCCAATCTAATAAATCTGTCTAGTGCGTTTTTATCTCCCTTTCCTCCAAGTCACTCAGGATAGCATCTGTGGTTCTTCTTTCCCCACCAATCTTCACGACAACCCTGCCGGTCTGTCACATTTTTGTTCCGCTCTTCCTCCATGGCTTTCTCCGCCTTCCTTTTATTCTTACAGCAGCCCTATGGGGCAAGTGAGGCTGTGTGTGAGAGACAAGACAAAAGCCTGAAGAATACCCAGAGAATTTAGCAATAGGATGTGGACTTGAACCTGGGTCCACCTGAGCAAAGTCTAAGAAGCTCACTACATTAGTTCACTTCAAGGGCGTAGACTTTCCAAGTTCCCGGGGGTGGTCGGGCTAGGCCAGAGGTGTTGCCACTATTCAGGGCTCTTTTTGTAGAAAAAGCCCAGCAGGAACTCATTAGCATAATAGGCCACGCCCCTGACAGCACAGCTCATTAGCACATTAGGCCACACCCCCATGTTACCAGAAGTGTGGTCATCCAGCCACACCCACCTTTCGCTTGTTATTCTGTTTACCTTGTTTGTTGTCAAAACCCAGGGCCTTCTTTTGTAGCAGGAACTCCTTTGCATGTTAGGCCACACGCCCCTAATGTAGCCAATCCTAATGAGTTTCTGCTGTTGGGTGTGGCCTATTATACTAATGAGTTCCTGCTGGGCGTGGCCAACTTGGGAGCCAGCCGGAACTCCGTTCCTGTGCGTTCCTGCCCAAAAATAGCCCTGGCACTATTTATGGAGGTGGGACCATAGGGGGTTTAGGGAGGGGCTCCCCAGAAATTTAGGGTCCCCCAGGAACCCCCCTAACAACACCCCTGGGCTGAGACAAACCGAGGAAAAGGTGGGAGTTGGACAGTGGTTACAGTGATATCTCAGCGATTTCCTGCTGCATCCTAGAAAACAGGAACAAAGCTCCAAAGAATCGTGGAAATTGTAATATGACACAACAGGAAAGGTGGGCAGTCCTGTGCTTTAGTTGCCATCTATTGTGACTGAGTCCCTCATATGAGTTTGTCAGTATTGCCTGACATTAGTTGCCCAAGGGAGACTCAGCATCCCCCAGCCAAATCCAGGGAATGCTCAAGCCTTTCAGCACCCCAAAAGTTTACACCTCTGGTTCACTTGCCTTTTGGAAGGAAGTGTCTCCAAATTCCACATACTACTTGCCTGATACACTTATGGGAGCAGCACGGTGATTTCCGAAATGCTAAATGGGTGTCTGTATCCATCTGGTGGGAGTGGGGTCTGAGCCATAATTGTATTGTTTTAATTTTATTATCAACTGTATTGTATCAAATAGACATTTTTTTAAAAAAAAAAATTCCTGCCTGTCATTCAAATGAAAATCCAGGTGAGTTACAAGCAGCAAAGATGCAAAACCTGTTTTATTTTTAAATAGTTGTAGCAACAGCTTTGTATTTGTCTAAACCAATAAGCCATGACAACATTTAAGGCATGTAAGAAACAGCAGTAAAATATACAAATGCCACTTCTCATGTGGCATGCACATTATTCATGCCACATTGCCTTAAATGAATGAATAATAACTAGAAATGTTTTTTTATGGACTGATCTCGGCCTCATTCTCCCTGAACCACTTCAGACTGAAGAAAAGTAGAATTCCCGGCATTAAAACTGGGAAAGAAGAGAAGACATTGGATTTATACCCCACCCTTTACTACCCAAAGGAGTCCCAGAGCAGCTTACAAATGCCTTTCCCTTCCCCTCCCCACAACAGACACCCTGTGAGGTAGGTGGGGCTGAGAGCGCTCTGACAGAAATTGCTCTTTTTTTCAAGGACAGCTCTGACAGAACTAGGGCTTGCCCAAGGTCATCAAGCAGGTGCAAGCGGGGGCGTGGGGAATCAAACCCGGTTCTCCCAGATTAGAGTCCGTGCACTTAACCACTCTCCTGCCAACCTAGCAGTTCGAAAGCAAGAAATTGCAAATAGATAAATAGGTACCGCTTCAGTGGGAAGGTGACAGCGTTCCGTGCGCCTTGGTGTTTAGTCATGCCAGCCACATGACCACGGAAACGTCTTCGGACAGTGCTGGCTCTTCGGCTTGGAAATGGAGATGAGCACCGCAACCCTAGAGTCGGACTCGACTGGCTTTCGAGCAAGGGAACCTTTACCTTTACCTTTTTACTTAACCACTACACCAAACTGGGATTCAGTGGAGACACAAAGACCTTTTGGATGATTGAAAGAGTAGAAGCCAATAGGGAGATGTGTCTATCCAAGCTACATTCTAGCCATGCCTACCCCAAGCAGGCTCTTGATGACGGCTGCTGACCCTGTCAGCCTCCCTTTAGCCATCATGGGATTAGCTGGTTTCTGTTGGGACCCAGCAAGAATTTTGGGTTTTCCCGCAAACTGGCTGCTGGGTAGGGTTGCCAGCAGCATTCCCTCTAAGGTGAGTTAGCGTGAGCTAGCTCACAGATTTTTAGCCTCCGGCTCATACATTTTTGTCTTACCTCAGGAAGGACGGCTCCAGAGCAAATTAATTTATGCACTTGCTCACAACTTCAATGCCAGTAGCTCACAAAGTAGAATTTTTGCTCACAAGATTCCACAGCTTAGAGGGAACATTGCTTGCCAGGTCGACTTACCTGGCCGGTTTTGGGCCTACTTCTGGTTCAGGGCCTACTTCCGGTTCGGGGTGACACTCTGGTTTTTGGGCTTCAGATTGTAGAGTTTTGCCCAAAAACTACAGCGTCACCCAACCGGAAGTAGGCCTGGAACCGGAAGTGGGCCTACTGCTAGGGGTACCTTTATTTACCTGCTTCATGACGTCATGGTGGAGGTTGGTTAAATAGGCCTGGGTGTTGACTGTAGGCCGTACCTTTGGCAGGTTTGGGGCAGGCTGTTCAGGATAAGTAGGGATGACCAGCAAGCACTGAGACAACCCAAGTGGTGGCGTGAGCGTCCAGGGAACAGAGCATCACTGGTTAGGAGGTGGGGTGTGGCTGGGAAGGAGTGGCCCTTGGGGCTGAGCAAAATCTTTCTGAAAGTGGTAATGTCTGTGTGGTGCATCAGGTGAGGCCCTGGGGCTGGCACCTCTTGGCACAATGTGTGCAGGCGATGACAAAGAAAGCTGGCAGAAGACACTGGTTGTCTTTGGAGTCAGGCTGGGTCAGCCAGAAAAGGCAGCCATGGGCAACCTACCTTAGCATTTGAATATGTTAGCATATTTAATTATGACACAGATTGGCTTGGATAATAGGAAACAACCCTAACCTGAGGCGCTAATTGAGATCAGGGCTCTACGGGGGCCTACTGCAATTCTGCAGAACCTATAAACTGGAGCTGTTCCATTGGGCTTTGAGTTGAGGCAGTTGGGCATCCAAATTCTTCCACCTCACGGCCTCCCCTACCGGTGGCCCTGGCCCGTGTCCAGTGGCCAACGTTACCAGCACCACTCAGAAGAAGTACATCATAGCGCCACTACCAAGGCAGTGACGTATGCTGGTTTCAGATTTTTTTTTGAATTTTTAATTCCAACCTTGTAATCTTGTGATATTTTATTGTGTTACTATCATGCTTTATGTGTAGGCTTGCCAAGTCCCCCCGGGGGGTGGGGAAACCCCCGCCCCAGAGGCCCGCTCCCCGCCATCAGCGGATCGGGACCCGGGGGGAGCCCCACCCCGACGTGCACATCACCCAGAAGTGACGTGACGATGCCGGGCACGCTGGGGGCGGGGCCACGGTCATCCGAGGGAAAACTCTATGGTTTTCCCTCAGATGGTCGTG
>NW_015170888.1:1298896-1396142 GCF_001447785.1 Gekko japonicus
AAGGAAGGAAGGAAGGAAGGAAGGAAGGAAGGAAGGAAGGAAGGAAGGAAGGAAGATTGTCAAGCAGTCAGTCGAAAAACCAGCTTCCTATTTACCGCTGGAGAACAGGGCATGAGCCGAACTGGCGAATGTTCGATCGTCCCTAGCTTGGAGCAGGGGCTTGAGAAAGAAAAAGACTTGCAATAATAATCCAGTCTGGAAGGGCCATTAGAATCCACCCAAATCCGGTATTTTCATAAGCCTGGTTGGTTCCATCTTGGACCCTTTTCCCAGCCCTGAGCTGATCCTATCATCCCCCCCCCCCATCCGTAGCTGTCACCAAATGTGGACTCCGCTTTTTTAGCCGACTCAGCTCTGCTCAGGAACACCATTGAATAAAGATGAGTTTATGTTTAAAGAGGAAACAGCTGGTTTGCAAAAGGAGTTGGGCAGCTCCAGTTTCATTAGCTAAGGGAAACTCGGGGGGCCTCAGAGGACAGCAACTGGGAGAAGAGCCACGAAAGAAGAGGGGGGGAGGAGATAGGAAACAGAAGATCATAAAGAACTAATAACGAAAAATGGAAAGTGAGAAAGAGCCAAGAAAAACAAACAATAGATAGATGGAAAACGGGGAAAGAACAAGGAGAGAGCAAAAGAACAAGAGCCAATGCATGTCGGTCCCTCTCCTCGTTACCCCCCAAATGTTCATAATTCCTTCAAAAAGCTTGAGATGCAGATTAAAGGGGGGGCTGTCTTCAGAGCACGCTCTTTGGCTGAACAAAATAGGATCTGGATGGCATGGAGCCTTTGAATGTGCCCTTTGCCCCGTTAGGCAGTTCAGAACCTCACCTGCCTGAAGACTGCTCTCATTCCATGGCAGAGGATATGGTTATGTGCAGGGCCGGCTCACTCACTAGGCGAACTAGGCGATCGCCTAGAGCAGGACGGCCCTTAGGGGCACCAAACCGCACTCGGCCCCGTACTTTGGGAGTTTCTTGATTATTTGTGTTTTTCATTCTTCCTAAAATGCATTTATTTTTGAAAATTGGTGGGCGCACGGGGGGGGGGGGAAGGGATTGCAAAATAAGCTGGAGCCAGCCCTGGTTATGTGCATAGCATGAAGCATTGCATGACCGGGATGTTCCATGTGCAGTTTTGGGTATGCATAATCCTGACTCATGCAACATGCAGACAATGACGATTCAGTCAAGACTAATGTAGATTTAACCAAATTTAGGGTACAGCGGCACCTTTAAGACCAACAAAGGTTTATTCAGGGTATGAGCTTCCGTGTGCATGGCACACTTTTTCAAATACACTGGAATGGATGGTAAGAGCTCAAATGTATAAACAGAGGCTGGACAGCAAATTAATATGTAACATGATGATGTTCTAAGATATGTGAAGGCAAAACTAAATAACAAGCTAAGGTTATAAGGCCAACCGTTGTTTTGATTTAATTAAGGGGGGAAATGGTAAGGCAATAAATATGTCAGAATTGGAGATAAAGGTGTAAAGGTATCTTTTCTAGTTCTGGGTAGTAAACTGAGACTCTCCATTTGTCTCCTCTCAGGTGTGGAGGGCACTTACCAGTGTATATTTTTCTTCTTTGAGGTGGGTGCAGTGTACTATCAGCAAAACATGCCAGTATTCCTTGCATTACATTCAATATTCTAATATACTATTACCAGCATCTTCAATTGGTTTTTCCTTTCCTGTTTATCATGGTAAAGGCGCAGATACATATACAGAGAGGAGGTTCAATTCCTGGCATCTCCAGATAAAGGGTCTCATGGAGCAGGGTCAGGGAAGATTCTCAGTCTGAAACTTCAGACAATGGCGACCAGTCAGAACCGTAGTGTACTGCTGATGGTGTGGTGAGGTGGTTTTTGGCTAGGATCTGTGAGTCCTGGGTTCAAACCCCCACTCTGGCATCAGACCACAGTATGGCCTTAAGCCAATCCCTCTTGGTCATCCTAAACTGCCTCACAGGGTTGTTGTGCGAGTAACATCGAGAGGGGTAGGAGAAGAAGAAGAAGAGAGAAGAGAAGAGATTGGATTTATACCCCACCCTTCACTACCTAAAGGTGTCTCAGAGGGGCTTACAAACTCCTTTCCCTTCCCCTCCCCACAACAGGCACCCTGTGAGGTAGGTGGGGCTGACAGAGAGCTCTGACAGAAACTACTCTTTTTCAAGAACAGCTCTTATTAGAACTATGTCTTGCCCAAGGTCATCCAGCCAGGTGCACGTGGAGGCATGGGGAACCAGTTCTCCCAGATTAGAGTCCGCGCACTTAACCACTACACAAAACAGGCTCTAGATTAAGAACATAAGAGAAGCCAATGTTGGATCAGGACAATGGCCCATCCAGTCCAATACTCTATCACACAGTGGCAAAAGTACCAGGTGCCATCAGGAGGTCTACCAGTGGGGCCAGGACACTTAGAAGCTCTCCCACTGTTTTCCCCACCAAGCACCAAGAATACAGAGCATCACTTGCCCCAAAAGATTGATGGGAGCCTCCTGAATAGCCCAAACTGGCCTGAGCTCATGAGAGCTTGGCAGCTAAATGGGGTCAGCCAGGGTTAGTACTTGGACGGGAGACCACCAAGGAAGACTTGGGTCGTTGTGCAGAGGCAGGCAATGGCAAACCACCTCTGCTCATCTCTTGCCTTGGCATGGGTTGGATGTGACTTAGGTAAAGTGAAAGGTTTCCCTTGCTCGAAAGCCAGTCGAATCCGACTCTAGGGTTGCGGTGCTCATCTCCGTTTCTAAGCCGAAGAGCCAGCGCTGTCCGAAGACGTTTCCGTGGTCACGTGGCTGGCATGACTAAACACCAAGGTGCACGGAACGCTGTGACCTTCCCACTGAAGCGTTACCTATTTATCTACTTGCAATGTCTTGCTTTCGAACTGCTAGGTTGGCAGGAGCTGGAACTAGAGACGGGAGCTCACTCCGTCATGCGGCACACTCGGGTCTCGAACTGCTGAACTACCGACCTTCCACAGCCTGCAGTTCAGCATCTTAACCACTTGAGCCACCGCAGCTCCTTGGATGTGACTTAATGGCACCTAATTGTTATTTATTAGATTGATGAATCAGTGCTTTGACGGTATAAGGCACCTCCTTGTCCACACTGTAGCAAGATGTGTGAACCAAAACGATCTAACCCTACCCGATTGTCCTGTTCTCCCTCCTCTTTTTTTCTTTGCCTCCTTGAAACAGGAATTGTAAAGTTCTAGGAAGAGAGATCTGGCCTTCCGATACTTTGTAAAGAGACCTATTTGTTCATTTCTATGCACACATCTTTGGAAGGACATCATCTCAAATTTGCTTCCAAGTAGTGATGCGTAGGATTCATTCCTTATATGTTTCTTTTTGTCAGTGTTTCCATTTGTATTCCTGTTCCTGCAGTGTTCTGTTCACTTTGTCTGCATTTTTCTGTTTTTAATAAAATATATATATATCCGTGCACTTTTTATACCTTGGCCACACATATTTGTGTGTTGTGCCACTAACACTGGCATCTACTATTAAGAGCCTGGGCATGTTTCTGGATGCCTCCCTGGCATTTTTCCAGCTTCGCCAGGTCAGGCAACTTGCCCCTTTCCTTTCTCACCCTGAACTAGCCACAGTACTCCATGCAACGGTCACCTCTAGGCTCCAGGGCTCTACTGGTAGCAGGAGCTCCTTTGCATATTTGCAATCCTCCAAGAGCTTACCGAGCTCTTCTTACTGGGGCTACTGTAAGCTCTTGGAAGATTGGCTACACTAGGGGTGTGTGGCCTAATATGCAAAGGAGCCCCTGCTACCAGTAGAGCCCTGAGCTAGACTACTGTAATACGCTCTACACAGGGCTACCCTCGAGACTGACCCAGAAGTTAAAACTGGTGCAGAATGTGGCGACATGGGTTCTTACCGGAACCCCATTGATAGTGCACATTACACCAGTGGTCTGCAAGCTGCACGGTCTCCAGATCGAATACCAGATCAGGTTCAAGATTCTGGCATTAATCTTCAAGGCCATAAATGGTCTGGGACCAATGTACCTTTGGGACCACTTTTCCTAGGACACCCCCTGAAGAGCCTTGCGCTCAGCTGAGAAAAAAACTTCTCAAGATCCCTGGCCCGAAAAATATCCGGCTGTCCTCGACCAGAGCCAGGAACTCTCTGCCAAATGACATCCGTGCCCTGCAGGACCAAGTTCAGTTCCACAGGGCTTGTAAGGCAGAGATGTTCCGCCAGGCCTATGGTTGAGGATAGCAAGCAACATTTTTTAAATTAGCCTGGCCTCCTTTTCGACTCACTCCCCCTTGGGGAAGGCAAATGGACTCAGATGCTGTCTGAAACTGTTACTGGAGCTGTTTTACTGTTTTAACCAGGGGTCATTTCGTAGAAAAAGAGGTGCAGGAGCTCATTAGCATAACTAATTTGCTTATGCCACACCCCCTGACATCACCGGAAGTGTGTCAGAAGGCAACACCCACCGCTCAGGCTCCACTGGCCTCTTTTGGATTGCTAGCTATTGGGGGACGTGGGACGTGCAGATCTGTCCTCGCAGAGGAGGGAGAGCTTGTACCTGAATAAAACTTGGTCTTAAAGGTGCCACTGGACTGCTTTGGATTCTGTGCAGAAAGGAAGGAAGGGAGGGAGGAAGGAAGGAAGGAAACAGAAGGAAAGAAGGAGGGAACGAGGGAAAGAAAGAGAAGGAAAGAAGGAGGGAAAGAAAGAGAGAGAAGGGAAGAAGGAGAGAAACAGGGAAAGGAGAAAAAAGAGAAGAAGGTGGGAAGGATGGAAAGAGGGAAAGGAGAGAAGGAAAGAAGGAGGGAAAGAAAGAAAGAAGGAAAAAGGACAAAGAAAGAAAGGGAAAGAAAGCGAAGGAAAGAATCAGGGAAAGAAAGAAAGAGGGCAAACAGATGGGGAGGGAGGGAGGCTCTCCCACCCCCCTGATCAAGCCCCCGCCTGGGGCTGATGGAAGCAGGGGGCGGGGCTTGTTGCATGTGCCCGCCCCCTGGGCTCTTTACTGGTGGAGCTCTGCTTCTGTGCGCTCCTGCAGGAAATTACCCCTGGTTTTAATGATTCCAAAACTGATCATGTTTGTATTCGAATGTTGAACTGGGACAAAAAAAAGGGGGGGGGAGACTGAACCTAAAACCTAGTATCCAGAACCTAAAAAAGGTTAGTCAAATGCAAAAGAGGGCCAGCAATAAAAGCTTAATATATGAAATATATAAAAGGATACATGCATTTATTAAACAAAGATTTTAAAATTATATATAACGGCCCAATTATACCTCATGTACAAATAACAAATTATAACACACAAGGGCTGATAGATTTGGCCTGCGTGGGCCTCCTTCAGAGGTCAAATATACTGAGGGGAGGGCAGTCTAAAAGCCCAATAAAGAAATAAACAAACAAATAATAAATAAATAAATAAATAAAAATGCCTATTGGTAACAATAAGAGATCTTTACAGTCTATATAAAAATCCTTTTAAAGATGTACATTTCCTGGTGGAAAATAGTTGAAAAAAGCAAATAAAGAGAGGGAGGGAGGGAGGGGGAGAGAAAATGAGTGAGTTTTTCATTGTTTTGGAAGAACTTTGGTTGAAGAAAGGAATGAAAAATGAGACCTCACAACCTGCTTCTAAATAAGCACATGCTCAGTATCTGATTGAAACAATGCAACCCTACATGCATTTGATAGGAAGGAAATCCTACAGAGGTCCATGGAGCTTACTTTTGTGGAAGCCGCAGTCAGGGCACACTGGAATGACAATGAAAACAAAAGTAGTCTTCTGGCATCCGAAGGACAACTTTTGAATCCTACACATACTTTTGACTCTGGAATAAAATATTCTGGAATATCCTAGACAAAGTTTTTATTCTAGTTTAATACGATGCCTGGGAGGGAAGGCGGCATGGAAAAGCCCGATCTCATCAGATCTCAGAAGCTAAGCAGGGTCGACTCTGGCAAGTACTCCGATGGGAGACCTCCATGGAATACCAGAGGCAGGGGCAGGCTTTATTCAGCCACCTCTTTGGATATCCTCCAGGCCCCAGTAGGGGTCAGTCACCAGAGGTCGCCATGACTTAAGAACATAAGAGAAGCCAACGTTGGATCAGGCCAGTGGCCCATTCAGTCCAACACTCTGTCTCACAGTGGCCAAAATACCAGGGGCCATCAGGAGGTCCAGCAGTGGAGCCAGGACACTAGGAGCCCTCCCACTGTTGTCCCCCCCCAAGCACCAAGAATACAGAGCATCACTTGCCCCAGACTGAGAGTTCCTATCTATACCTTGTGGCTAATAGCCACTGATGGACTTCTGCTCCATATATTTGTACAGTTTCCTCTTATAAGAACATAAGAGAAGCCAACGTTGGATCAAGCCAATGGCCCATCCAGTCCAACACTCTGTCACACAGGGGCCAAAAATACCAGGGGCCATCAGGAGGTCCAGCAGTGGGGCCAGGACTTCCAGGTGCTCATACACTCACACGCACACAAAAAAGTTAAGCATACTCACTAGTGTGAGAGACCACCAAGAAAGGCTCTGCAGAGGAAAGCAATGTCAAACCAACTCTGCTTCTCACGTACATAATCTTTTGCTCACCACCGGAGGCCTGAGAGCTTTTGCTAGAATAGAAACTTGTGAACCCTAAAACTCCAGATGACTTTTGCTGCAACAGAATAAGACAGTCTCGGGAATGTTTCAGAGGGCGGCCATATTGGTTTGCAGTGGAACAGTAGCACCTTGAGCGTCCAGTAGCACCTTGAGAGACCCACAAGAGTTTGGAGGTAAAATCTTTTGAGAGTCAAAGCTCTGCTGAAGGGAGATTTGACTTACTGTTCTTCTGGAATTAACAAAGTTGGAGTCCGGTGGCACCTTTAGCACCAACAAAGTTTTATCCAAGGCAGGGGTCATATCCTGCGGGAGCGCACAGGAACGGAGCTCTGGCAGTAAGGAGCCCAGGGGGCGGGCACATGCAACAAGCCCCACCCCCTGCTCCCAGCAGCCCTCAGTTGGGCCACGAGGAGCAAGAAGCAGCCAGGTATGTTGCAGAGCCCCCCCCCCCACGGCTGCCACGCCAGTCCAGTGGCACCTTTAAGACCAAGTTTTATTCAGGTACAAGCTCTCCCTCCTCTGTGAGGGCAGATCTGCGCGTCCCCCCCCCCATAGCTAGCAATCCAAAACAGTCCAGTGGCACCTTTAAGACCAAGTTTTATTCAGGTACAAGCTCTCTCTCCTCTGTGAGGGCAGATCTGCGCGTCCCCCCCCCCATAGCTAGCAATCCAAAACAGTCCAGTGGCACCTTTAAGACCAAGTTTTATTCAGGTACAAGCTCTCCCTCCTCTGTGAGAGCAGATCTGCGCGTCCCCCCCCCATAGCTAGCGATCCAAAACAGTCCAGTGGAGCCTGAGTGGTGGGTGTTGCCTTCTGACGCACTTCTGGTGATGTCAGGGGGTGTGGCATATGTAAATAAGTCATGCTAATAAGTTATGCTAATGAGCTTCTGCACCTCTTTTTCTACGAAATGACCCTTGATCCAAGGTATAAGCTTTTGTGTGTAAGCCCACTTCAGATACAGATACTTCTGGAATAGTTACTGTGGCCTCCCTGATGATGAAGCCTTTGGTATAACATTCATGGCTCCTATCGTTTCTCTGTGCTTATGAGCAACGCACATCGACTGCGTTTTTGGTGCTTTAACCGAAAAGGGAAGCAGTCGCTCTCCGAAAACCACATCCAGTCATCTGGAAATGCGCGGGGCACTGATCTTCCCAAGGAGTTGATAGTCTTGCCTCCTGCAATCTTTTGGAGTGCTCCAAAGCGATGTTAACACTGACGGGTAAAAAGTCAAGGAAGATCGAGCTTGAGTGAGAGGCATTTGGACGAGAGGCGAGTGTTGATTGGAGGACGGGAGTGGAGACAAAAAGCAGATCCCTGCCTGTCTTTCCTTTTCAAATAATCACTTCATTGTGATCAAATACACCGGGGCCTGCCAAGAGTTTGTGGTCTAAGGAGAGAACTCACCCCCCCCGCCCTTCAGTGAGATCTATAATAATCCAGTGAGCTTTATATGCATTACCAAAGACACCTCCACCAGCTGAAACGGTCTCTATTCTTTGAATTGTGCTGCGCTCATTAGGGTTTAATAGGGGCGGTTGTTTAAAAAGGGGTGGTGGGGGGGGGGAGAGAAATCACAGTTGGTTATGTATAGAGGAATGTACATTAATCTCCTTAATGACAGCCCAGTTAATGACTGGCAAAACATTACTTTTGAATTAGCCTCCCACCCCCCCTCCTCTTTCTCCTGCATGGGCTTTATTTTGCTGGAGAAACAGATCCGGGGCCACCAAAGATTCCAGGAAAGTTCTGCATCCAGAGAAGGATGCAGGATTTCCTAGGAATTGATGTTGTCCTTAATTAGGAAGCACATTGGCAACACATGCTCGCATGTGCAAGGATGTTTCGCTCCAGCCAAATCAATGTTTCCTATTATGGCCCACATTCCTCCCTTTGCCAGAGCTCACGCTGTTCTGTTCATGTCTTACAAAATTTCCTTTGCTTTCTTGGGGGCCTTTCCTCTCTCCCGCCCCCTCCTCCCACCCCTTTTGGCTCATGATGCAAAGCTCCTCCGAACATATGTGTCTGGATCCCACAAGGGTCATCAGTCTTCTTGGGAGGGAATGATTTAAACAACAACAGCAACAACCAGAAACAAGCACAAATACTGCGAGACAGAAAGGTCAACATGACAATATGGATCTGGGGAGCTGCCTTTGAAGATTCCACTCACAATGGGCACATGGATTAGGAAGTAGATGCATGGTCCAATACGCACATGAAGCTGCCTGATACTGAATCAGAACATTGGTCCACCAAGATCAGTAAATATTGAGGAATTTCAGACAGACAATATAATCCGGAAGAGAAACGGTTCCCAAACGGTTTCTGGTCTGTCATTTCAGACAGAACCATTTTAGAACCGGTTCCCTTCTGGAATATATTTGTAATTTTAGACACAAATGCTTCTGTCCCGTTTAGGAAATGGGGCTGAAGCGTTTTACCTGTCAACCGCTTCCAAGTAGTCTTCAGTTTCCTCTCCCGGTTCCGATGCGCTTTTCCCCGCCGTTTTTCGCCCGCATGGGCAATCTCCAGCTTTTTTTAATGTTCGCTTTATAGCGCTATAACGGAACAGCAGTATATCAACGCCATTGGAATGCCTGGAGTGTTTTGTTATAGTGCTATAGCACTATAAAGCGAATGTTTAAAAAAAAGCTGGAGACCGCCTGCTTGGGCAAAAAACGGCGGGGGAAAAGCAGGAAAAAGCGGTGCAGTCTGAAATGGACCGCTTCAGATCCAGCTCTTTACCAGAAGGGGAAAGCCATGTGTGAAATGGCAGCCCTATACCGGTTTACTCCATGACGGATCAAAAACGGCTTCAAAACAGGTTAAAAAGGGTAATGTGAAATTCCTCAATGTCTAATCAGACACCCAGTGGCTCTCCAAGTTCTCAGGCTGAGGTCTTCCACATCACCTATTGCTTGGTCCTTTTAACTGGAGGTGCTGATGATTGAGCCTGGGACCCTCTGCATGCCAAGCAGATGCTCTGCCACTGAGCCACAGCCCTTCCCAGTCATAGGCCACATTCAGACTGGCAGTTTGGCCCGGCAGGCAAATGTTTCAGGAGCGGATTAAAGGGGCGGGTTCACCCAGGCACATCTTTCAGGCGTCCCCCAGCCCTACTCAAGCCGTCTTGTGCCGCTTCCCTCCCGAGTTTAAAAGATAGCTGGTGGAAGTGGTAGCAAATTGTGTGGAGCGTGGGTTGATTCTAGTTCCCTGAGTGTGAACGCAAGCGCTGCTAAGGCGGGAACAACCCACAGTTGATAATAAGCGCCAGCTGGTTCCACGGCAGGTGCATGTGTGCACAAACCGGGACACTCCGGTGCACCGAGTAAAAGCTCCACCCAGCCAGTTGCTCGGGAGACAAACCGGCAACATGGTGGCTGTGCAAGGACCCTCCTGGAGAGGGTCAGACGTTTGCACTAGTGGAAGTGTGGAGTCGATCCTGCCGTATTTGCTGCTGTGCCCATGCACATAGAGCCGGGTAAGGAAAACACGCTAACAGCCCACGGGGGTGGGCGACAGTGTGAACACTCCCTTGTGCTTCCTCCACGGTATCCTTCTGCTTCATTCGCTGCAGTGTGAACGGGAATACCGTGACCAAGCCGTTCCAGGTCTATTCCAGGTTTTCTTTGCTACGACTCCCTAGCGCTTCAAATTGCCAGTCTGAACTTGGTCATAGCATTTGTTGGGGAGTGTTATCTTGGGTTGGGAAAGGTGGCTTCAGTTCAGACCACACATGGAGTCTTCCTATCATATATATGGGAGAAAGACCCTTCCTGAGATGACCTCAGTGGGGTACAATGCCATAGAGTCTACCCTCTCCCATTTTCTCCAGGGGAATGGATCTTTTTAGTCTCGAGATGAAGTGTAACTCTGGGGGATCCCCAGGTCACACCTGGAGGCTGGCACCCCTCGCCTTACCCAATAGGAAGAGACCCAGGACTCCATGTTTTTGGGGTGTAACCCTTTTCAGGCATAAATACCCGGCTTTGGCCAGGGGTTTCTCAGTCTTCTTTCTCATGCTGAATCACTAATAAACTATGAGCTGATCACTTGAATGCGTCTGAACCCAGTATATTTCAGGTTGCATCAGTGCTTAGTTCCTGTGGCCCTTTCTTACATGCCCAGGGAAATGCTGATCGCCACTTTGGGGTCAGGAAGCATTTTTTTCTCCAGGCCAGTTTGGCTGGGGGTCCTGATTTATTTATTTTTTGGTCATCTTCTGGGCATGGAACAGAGGTCATTGGGGTGTGTGTGGGGGGGAAGGTATTTGTGAATGTCCTGCATTGTGCAGGGGGTTGGACTAGATGACCCTACAGGTCCCTTCCAACTCCATGATTCTATGATCACCAACTGCCTGGTCCTTTTGATGGGAGATGCTGTGAATTGAACCCTGGGACCTTCTGCATGCAAAGCAGAGGCTCTTCCACTGAGACACAGTCCCTTTCCAAGGTATCTAGCAATCACTGTGGTTGGGTGAGAAGCTGGGATACTACAGCTTTTGCTACAGCTTGAAGAAACAAGCAACAGGATGAGGAACTATTATCTCAGGATCACCAAGTATTAAGAGCAGTATTCATAGCATTGAGTTTTATCAATGGTTACCATTCATTCCACTGAAAGGTTAAAAAAAAAAAGGAACACAGAAATGGTGAATAAGAATTCTAAATGTTAATGACTTTTGCCTAAAATGACCTATATAACGCAAATGCACATCAGAGAGGTATTGATTGGCCTATGAGTCATCTGTATGTGGATGTCTCAACCTAGGACTGTTGGAAGAATATGTTCTGTTAAGAGCAAGGAAATCCACAATTTTGTTTATCGTTTTCCACTGTATAGTATTATCTTTCCTTTTACTTTAAAGAAAAGGCAGGGCTATTTTTGAGCAGGAACGCACAGGAACGGAGTTCCGGCTGGCTCCCAATTTGGCCACACCCAGCAGGAACTCATTAGCATAATAGGCCACACCCAACAGCAGAAACTCATTCGGACTGGCTACATTAGGGGTGTGTGGCCTAACATGCAAAGGAGTTCCTGCTACAAAAAAAGCCCTGGGTTTTGACAACAAACAAGGTAAACAGAATAACGAGCAAAAGGTGGGTGTGGCTGGATAACCACACTTCTGCTAACATGGGGGTATGGCCTAATGTGCCAATGAGCTGTGCTGTCAGGGGTGTGGCCTAATATGCTAATGAGTTCCTATTGTTGGGTGTGGCCTATTATGCTAATGAGTTCCTGCTGGGCTTTTTCTACAAAAAGAGCCCTGAAAAAGGTATTTTAAAACAGAAGGGCTGGCAAAAGAACAATTTCTCCCTCTCCCAAAACACTGAACTCAAGGGCGCCCAATGAAGCTGATGGGCAGTAGGTCGAGGACGGACAAAAGGAAATACTACTTTACACAGAGAGTGTTTAAAATGTGGGATTCGCTGCCAGAGGATGCCATGACGGCCACAGGAATTAACAGTTTTAATAGGGGGTTAGGTCAAGTCATGGAGGATAACTCTATCAATGACTACTAGCCATGGTGACTGAGGGGAACCTCCATCTTCAGAGGCATTAAGTCTCTGAATCCCAGAGCAAGGAGGCAACATCAGGGGAAGGCCTCGGCCTCAATACCCTGTCGTTGGTCCTCCAAAGGAACTGGTTGGCCACTGTGTGAGATGGAATGCTGGACTAGTTAGACCCAGGGGTCATTTCCTGCAGGAGCGCACAGGAGCGGAGCTCCGGCAGTAAGGAGCCCAGAGGGCAGGCACATGCAACAAGCTCTGCCCCCTGCTCCCAGTAGCCCTCAATTGGGCCACGAGGAGCAAGAAGCAGCCAGGTAAGTTGCAGAGCCCCCCCCCACCTGCCTTCAGGTACAGGTCTCCCTCCTCTGTGAGGGCAAATCTGCGCATCCCCCCCCCCATAGCTAGCAATCCAAAAGAGTCCAGTGGCACCTTTAAGACCAAGTTTTATTCAGGTACAAGCTCTCCCTCCTCTGCGAGGACAGATCTGCACATCCCCCCCCCCTCAATAGCTAGCAATCTAAAAGAGTCCGGTGGAGCTGGAGCGGTGGGTGTTGCCTTCTGACACAGTTCCGGTGATGTCAGGGGGTGTGGCATATGCAAATAAGTTATGATAATAAGTTATGCTAATGAGCCCCTGCACCTCTTTTTCTATGAAATGACCCCTGGTTAGACCTCTGTTCTGATCCAGCAGGGCTCTTGTTCTTATCAGGGGAAGGCCTCAGCCTCTATACCCTGTTGTTGGCCCTCCAAGGAACCGTTTGGCCACTGTGTGAGACAGGATGCTGGACTGGATGGACCCTCACTGGTCTGACTCAGTAGGGCTCTTCTCAGGTTCCTATCAGGGGAAAGTAGGGTTGCCAAATGTGATATTCTTACCGGCGGGGGATCCTCCGGCCGGTCCGGGAGCCGCTGGGGGATGTGCGCACACGCGCCGCCAGGACGTCACCGGAAGTGACGTCACACGCTGGGCGGGGCCACGCTGTTTGAGGGGAAAACAAAGAGTTTTCCCCTCAAATGGCGTGGCTCCGCCCCCAGCGTGCGACGTCACTTCTGGGTGACGCGCACGCGGGGGTGGGGTTTCCCCCGGGCCCCGAAACGGGGGATTCCCCCGGGCCCCGAAACGGGGGATTCCCCGCCCCCCGGCTGCATTTGGCAGCCCTAGGGGAAAGCCTTGGGCTCTCTGCCCTGTTGTTGGCCCTCCAGAGGAACTGGCTGGCCACTGTGTGAGACAAGATGCTGGACTAGATGGACCCTCACTGGTTTGATCCAGCAGGGCTCTTCTGAGGCTTTCATCAGGGGAAGGCCTCAGCCTCTCTGCCCTGTTTTTGGCCCTCCAGAGGAGCCGGTTGGCCACTGTGTGAGATGGAATGCTGGACTAGGTGGACCACTGTTTTGATCCAGCAGGGCTCTTCTGATGTTCTTAGTAAACAGAAAAAAATGAGATTAAAATGTTTTCTGGTCTCTTTCTCTCTCTTTTGGTGAACTGTGCAGAAGAAAATGAAAAATATTCATGGTCCAGCAGCCCAGTTCCATGCAGTTTAAAAAGCTGAGCGATGCTTGATAAAGACTTTATAGCATCATTTCCTTTCACACCCCTCAGCTGCTCTTCCTTGATCTCATCCACCCCATCTGGTTTGAGTCATGCATGGCTTATGGACTATAAACTGTGAGTATACGGGATATAAATTTCCCTATGTGCGTTTGTGCGTCTGTGTGTATGAAAAGGGTAGGTGAACCTTTTAAATAGCAATTCCGATCGATCAGTAATAGACAGTAACAAGGGGCGGGACCCGCAATACTGGCGGGGGGGAGGGACCTCCACACATGAGGCAGAGGAGGATGCAGCAGGAGGAGGTAAGTTCCCCCCATCCCGCCGGTTCCTCCCCCATCTCCTCCACCCCCCCGCTCGATCTCCCCCCTTGCCTTCCCCCCCGCCACCTCCGAAGCGAGGCCTGAGCGGCGTGCCGCTCGGGCCTCGCTGCCCTTCCCCCCCACCGCCTCGCTGCTCTCTTCCCCCTCCGAAGCGGCGGCGGCGCATGCGCAGGGGACGCTCTGTCACTTTTGGGGGGATTTAAGTATCCCCCTGGTATTTTTTCCCTGGTTTTTAGATTTTTGTGCACACCTGGGGACTGCCCCAAGGGTGCACGAAAATCTCCCTCCCCCCCAGGTGCCCCTGATGCACGGATTTAGGTATCCGCACACACGGGGGTGACTTGGCTATTAGATATATAGATAGCATCCCACTGAAAATCACCAACACTGCTGTCCATAGATACGTGGTTTTGGAAGACATGGGGTCATCTGATGATGGAGAAAATTACTGCTAAAACTACTTCAATCAGACCTCTATCCTAGGAGAACATCCCACGAGGAAAAATGGTTCCCCTTCCTTGAACACACGCTTGTGCAAGACTTACTGCCTCCTAATCTAATTTACCAACAAACGCTTTCATTTTAACCAACTTTAGCTTCCTCCCCCATTCTTCTCTATTTCATTATTCATTCAATTATTATTTCCTTCCCTTCCTTTTTTTCCCTTCTCATTTCTGCAGGTGTAGGGTCGAGTGTCATGAGTCACAGTGACCTCTGTGCACGACTTTACTTCAACTAGGCAGCTTCACGGCTACTTCATTATACTGTAATGACACCTAATATCTTATTTTCTAGGACACAATGTTAACGAGTGAGGCTGCGGTCACACTGAGCATTAGCCACGCTACAGAGATGGAAGATAGGCAGATTTTCCGGGCGCGATCACACCGCCACATCTGGGAAGCGTAGAGCTCCCGTGGCTCACCCGAGGCTTCCCGTCGAAGATGTGGGGTAAAAAACTAGTACCTCCGAGGTACTAGTTTCTGGAAACCGCGGGGTAAGGGTGGGCGTCTGATTAGGTTTCCGGTGGCATCCGGCACCCGCCCATGTCCCCTCGCAAAAAGGTATTTCCCCCCCCAAGTCTCCATGGGATGCGCACAAGCACCCAACGGAGCATGCGCACACTTCAGTTTAAAAAAACAAACACAACCCCGTTTGCTGCACCGCCCTGCTTCTTTGCCTGTGGTGTGATCGGCACCTCCCCCCTAACCACAGGACCTCAACAGGACCTCAACAGGACGTCTAATCGCGCGTTATTTTGCTCCGGGGCAAACAGCCACGCTTCCCCCCCCCCCCGCATTTTCCAGCCCGTGTGACCGGAGCCATAGTGTATTTACGGTTATACACCAACTTACCAGTTTTACCAGTTGTACTAACTTTGATCTAGCCTGTAATGTTAACCTAAATTGCTTTGTCTTGAATTGTCTTTGGATTTTGAATTTACGTACGTGTACATCACCACTTGTTATTTGTAAATTTTATATATCATCCATAAAAATGTTAAAACCAAAGGGGGGGGGGAGTAATAGAGCAACATTTTTTTGCTAATTTTGCATCCTAATCAACAACAAAAACAAAACTGTGATCAGTCTTGGTTGCACACTCTAACATAGTGAGGGGGTTTGAGTATTTCGGGGAAGGTGAGAGTGATACCGTCAGGAGTTTAGACTCCTGAACTCCTGATGGTATTGCTCTCAGTGACATAGTGGAACTGCTGGAATCCTGGGAGAGTAGCTACTGGGCAGCAGTCGTAGAAAGTGATGCTGGCACCGAGGCACTTGGCAGAGGATCTTTCATAGACAACAGAGTTTATACAGAATCAATCAAGATGGGACAATCCAAGCTGAGACACCAGACTATGATGCATCTGCCCCCTGTGAGAATCAGTGGTCACATCAGCAGAAGAAAACTGATTGTTCCAATGGTGTCCAATGGAAGGGTGTCTACTGGACAGCAGTCGTAGAAGGTAGCCCTGGCAGAAGATCTTTCATAGACAACAGCAGTGCCACTTCAGCTAACCATATATAGTACTGTGTGGAAGAAGACAATGGCAAACCACACCTCATCACCTCATACCTCGAAAACCCTTTGAGGAGACAATCCAAGATGGAGGGGGAAAAAAAGATCTAGTGCTGGAAGTTAGGACCCCCAGGTTGGAAGGTACTCAATTAGCTACTGGGGAAGAGCAGAGGACAAGTAGCACAACTGGATTCAAGCCAAATCAATTGCTGAACAGATGCAAGAATGAAGTCCAAATAATAGGTGCACGGAATGCCATCGTGATACTTCTTCAATGAGTTCTAGTCACACCTAAATACAAACCTAGGTGGTGGGTTCTCCAACGTAGGTGTCCGGAGATCACTCAACTGAACTAGAAACTAGAGAAACCAGGACACTTGGTACTTGATGTGTTGGCAGCGGAATGCTCTAATCATAACAACTAGACAAGACTGCTGAGATTTATAACAAGCCTAGCCAATCAAGAAGCTCCATACTGCCTGCCAATCACAGACGGCTAGAGCATTGCAGGGACACATGATGTAATTTCCAGCTATGCAAATGGAAGTGACATTGTGGCACTGTTGCATTGCCACTTTTTCTCTGTGATTTCTCCTACTGCTGTACTGGGAAGCAGTGAAAGAGCAGGGGAAAAAGGTCTCCCACTGTAGTGAGAATTCTGGACCTCCTACCATCCACAGATTCTGAGTTTCCAGTACTTCCCATGACTTGCATCCCCGGTACTTCCTATTCTCCTTCCAACGCTTCCAAAGGGGCCAAGATGTGGGAGACTGTTAGCGAAACAGAGCTTTCTTTATGGCCAAAGCGCACCCACCCAACTAGACCGCACTCCGTTAAGATCTAATTGGGATATTAAACGTCTTTGTTCCCCTTTCCAACTATCTATTTATTAAACTTATAGACCGCCAGTCTGGTTTTGAGAAGGTAATTTCCTTGCTATGGATTAAGGATCCATTTGTGAGTCACTGGCTTGGCACTTCAATGGAGAAGATTTTAGACCTGGAGGAATGTAATGTAAATATAATAATGTGCTTTCGGAATTAGCTCACGTTCCAAAATAGGTATTTACTTTACACACCGTAATGGCTTTTGAAGAACCCATTAGGACACTTATTACGTAAATAATATACATCCCAGAATATGTATTTAGCCAAAGTAAGGTGGTTCCCCTCACTCTTTATGAAGCTTATATTTAGAACCAGAGCAGACATGACATAAAGTCCTGTTCAACTCTCCCTCTGGTGGGTATTT
Organism: Gekko japonicus; assembly: GCF_001447785.1. Classification (NCBI taxonomy): domain Eukaryota; kingdom Metazoa; phylum Chordata; class Lepidosauria; order Squamata; family Gekkonidae; genus Gekko; species Gekko japonicus. The sequence goes on from NW_015170888.1 coordinate 1,316,163, forward strand.
TTTAAAGGAGGAGGCTGTGGATTTGAGCAGATGAATTGTGTCGGACAGCCGAACAAAGCAGCAACCATTTTAACAGTTTCCCTTCCAGCCTGCCCTGGCTACATTTTCACTCTCAGGTTTTTCAGGTGGGTAGCCATGTAGGTTTGAAGCAACAGAATAGATCAGGCCAGGGCTATTTTTGGGCCGGAACGCACAGGAACGGAGTTTCAGCTAGCTCCCGAGTTGGCCACACCCAGCAGGAACTCATTAGCATAATAGACCACACCCAACAGAAGAAACTCATTAGGACTGGCTACATTAGGGGTGTGTGGCCTAAAATGCAAAGGAGTACCTGCTACAAAAAAAGCCCTGAATTTTGACAACAAACAAGGTAAACAGAATAACAAGCAAGAGGTGGGTGTGGCTGGATAACCACACTTCTGGTAACATAGGGGTGTGGCCTAATGTGCTAATGAGCTGTGCTGTCAGGGGTGTGACCCAATATGCTAATGAGTTTCTGGTGTTGGGTGTGGCCTATTATGCTAATGAGTTCCTGCTGGGCTTTTTCTACAAAAAGAGCCCTGCCCAGATCCTAGTCTGAAACTCTACCCACTACACTACCCACTACAGCACACTAGGCAGCACATGACTCTTTGGGTGCTGTAACAAACTAGCACCGTCCTAGTGGCTTGGAAGGAATGTAACTTAGGTTAGGGGTCGCGAAGAGTCGGACTGAACTGTGTGACTGAAGAACAACAACAAATACTCAGACCAGCAAGGTACTGGGGAACACAGGAAGGGACCCATTCCCTGACCCCTTCACTACATATTTCAGACTTTATGCAATTTTTTTTTCCTCAGAGAGGAGCATGTATTAAGTGCTTATACGCCGTAGGCAGGGGTCATTTCGTAGAAAAAGAGCTAGGGGAACTCATTAGCATAACTCATTAGCATATGCCACACCCCCTGACATCAGGGGCCCGGCGGTGGACCTGCAAGGCTAGTGGGAGTGCGAGGAAGCCCCGCCAAGGCCCTCCCTGGCCCCAGGCAGGCAGGGGTGGGGAGAGGCGGGGAGGAAGCAACTTACCCTCCCTCTTCTCCTGCCTCCTCCTGGCTGAGTGAGGGCTGGAAGCGGGGCGGCCAGAAGCAGGGGGTGGGGCTTCGTCATGTGCCCCGCCCCCCGTACCTCACCCGGGGGAACTGCGTTCCCCCACGTTCCCCCCCCGAAATGACCCCTGGCCATAGGACTTGGTTCTGAAACAATGACAAAACCACAGTTTAATGCTATGAGAAGAACCCATGTTGGGTTTCCAGCTCTGGGTTGGGAAGTTTCTGGAGATTTCGAGGGTGGAGCCTGAGGAGGGTGGGGTTTGGGGAGGGGGAGGGACCTCAGTGGGGTATAATGCCATGGAGTCCGCCTTCCGAAGCAGCCACTTCCTCCAGGGGAACTGATCTCTGTAGTCTGGAGATCACTGGTAAGACCAGGAGATCCCCCAGCCCCCTGGAAGTTGGTAACTCTATGCAAAGCCCTAGAAGATCTCCATGCATGGTAGGCAGAGTTCAGCTTAATGGGTCATAAGATGTAGGGTCAATTATTATTATTACTTATTTATTTTAAATTGGTCTAGATCAGGGGTGTCAAACATAATGCCCAGGGGCCAGAACCAGCCTGTCCAGGGCTCTTATGTGGCCCGCGAGCAACTGGTGCAAGGGAAGGGAGTGCTGGGGGGGGGAATTGGGGGAGCCACTCCCATTGTGGCTTCAGCAGGGCAGAACAACCTCATCTGCAGCAGTCAGGCATCATGGGAACATCTGCCCAGTGCTGCACTGCTGGCTCTTCAGTTTGCCTGTGTGGGTTTTCCTTTGCACCCCCCTCCCAGCCCTTGGGGCCCTGCAGTGAGGATACACCAACTTGGAGCTTACTACCTTACAGTTTCTATCTCTGGAGCTTACAGTTTCTATCTCCAGTACATGGCAATACGTATTAAGGCACACATGGCCCAGCCCGACAAACTGACATTTATGTCAGACCCAGCCCTCGTAACAAATGAGTTTGACACCTCTGGTCTAGATGTTATCTGTGGAAGGCAAAGGAACAAATCAATTTGCTTAAAATGGGAGGGTGGGGAACCTGTGCCAATACATTGTTAGGATTTACAGGGCTCTTTTTGTAGCAGGAACTCCTTTGCATATTAGGTGACGCACCCCTAATGTAGCCAATCCTCCAAGAGCTTACAGAGCTCTTCTTACAGGGGCTACTGTAAGCTCTTGGAGAATTGGCTATATTAGGGGTGTGTCACCCAGGGGTCATTTCGTAGAAAAAGAGCTAGGGGAACTCATTAGCATAACTCATTAGCATATGCCACACCCCCTGAAATCAGGGGCCCGGCGGTGTACCTGCAAGGCTGGCGGGAGTGCGAGGAAGCCCCGCCAAGGCCCTCCCTGGCCCCAGGCAGGAAGGGGTGGGGAGAGTCGGGGAGGAAGCAACTTACCCTCCCTCTTCTCCTGCCTCCTCCTGGCTGAATGTGGGCCAGAAGCGGGGCAGCTGGAAGCAGGGGGTGGGGCTTCGTCATGTGCCCCGCCCCCTGCACCTCACCCAGGGGAACTGCGATCCCCCACGTTCCCCCCGAAATGACCTCTGGTGTCACCTAATATGCAAAGGAGCTCCTGCTGCAAAAATAGCCCTGGTTAGAAACATGGTGGTCAAAGTTCTGGCATCCCTTTGGGGCCATTGAAACATAGCATTGTAACCTTCTTGTGACTCTTGGCTCACTCGCTCTTGCCGAAATGTCCCTCCCCCCTTTCGACCTCTGCCTGCAGTCTCAAACCAGTTTTTCTTGTGGTTTACGAAATGAATCACTGTGTTGTTTTTTTTAACAAAGCTGTTTCAGCTATGTACTCTAGTGTGAATTCTAGAACACTCCTGGATTTGCCATTGATCTGCAGGTGACAGAGATCAGTTCCCCTGAAGAAAATGGCTGCTTTGGAAAGTAGACTCTATGGCATTATACCCCACTGAGATCTCTCCCCTCTCCAAACCCCACCCTCCCCCAAGATCCACCCCTCAAATCTCCAGGAATTTCTCAACTTGAACGTGGCAGCCCTATACCCAAATGCATGAAACTATTGTGTGTGTATGTGGGGGGGGGAAGCTTTTTTTAACCATGAAAGTAACAAATTTTGCAATTTAAAAAAAACTCCTATGAGATGACGAGAAATGAAGGCACTGCGCTATGGATGTAATATGAACGCATGGAAGGCCTAACTATATACTGAGACAGTAACAGAACTGTCTGCTTTGGGGCGACCCTAATACTTATTAACCATGTATTAAGAAAATGTACATGCTACCCCTCTTAGACACCCACCTGAAGCACTTCACAATGTAAAAAAACAATTCTCCAGAATCATAAAAAAACCCATCATAAAACTCCCAATGGAAAAACAAGCCATTAAAAATATAGGACATAAAACAACACTGAGCAGCCAAAAAGGAGGAGGAGGAGGAGGAGGAGAGTGGATTTATACCCCGCCCTTCACTACCTGAAGGAGTCTCAAAGTGGCTCACAATCTCCTTTCCCTTCTCCTCCACACAACAGATGACCTGTGATGTAGGTGGGGCTGAGAGAACTCTTTCGAGGACTGCTCGTGAGAGAGGTGCTCGGAAACAAATAACCAGAAAATGGTCATCAGAGTAGGAAAAGAGCACAAAAACTTAAAAAACAGAGAACTCCAGTCCGCACCTGGGGGCTACCAACTCTTTTTGGTATGGATTACAGGGAAGGCAATGGCTCAGCAGAAGAGCATGGGCTCAGCATGCTGAAGGTCCCAGGTTCAATCCCAAGTGTCACCAGTTAGAAAGATTAGGTGATGGGAAAGACCTCTGCTTAAGGCTCTGGGGAGCCACTTCTGGTCACAGAAGACAATACAGAACCTGATAGACCCATGGTCTGACCCAAAAGAAGGCAGAAGCATCCATTGTTCATTAACAGTCTTAAGCATTTGTAGCCCTGACCTGGATGGCTAGGCTAGCCAGTTTGATGTAGTGGTTAAGTGCATGGACTCTAATCCGGGAAAACCGGGTTTGATTCCCCACTCCTCCACTTGCAGCTGCTGGATGACCTTGGGCAAGCCATAGTTCTGTTAAAGCTGTTCTCTCAGAGCTCTCTCAGCCCCATCTTCCTCAGAGGGTGTCTGTTGTGGGGAAAGGAAGGGAAAGGAGATTGTAAGCCGCTCTGAGACTCTGAGTGAAGTTGTTGTTGTTCAGTCGCACAGTCGAGTCCGACTCTTCGCGACCCCATGGACCAGCTCCCGCCAGGCCTTCCTGTCTTCCGCCGTCCTCAGAAGTTTGCTCAACTTCATGTTCGTTGCATCGATGACACTGTCTAACCATCTCATCCTTTGCCATCCCCGTCTTCTTTGACTTTCAATCTTTCCCAGCTTCAGGGTCTTCTCCAGGGAGTGCTCCCTTCTCATTTGGTGGCCAAAGTGGGTGAAGGGTGGGCTATAAATCCAACCCCCTCCTCCTCCTCCTCTTCTTCTTTTACTATCCTATCAGATCAGCTGGGTCAGCCACGGTTAGAAGTTGAATGGGAGACCACCAAGGAAGATCAGGGTTGCGATACAGAGGCAGGGAATGGTAAGCCACCTTTTAACATCTCTTGCCTCGAAACCCCGACAGGGTCACCAGTTGGGATTTAACGGCACTTTCCATTGCCACAAGACTTCCGTGAAATCGGGTGAAGTGCCTTCTCCATGGGAGCCAATGACGACCCTTTCCCCAAAGTCAGATCTTTCCACCCAAAGGCACAAGGCTGTTTTTGCCTGGCATGACAATGTAACTTCAGCCCGAGGAATGCGCCTGCACACGCCCCCCCCGGAATACGTTTCCTCATGCCTTCTGTCTTCATGTCATGCTTGTCTCTCCTTCCCCACCCCAGTTTCCACTCAACCATACTTCCTGCCTGTCTCACCTGGGCTGCCTGTGGGTAAGTCAAAACAAACCCGTTCCCTGTCTGACAGAGCGGATCCGTACCCGAGATGTTGCAGGCTGCGATCCAAGACTCACTGGTGCTGGCAATCAATTCCGGGGAACTCTGAATGACTTGCTGACAAATGAATATGCATACGACCAGACTCCTTGGCATGCAGTGGCTCGGAATACTGGAGGGTGGTCTAGGGTTGCCAACTCCAGACTGGGATAGTCCTGGAGATTTGGAGGTAGAGCCAGAGGAAGGTGGGGTTTGACAAGGGGACGGACCTCAGAAGGGCATAATGCCATAGAGTCCACCCTCCGAAGCAGCCATTTTCTTTGGGGAAACTGGTCTCTTTCACCTGGCGATCAGCTGTGATAATAATAATAATAATAATATACTTTATTGTCATTGTACATAGTACAACGAAATTAAGGTGCAATCATTCGGTGATCTACAAGCATACTCATATACACTCACACAACCATACTCATATACACTCACACAACCATTAGGGTTCACATTGCAACTTAACCACCAATGTCAACAAAACCACCAAATTCCAATTCATACAGCATTTAAAGCAATAATAGCTCTCGAATAAAAACTGTTTTTTAATCTGTTTGTCCTTGTTTTGATTGTCCTATATCTTCTACCCGAAGGCAGCAGTTCAAACAGGGAGTGTTCAGGGTGTGACAAATCCTGCATAATGTTCTTTGCTTTTTTCAAGCATCGAGAACTATACAATTCCTCCATGAGTGGGAGAGGACAGCCAATAATCTTCTGGGCTTTGATGATAACTCTCTGGAGTGCTTTCCTCTCCACAGCCGTACAACTGGCAAACCAGACACAGACACGGTATGTTAAAATGCTCTCTATTGAGCAGCGATAGAAAGACTACACCTGGGGATTGGCAACCCGGTCTGATATGAGTTGACTCATTTACTTGGCAAGGAGAGTATGTCTTGCTGATCTACCACTGTTGGAAGTACCTGGAGGTATTTAGAAACAACAGACCTGAGATATATTTTTTAAAAAAAAATCAGAAATATGTTCTATAAAAATGGGCAGAGGGTATTTAAAGAGCCAATACAAATGCAGGGGATAGACCCCTTAGACCACATACTCTAAGGAGCGCATACATGGCTCTTCCCTCCTCCCAACAACCCTGTAAAGTAGGTGAGGTTGTGTGTGTGTGTGATTCATGGCCAAGTAGAGAGCTGAATCCCCGTCTCCCTATTCCTGCTCCAACAGGAGACAAATATTTGTATTCCACTTCTGAACATGGTCTGTCCATATGTAGAAGAAGAAGAAGAAGAAGAAGAAGAAGAAGAAGAAGAAGAAGAAGAAGAAGAAGATGAAGAAGAAGAGGAAGAGGAGGAGGAGGAGGAGGAGGAGGAGATTGGATTTATACTTTACCCTTCACTACCCAAAGGAGTTTTTTAGCCTCCAGCTCACACATTTTTGTCTTAGCTCAGGAAGGATGGCTCCAGAGCAAACTAATTTACACAGTAGCCAAATCACTCACTCACAACTTTAATGTCAATAGCTCACAAAGCAGAATGTTTGCTCACAAGACTCCGCAGCTTAGAGGGAGCATTGCTCACAGTGTATGGAGGGTATGCGTGTGTAGAGTGTATCTGCCTTCTGCACCACTGCAAATGATCACAACTCTCAACGTGGTGGGCCGTATGTGCCTGTGCTCTAGAACTTGCTTGGATTTGCATCATGGTCCTGGAAAGTATGCCAAGGGAACGGTAGATGGATAAGGTTGCCAGGTCAATCCCCCAGCTGTGTGTGTGGGGGGGGTAGGGTTAGGGTTGCCAGGTCTGGGTTGGAGACTTTGGGGGTGGATATGAGATAGGGTGAGGGCTGCGGGGACTTAGAGGTTAAGATGCTAAGCTGCAGGCTGGAAGGTCTGTAGTTCGGCAGTTCGAGACCCGAGTGCCGCATGACGGAGTGAGCTCCCAGCTCTGGCTTCAACTCCTGCCAACCTAGCAGTTCGAAAGTAAGAAATTGCAAGTAGATAAATAGGTACCGCTTTGGTGGGATGGTAACAGCATTCCGCGAGCCTTGGCATTTAGTCATGCCGGCCACATGACCACGAAAACGTCATCGGACATCGCTGGCTCTTTGGCTTGGAAACGGAGATGAGCACCACCCCCTAGAGTTGGATTTGACTAGCTTTCGAGCAAGGGAAACCTTTACCTTTGCCTTATGAGATAGGGCAGGGCTTGGGGAGGGGAGGGGCCACGGCAGGGTACAATGGCATAGAGTCCGCCCTTCAATGCAGCCATTTTTTCCAGGGGAGTTGATCTCTGTCAGCTGGAGATCAGTTGTAAAAGCGGGAGATCTCCCATGCTATATAGGGTTGCCAGATCCAGGTTGAGAAACTCCTAGAGATTTGGGGAGGGACCTCAGTGGGTTACAGTGCCACAGAGTCCACTTTTCAAAGCTGCCATTTTCTCCAGGGGAACTGATCTCTGTAGTCTGGCGACGAGGTATAATTCTGGTGGATCCCCAGGTCCCACCTGGAGGCGGGCATGGATTCTCGGCTCTCAAACACCTGTTGCATCAAGAATCTTCCCATCCTTGCTCTAGTTCCTCACTGTAAGAAGGAGTGCAGCTCAACAGATCGAATGTGGATGAAGGTAGACCTGCGGGACCCTTGGTGTTCTTGGAGATAGGGATGCTCAGCAGCCTCCGTCTTTTCAAAGACAGTGCTGAAGATACCAAAGCCGTTGCCTCTGGCATTCCGACACTTTAAAAAAATATATTTTACAGTCTCTGTGAGGGTGAGGCATTATCCACTGTGGGGAAAATTTATGGCGATTGTGTTCCCTCTATTACATTTACTTGGAGAGCCCATGTACCCAGTCGTGACCTCTTTGCAAAGGCTCTTAGTGCTAGAGAGGGTTGGCTCTTAGCACGAGAGAGGCCCTGGAGGGACACTCGAGTGTGTCGTGTTTTGTGCGGGAGCTGCCCAGGGATCAACCTTTTCAGAAGCCCGCTGGCAAAGAGGGGTGGGAAACTCAACAGAAGTGCGCAGATCAGACTTGATACGTTGCATACCTTCCAGCATTTCACAGATGAAAACAGTCACTTCCTTTTGCATTTTGGGAACACCTTTATTTATCCCCATACACAGCGAAGGAGGAAAAGTTCTTTAAGTTGCTGGGAAATTTCCCAGGGGGCTGCTGCCTTGGCATGCCACTGACGACCAGGAACTAATTGAGAGCCCGGGTGGTGGAGTGGTTAAAGTGTTTGAGTTTCCACTCTTGTCACAAGGATAAAACGGAAGAAGAAGAAGAGAAGAAGAGATTGGATTTCTACCCTGCCCTTCACTACCCAAAGGTGTCTCAGAGCGGCTTACAAACTCCTTTCCCTTCCCCTCCCCACAACAGACACCCTGCAAGGTAGGCAGGGCTGAGAGAGCTCTTGACAGAAACTGCTCTTTTTCAAGAACAGCTCATTATCAGAACTACGGCTTGCCCAGGGTCATCCAGCCAGGTGCAAGTGGAGGAGTGGGGAATCAAACCCGGTTCTCCCAGATTAGAGTCCGCACACTTAACCACTACACCAAACTGGTGTATGTAAGAATGATTTAAGTAGGCCGTTTTGGGTCTCCCTTGGGGAGAAAGGTGGGCCCTGGAAAGGGCTGTGGCTCAGTGGAAGAAGAGCATCTGCTTGGCCTGCTGAAGGTCCTAGGTTCAATCCCCGGCACCTCCAGTTAAAAGATCTGGCAATAGGTGATGCGAAAGACCTCTGCCTGAGACCTTGGACAGCCACTGCCAGTCTGAGTAGGCAATACTGACTTTGATGGACCAAGGGTCTGATTCAGTATAAGGCAGTTTCATGTATTCATGTGTCTAAATGAATGAAGTGAAATTAATTTAACGAAATAATTCAGCCGAGAAGCCCTTGTGGTCCTGACAGTACGTTAAGGTCCACTCAACTGGGACCCAGACCACAGTGATGATAACAATATGTAGGCTTGCAATACGTACAGTTGCAGGGGCCTGACCCCAAACCCTCTCTCAATCCTCCACTTTTGATATTTTGAGGAGCAGGAGGGGAAAAAATGCCATTGATGATCAAGCTCCAGGAATTTCTCCTAGTCTCTATGGTCTTTGCCACAAGGGTTGGGAGAAGTTCCTAGCGTGGAAGTGATGTCATATCCTCCAGAAACTCCACTCTCCCCAGGCACCTCCCCTAAATCTCCCAGCATTTGCTGGTGCAGGGCTGAGAACCCTAGTGAAGACTTACCCCATGTGGCTCAGCTTGTTCCGGAGCTGTTCTTAATGTTCACACCCAATGCACAAGACTGTTACGCATTGCAAAAGGCCACGGATGCACACTGCAGACTTACACTATCTCTATTCCTCCGGTTAGTGAAGCAAGGCGGTTCGTCGTTAGGAAAACCAAATCTGATCCCTAGTCATGCTTAATAGAATATTCAATCTCCCAAGAGATCTGGTTGCACTTTTTATAGAACAGTTACAACTCAGACACACTTGTCAACATTTACTACATAGAAGGGGGAGAAGAAAGAAAGTAGGCCACCATTGTGTTTTCAGATGAATAATATGTCCACAGCCTCCGGTGAGCCCCAAGAAGCCCATAAGATGTTATCAAAGATGGAGACTAGAACATAGATCACATGCAGAGGTCGATTCGGGGGGGAACACGGGGGATCGCAGTTCCCCTGGGAGAGGTGCAGGGGGCAGGGCACATGACGAAACCGCACCCCCTTCTTCCGGCCGCCCCCTTCTTCCAGCCTCATTCTGTTGCAGAAGGAGGAAGAAGCAGGAGGGTAAGTTGGTGTCTTCCCCCTCTGCCTGGCCGAGGCCACTCCACGTGGCCTCCGCAAGGACTCCCAGCCCCATCCAGGAGCTTCCCCGAGGTAGCTGTGTTAGTCTGTTGCTGCAAAACAGTCCAAGAGTTCAAATAGCACCTTTAAGACTAACAAATAACACCTTTAAGACTAACCTTTAAGACTAAGACTAACTGAGTGGTGGGCGTGGCCTTATGACACCCTTCCGGTGATGGCAGGGGGTGTGGCATATGCTAATGAGTTATGCTAATGAGTTCCCCTAGCTCTTTTTCTACGAAACGACCCCTGATCACATGACACAAGCAAACTTCTGGTAAGGATTTCTGCGCATGAGCCAAGGAGGGAGACTAGTCTGGGGTGCAGTTGGGACAAGACAGATTTGGACTTCGTCAGATGAGGAGGATTTGGCCCAAGAAACCGGACTCTTGCAGGGCTTCCGTAGATCAGAGCCCGGGAAGCATCTTTGCATTGCTCCCTTTCCTTGGAGACCGGTCCTTGTTTCTTGTCCCCTGCATCCCGAGTATTCTACCCTCGCCTGACGTCTGCTTCTTCTCCTTTTGGAAACTTTTGAATCCGTATCCGGTTCTCCTGTCCTGTATTGTATCTTCACAACAAGCCTGCAATGTAGATTAGGCTGATACTGTATGTCTGGCCCAAGGTCACCCAGCGAGCTTCCATGGCAGAGAGGGGACTCAGGCATGGGTCTTCCAGATTCTAATGTGACACGAAGAAGAAGAAGAAGAAGAAGAGGAGGAGGAGGAGGAGGAGGAGGAGATTGGATTTATACCCCACCCTTCACTTTGGAGTCTCAGAGCAGCTTACAAACTCTTTTCTCTTCCCCTCCCCACAACAGACACCCTGTGAGGTAGGTGGGGCTGAGAGAGCTCTTTCCAGAGCTGTCCTTCAGAGAACAGCTCGGACAGAACTATGGCTTGCCCCCAGGTCATCCAACAGGTGCAAGTGGAGGAGTGGGGAATCAAACCCAGTTCTCCCAGATTAGAATCTGTGCACTTAGGGGTCATTTCCTGCAGGAGTGCACAGGAGCGGAGCTCTGGCAGTAAAGAGCCCAGGGGGCGGGCACATGCAACAAGCCCCGCCCCCTGCTCCCAGCAGCCCTCAGTCAGAGCAAGAAGCAGCCAGGTAAGCTGCAGAGCCCTCCCCCCGGCCCCCCGGTCCAAAACAGTCCAGTGGCACCTTTAAGACCAAGTTTTATTCAGGTACAAGCTCTCCCTCCTCTGCAAGGACAGAACTGCATGTTCCCCCCACCCACTAGCTAGCAATCCAAAGCAGTCCAGTGGAGCCTGAGCGGTGGGTGTTGCCTTCTCACATACTTCTGGTGATGTCAGAGGGTGTGGCGTATGCAAATAAGTTATGCTAATGAGTTATGCTAATGAGCTCCTGCACCTCTTTTTCTACGAAATGACCCCTGTGTGCACTTAACCACTACACCAAACTGGCTCTCTGACCAGTACACCACAGTGACATGTATGCGAGCGCCAACCCTTTTATCTTACTGGTGCAATATTTGAATGGCTTTAAAAGCTAAATATTGTGACTCGGCTAGCAGCTATAGGCATGCCAGAACAGCTTGCTAGAGCTGAAAACTCAAATGCATCCTTTGGAAAGAAAAAGAGAGAGAGTTCAGCTCAATATTGTCTGCTCTGACCGGCAGCTGCTGTGTGTGTGTGTGTGGGGGGGTCTGAGGCAGATGTCTTTTCTAGACCTGCTCTCTGAGATACATGAGCCAAGGAAGTTGAGGCTACAGCTATATGATCCTATCCAGCCCTCGATTCATGCTGTGACAGTACAGGGTTGCCAACTCTAGGCTGAGAAATTCCTGGAGATTTGAGGGCAGGGAACAGAAAGGGCGGGTGAAAAGTACTCCGAACGAAGAGTGATTTCAGCAAGAGTACTTTATTTAGTGAAGAACAAGACAAAAAACCTCGGCACGCAGGCCGGTATATATGCCCAGAAACCCACCACCAAAACACACCCACTAGTCACCCTATTGGCTATTTACAGTGGCCGAGAGTCCCATAGGCTCTCGGCCGTGGACCTGGCCCTCTGGTTGGTGCGGGCTAGGATCCGCTCCGCTATTGTTCTTCAGGGACGAAGCTTTGGCTCTGTGTGCGACCGTATGGACCAACGGTCGCACACGTGGTCATGGTGGATACATTACAGCGGGGTTTGGAGAGGGGAGAGACCTCAGCAGGGTATACTTCCATAGAGTCCACCCTCCAAAGCAGCCATTTTCTCCAGGGGAACTGATGTGTCGGGAGATCAGCTGTAGTTCTGGAAGGTCTCTGTGCTTTTTGGGGAAACATATGTCACTTCCTAGTAGCTCCCTAGGCCCATTTCACACGTGTTTGACTTCCGGGGCCGACCCAGGATCAACCTGTAACAACTAGGGTTGCCAAGTCAATTTTTCTTACCAGCGGGGGAGCCTCGCCGGGCTCCGGGAGCTGTCAGCCGATGTGTGTGACGCGCAACGTCGGTCACGTTGAAGACGTGGCCCCAATCATCGGAGGGAAAAACATAGTTTTCCCTCCGACGATTGGGGCCACACTCCCAACGTGATCGACGTGGTTGTGTCACCTCTGGTGACGCAGCCACGCTGCGCTTCGGGGGGCGGAGTTCCCCCCGGGGCCTGATTCCACGGCGGAGGGGAATCGGGCCTCCGAAGCAGGGGTTTACCCGCCCCCCGCCCCCACTTGGCAGCCCTAGTAACAACACGTCATGTACCTATGTTCTCTGAGGCTGAAGCCAAGACCATCTCCAGGGAACATACATGGTCTTGATTTTCATAACTTATTTAGTGCATTTTTTTTGGTCCCGTCCTTCTGTCAAGCTTCTCGGGGTGGTCTTCCACATTTTCCCCTCCTCACAACAACCCTGTGAGGCAAGTTAGGCCAAAGGAGACGGACTGGCCCCTGGTCACCCACCAAGTTTCCTGGACCCTAGCCCGCAAAATGGCTACCTCAGCTCATACTTGTTCACATGGTGAAGGTCCTTGTGCTGTGGGGGGGGGGCAGCTGCTGCCGAAGCGATGTCTTTAAAATCCCGCACAGCCAATCAGATCTTTGGTGACCAATTAGAAGCTTTCCCAGGCGAAAGCACCAACGTGGCCCTGTCCTCTTTCTAAAAACTGTGGGTGGGCATAGAGATTTGAAAGCCTGGAAAAAAACCAGAAAAATTCAGGAAAAACCCGTTTTCCCCCCGGTTTTTTCCCTGAAGCCTTTTTTGTTTTTTTCTGAAAAATTGGAAAAATTGCAAAAAGAAAAGAAAAGGAAAAAAAAAATGATTATGGAACTTTTTAGTTTAACATGATGAATAAAATATTTTAAGACAAGGTGTTCAAATATTTTCCAAATCGTTTCTAATATATATATATATGGTATCAGATTGATCTAATTTCTGTGTACTGAGGACAAGCAAGTCCTAGGTTACAAACTGAACTCTCCAATGCAAGAACAAGATGCATTTCTCCCTTTAGGAGGCGCTATTGTCACAAGAAAAGAAAAAAGGTTTCAGTTTTGTTTTTGCATGTGGGTGGGTATTCTGTTTGTAATAATTGTTTGGATATACTATATTTTTAATAGGCTAGTTGTGATAATTTCATACCAAGTAAAAATCTCCATAGTAATATTTTATGTTCCTAAAGTAACAGAATGACTTTCAATCTGGGAAAGAAAAAAGAAGTGCTAATGTGGCATTTAAAAAAAAAAATTCCAAAAATTTCCGTTTCCCCCCGAAAAATACTGGAAAAAAACCAGGGGTTTTTCCGAGCTTCAAAATTTCCGGAAATTTTACATCTCTAGGTGGGCACCACGTTGGAGACCTTGTCCTAGCCTGAAGCCCTAAGCACTATACCAGCCTTGCTGTAGGGTTGCCAGTTCCTCTCCTCGCGCTGGTAGAAGAATTTCAGGGGTGTTCTAGGGGTGGGTGGAGTCTTTTTATGTACGGAGGCTGTGCTCCCAACCTTCCCCTCCCTCCCTCCCTCCCTCCTACTGGATTTAAAGGGCCGTCCGGCTGTTTGACGGGCCACATGGTCCCCGTCGACCAGCTGCAGTCCTTTAAATTGGGAAGGAGGGGAGGGACAGGGGTGGCGGTGAGGGTGATCGCCGTTGTTTTCCACCCTCTCCTTAGGGAGGCAGGATCCAAACTTCACTTCCTGTCCTCTCGGTGGGACACGCCCCTCAATTCAGTTTGGGAACTCCAAGCAGCAGTAATGCATCAAACAACTTCTTAATAACTGAGCCAACTTTGGCTGAACTGCAAAAAAATTGAAAGTATTAACAGACAAGGAGCGAGACAGTGGGGCCTTGTTAGGGAAAAAACAAAAGTAATGGGCTAATTACCTAGAGAAGGTGTAATGACCCTAAGTGTTGCGAGAGAAAAGAGGGATCTGTATAGTGTGAGGTGAAAGTATATTGGCATTGTAAAGTTGAGAGCTGATGTTATGGAGAAAATATAAATTTAACGTTTAGGTTTGCAAACGGGGATCTTGAAAGCTAACAATACTTTTCGAAATTTTGAAAGAATATCTTAAAGGGACTAGATTGATATTATATAAGAAATTTGAACTGTCCAACTGCTGTGGTATACCTGTGTGGTTTTTTTTCTTTTATATTTTTATTGTTATAAAACTGATTAATAATAGTAATAGCAGTTAGGATATAGAAAAAAATGAATTGTTTATTGGGAATTTCACTTAATGTCATCTGTTGTGGACTATAGATTAACAAAGGGGAAAAGGGAATTATGTCTCTAATGATGTTATGAATGAGGCAAGGGCTGGATACCTTTGAAGTGTATGGCTCTTTTTTTGTTTTGTTTTATATAACTCCTAAAAAAACTAATAAACTTTGCCCACCAACAATGTGCAAGCAGAAAATGAAAAAGGATCGAGACAGGGACAGGAAGGGCCAAACCGATAAGGAAAGAAGATCTAGAACCAACAGAAAAAGATGACGATGACACGGTAGGGCCAAGATGTCCTCCTTATCTCAGCTCAGAGGGGGGCGGATTGAAACCCCCAGAAGCCGGGTGTTACGTCCTGGGCAGTGTTCCCTCTGAGCTGAGTTAGTGTGAGGCAGCTCACAGTTTTTCAGCCTCCAGCTCACAGATTTTTGTCTTAGCTCAGGAAGGATGGCTCCCGAGCAAACTAATTTAGGCTGTAGCCTGAATCGCTCACTCACAGCTTTAATGCCAGTAGCTCACAAAGTAGAATTTTTGCTCAGCAGACTCCACCGCTTAGAGGGAGCATCGGTCCTGGGCCCAGCATGGACTGACCAAGCTTGATACTGAGAACAATAGGTGGCTAGGATCCTGGAAGGAACCTATAGACCTGGAGTCGCACTGTAAATAGCCTATCATTGGTTGTGTGTGTGTGGGTGGTGGTGGTGTGGTGCATGGATTTAAGCAGGGCTTTGGTCCTGCTAAAGTGTCCTTAGTTGAGCTGATTCACAAATAAACCGTAAGCTGATCACTACTCACATCTCGAACTCAGTACATTCCACGGGGGAACCCCGGCCAAGACCTGAGGGCTGGCAACCGTAGCTTTTTCCCCAAACCAGCCTTCCCAATAACTTACAACCTCGGGCCTTCCTCGATACTCCTTATTACAATATATGTCAGTGCTGCGGTATATGGCATTATGACTCGGAATTATTTCAGACCAGCTGAATCGGCTTTTGTGCATATGTTATTTCAGCCAGCCGGAAGAGATCTTGCTTCCCAGCCCTGACAGCCACAAAACATGTGTTGCCTTGGCTGTGTACATTCCGTTTGACATGTTTCACGTTACATCGGGAGGCAGGCTCTGAGAGGAGCTATCTGTGGCGGAGGAATTTACGACCGTTTTACGGTCTACGGCATGTTTACATTTCGAATCTCTGTCGAACAGTTGCTGGGCTCACATGTTTCCTCTTGCCTCCAGTTAGATCTGAAGCTTGCTGCTGCTGCTGCTGAGAAAACATCTTTTTTAAAAAAACAACAAAACCTTTTTTTTTTTTTCTGGATAGAGGAGACCCTGGTTGAGGCCAGAGTCAAGGCACTCAATACAGACTTTCTCTTCTCCTCCAACAAGATGGTATCTTCCCCAACATTTATATATTGTCTTTCAGTGTCCCAATATCAGTTTGTTGCTGTTCGTCCAATAGCCCTGTATGTTTGACCAGCAGCACTCAAAGGAAGATTAAGGGGTTTTTTTTCTCCCAGGGGAAAAAATATTTTTATTTTACTTCAGTCACATCCTAGCTCTCTCTCCAATGGAGACCCAAAACAGCTTACGTCACTCTCCTCTCCTCAATTTTCTTCTCACAACAACCCTGTGAGGTAGGTTAGGCTGAAAGTGTGTGACTGGCCGTGGGTCACCCAGCGAGCTTCCTTGGCAGAGTGGGGATGCAAATCTGGGTTTCCCAGTTCTTAGAATGATGCTCTAACCACTGCACCATGTTGTCGAGAACCAGTGGGGTGTAGAGGATAAGAGTGACTGACTCTAATTTAGAGAACCGGGTCAATTCCATACTCTTCCACATGAAGCCAGCTGGGTGACCTTGGGTCAGTCACAGTTCTTTCAGAGCTCTCTCAGCCCAAAAAACAAGTCTAACTCACATCCTAGTGGTGCATAACGCTAAAGGAGCTAGAACTTCAGGCTGCCAGACAATCTTAGGATCTCCTGACTATACTACACACACAATGTGGATCAGTACTTGGTCCACTGCTTTTTAACTTGTTCATTAATGATTTGGAGTTGGGAGTAAGCAGTGAACTGGCTAAATTTGTGGATGATTCAAAGTTGTTCAGCGTGGTGAAAACCAGTGAGGATTGTGAGGCACTCCAAAGGGATCTGTCAAGGATGGGCGAGTGGGCATCAACATGGCAAATGAAGTTCAATGTGGCCAAGTGCAAGGTGATGCACACTGGAGCCAAAAATCCTAAATATAAATACACATTGATGGGGTCTGAACTGGCAGAGACTGATCAAGAGAGAGATCTTGGAGTCGTAGTAGATAACTCACTGAAAATGTCGAGACAGTGTGTGACTGCAATAAAGAAGGCCAATGCTATGCTGGGGATTATTAGGAAGGGTATTGAAAACAGATCAGCCAATATCATAATGCCCCTATATAAATCAATGGTGAGACCTCATTTGGAATACTGTGTGCAGTTCTGGTCACCACACCTTAAAAAGGATATTATAGCTTTGGAAAAAGTGCAGAAAAGGGCAACTCGGATGATAAAAGGGTTGGAACACTTTCCCTATGAGAGAAAGAGGTACTTTTCTCCCTTTTTCACAATACAAGAACTCGTGGGCACTCCATGAAATTGCTGAGCGGTCGGGTTAGAATGAATAAAAGGAAGTCTTTTTTCACCCAAAGAGTGATTGACACTTGGAATTCACTGCCACAGGAGGTGGCGGCAGCTACAAGCATGGACGGCTTCAAGAGGGAATTGGATAAACATAAGAAGCAGAGGTCCATCAGTGGCTATTAGCCACAAGGTATAGATAGGAACTCTCAGTCTGGGGCAAGTGATGCTCTGTCTTCTTGGTGCTTGGGGGGGGGTCAACAGTGGGAGGGCTTCTAATGTCCTGGGCCCACTGGTGGACCTCCTGATGGCACCTGGTATGTTTTGGCCACTGTTTGACAGAGTGTTGGACTGGATGGGCCATTGGCCTGATCCAACATTGGTTTCTCTTATGTTCTTATGTTCATAATGCCCCCTAGAAAATGAACTAGCAAATGGTATTGAGAGAGAAGTCACTAGATGGGCCATGTTCTTACGTTCTTATACCCCAATATAGGTTCTTATGTTCTCTTATGTTCTTACATCCCCATATATCCAGGAATTTCCCAACCTGGAACTGGAAACCCCAGGACTGCCCAATGCAGACTTAATTTTTAAAAATCAGCATGTTTATTTCTGGCTTTTCTTAACATTCCTCCAGGTGGCAAGTTCTTCCAAAGTGATTTTTGTCCCGTACAGGTGTACATTCTTCCGAGCTCCCTGGCCTGCCCTTTCCGCCCATTGTCTCCTCCTCCTATCCCCCCTCATTAACCCTGTCAGTTGACCTGCATCATTCCAGTTGTGACAAAAACAGGCGGCCCGAGCCTTAAACTGTCATAAACACTTAGAAAAGGCCACCTCCCTCACCAGGCTGTGATGTGGGTGCGACAGACGCAACACCCTCCTAGGATAAGCGCAGGTCAAAAGCCATGCAATTGCTTGCCTTTGCATGGGGGGGGGGGAAGCGGGGTGTCAAAGACCCAAGCAGTTTCCATGTATTAATAAGCAAATGAGCCAAAACACTTAACAGTGTGGTGCAATGTTCCCTCTAAGCTGCGGAGTCCTGTGAGCAGAAATTCCACTTTGTGAGCTACTGGCATTAAAGTTGTGAGCTGGTAGTTTGACTGCTGCATAAAATTAGTTTGCTCTGGAGCCATCTTTCCTGAGCTAAGACAAAAATGAGTGAGCTGGAGGCTAAAAAAACTGTGAGCTAGCTCTCACTAACTCAGCTTAGAGGGAACACTGGTGTGGTGGTGCCCGTTAACTCCAACAAAGGTGCCACTGGACTATAAATTTGTTGAACTGCTTCAGACCAACACTGGTGACCAACTGAATCGATCCTTGTGAGCTGGTTTCCTTGGAGGGACGTCCTTTCTCGAGAAGACAGGCTTCCAAAACTCAATTTGGCCTTCGAGCAGAAACAAGATTGGCAACCCTGTCAGAATAGTTTTCTGGGCATGAAGATGGACTTCAGAGTTTTGTCTCTTGAACACATGGACACATGAAGCTGCCGAGTCAGAACCTTCCTCTGTCAAGGTCAGTCTTGTCCGCTCCGATCAGCGGTGGATCTTTGGGGGCCCTGGCGTAGGCCTAACATCCCTGCAACCCAATCCTTTTAATTGCAGATGCCAGGGAATGAACCTGGGACCTTCTGCATACAAAACAGACCATAGAGTTTCCCCTTGGATGGTTGTGGCCCCGCCCCCAGCATGCCCGGCGTCATAACGTCACTTCCTAGTGACGTGCACGCCGGGGGTGGGGTTCCCCCCGGGGCCCGATTCCGTGGCGGCGGAAATCGGGCCTCCAAAGCGGGGGTTTACCCAACCCCCGCCCCCACTTGGCAGCCCTAGCTCCAGAGCAAACTAATTCATGCAGGAGCCAAATCGCTCACTCACAACTTTAATGCCTGTAGCTCACAAAGTAGAATTTTTGCTCACAAGACTCCACGGCTTAGAGGGAGCATTGCTTGTTACTGGAGATGCTGGGGATTGAATCTGGGAGTTTCTGCATGCAAAGCAGAGGCGCTGTGAAAAGTACTGCGACGGATTAGTGATTTCAGCTCTCATACTTTATTTAGGAACAAGACAAGGAACCCCAGCTCGTAGGCTGGCTTTTATTCATGAGCTGCCCACACCCATCACACACACACACCACCGTGATAGGGTATATACAGTGACCGAGAGTTCCATCGGTCCCGGCTAGGACCCCAGCCCTCCGATTGGCACTGACTAGGATCTGCTTGGACCATTGTCTACCGGAGCGAAGCTCGGAGGCCTTGCATGACCATGTGGCGAGCTAGCCTCGCACGCGGTCGGACATGAATACATGACACCCTGCCATGGAGCCACAGACCCGGAACACACATGATAAACACACATGAAGCTGCCTTCATATTGCTTCATGTATTTCTTGGTCCTTGCTACTGGAGATGCTACTGAGCCACAGACCTTTCCATAGATAGGGACACGGTTCACTCGAGCAGGAGAGGACCACATTTTGTCTCTGAGAAAAGGGCCATTTCACACATGTAGTAGCCAACCCAGTGGATGGCAGTTTCAGATGTTTATGGTGCTTCCTGCCCCCGTCTAGGTTTATTCTATCAAACTCCTCAAAGGAACCAAACTTGTGTTTGTGTGTTCTTCAAAAGAAATGCATTTCTCAGAGTTGAATTGGCTCATTTGAAAAAGTGCCAGCAATTTCGATGGAGCTTGCAGCTTCGGGTACGCTTTAGACTGCACACACACACACACGCACACAAATACACACACACTGACGGCACATTTCAGAGAGGACCGGGGTATGCTGGTTCCGTTGCTTTAACTTCCTCTCCTTCCCAAACGAAATAAAAAATGCAAGTGAAAACTGCCTTATTTACAAAAGCTATTAAAGTAATCTAAACCTCACATTAAGCTTTGCTGGCACAGCAGTTGGCTCAATCACAAACACATATTGCTGTCACTTAGATACAAGATAATTTACTATTTTTAAGATCGCGTCGTATTGTGAATGCCGCCCCCACCCTTTAACTTCCCGTGCTTTGAGATTCTCCGCATTGTATTGAGATTCCCTGCACCGTATTCACCACCAAGCCAAAGAGCTCTCCTGTGTTACGATTTGAAAACACAGAAGTTATCTTTTTAGTTTCTCTCAAGAAAGATGTTAGTGCAGTACCCAGAGGTCATTTCGGGGGGGATCGCGGGGGATCGCAGTTCCCCCGGGTGAGGTACGGGGGGCGGGGCACATGACAAAGCCCCGCCCCCTGCTTCCGGCCACCCCGCTTTTGGCCCTCATTCAGCCAGGAGGAGGCAGGAGAAGAGGGAGGGTAAGTTGCTTCCTCCCTGCCTCTGCTGCAAGGCCGGCGGCGGCGGCCGGGACCGTTGGGGGCGGGGTGTGTGGCCTTATGACACACTTCCAGTGATGTCAGGGGGTGTGGCATATGCTAATGAGTTATGCTAATGAGTCCCCCTAGCTCTTTTTCTACAAAACAACCCCTGGCAGTACCTAAACTGAGCCATGGATCCAGAAGGGCCTGTTTCGAATCTTGCCTCTCCCAGGAGAGTCAGTGTGGTATAGTGGTTGGAGTCTTGGACTAAAATATGGGACACCTACGTTCGAATTCTGACTCTGCCGCAGAAGCTCACTGGGTGATCTCAGGACAGTCGTATGCACTCAGCCTAGCCTACCTCACAGGGCTGGTGTGAGGACAGAACAGAAGTGGTTTCTGCACGTGAAGCATGACTTTTCTCAACTTGCTCCTCCAACTGCAGCCTCAGTTTCTGCCCAAAATTCTACTCCTGGGGTACAGAGGACTTCCAGAACAGCATTGGAAAGGGGGACAGCGATTCATCAGGAAAAGTATATTTTCAAAAATTTCCCACCCTATCCACATCAATCGAGTAGATCAAAACCTGTGCTTCCAGTAGCCTCTTTACTGGGAGAAATTCATGTATGCTGCAGGCTTCGGTGGGAAGGTAACAGCGTTCCGTGCGCCTTGGTGTTTAGTCATGCTGGCCACATGACCATGGAAAACGTCTTCGGACAGCTCTGTCTCTTCGGCTTTGAAACGGAGATGAGCACCACAACCCTAGAGTCGGACTCGACTGGCTTTTGAGCAAGGGAAACCTTGACCTTTACCTAAACATGTAATAAATAACTAGCAGGCCCATAGCCTGGATTTTGTGGCTTGTGGGGCAATTTTTTTTTTCTGGTGGGGCTGCTATTATTTTTTTCTGCCTCTAAACATCTGTACTTTTAAATAATAATAATAAAGACAATAATACTAATGATACGTTAAATTAAATGCAGCACAAACACACACCCCACAACAGCCACCCCAGATATAAATGAAATGCAGAAACACCCCCGCCCTTTTAAATCACATTTTAAAATGTTTTTAAAAATTAAAAAAAAAATCAGAAGGAAATCTTATGGGCCTGGCCCTTTAAGGAAGGGGGCAGAGCCCCCAATAGCCCCGTCATACTAGGGGCCAGAACTTGTGTCATGTGTGTTGGTTGCTAGGCATACAAATAGTTATGAGCTGAGGAGAGATGAGAAATGGATGCAGTCTTAGACTCCTCCCCTTCTCCACAATAACCCCATTTGCTGCCCCGTATCTAAATACCCTCCAGGAAGCTTTTTTTTTCTGCAAGGGAAGAAATAAACACGCAAAAGAAAGGCCCTCCGACCTTCACCGGCACAATTAAGATTGCTATTGGAATGGATTCGTGTCCCGTATACACAGCAAAAGCTATTAAGAAGGAACACCTTTTCTCCGCACAGACAGAATGCATTCCTGAGTCGGTCCAGGCTGTACTCGAATGGAAACGCCGGATAAAAGAGTAACTTCACAAATCTACCATGAAGAACACGGATGAGTCACAGAGGACAAAGCCAGCTGCCAAGGGACCCGTCGGAAGCACTTGGAGATGCTGATTCAGAATGCCTTGAGAATTGCTCGTGTTCAGCGATGCCCAGGGATGGACGGAGATTATAGACAATGGAAGGAGGCGATGAATAAGGAGATTGCTGAGCACGGGCTTTCGTCATGCTGTAGAAGGGATGAATGATGGTTTTTACTCTGGAAGAAGAAGAAGAAGAAGAAGAAGAGGAGGAGGAGGAGGAGGAGGAGGAGGAGCAGGAGGAGGAGGAGGAGCAGGAGCAGGAGCAGGAGCAGGAGCAGGAGCAGGAAGGGATTGGATTTCTACCCCGCCCTTCACTACCCAAAGGTGTCCCAGAGCAGCTTACAAACTCCTTTCCCTTCCCCTCCCCACAACAGACACCCTGTGAGGTAGGTGGGGCCGAGAGAGCTCTGACAGAAACTGCTCTTTTTCAAGGACAGGTCTTATCAAAACTATCGCTTGCCCAAGGTCATCCAAGCAGGTGCATGTGGAGAAGTAGGGAATCAAACCCGGTTCTCCCAGATTAGAGTCCGAGCACTTAACCACTACACATTTCTCAGACTGGCAGCCGTTGGCCGTCCTTACACCTGTACTCTGTTTTGGATTCCCTCAAAGTCTTGAGTGAGCTTAAATCCTGAGGCACGGGAGGGGGAGTTCTTAGGTCCCCGGGAATAATTTAAAAAAAGAAAAAAGATTTTTTTAAAAAATGCCTGGATGGCTGTTCAGGTATCTCAGTTCTTTCCTGGAAGACAGTTTGGTATAGTGGTTTAACAGCGCGGACTCTAATCTGGGAGAACCGGGTTTGATTCCCTGCTCCTCTACATGCAGCTGCTGGTGTGACCTTGATTCAGTCATAAGTTCTTTCAGAGCTGTTCTCTCCAAGGCAGTTCTCCAGAGAGCTCTCTCAGCCCCACCTACCTCACAGGGTGTCTGTTGTGGGGAGGGGAAGGGAAAGGAGATTGTAACCCAGTCTGTTCCAGTTGGCAGCAGAGGAGAGGACCTGAAGCAATGGGTTTAAATTGGATGCAGAAAGGTATCGGCTGGATATTAGGAAAAACTTTTTTCACGGTCAGAGTGGGTCCAAGGTGGAATCAGCTGCTTAGAAAGGTGGTGAGCTCCCCTTCACTGGCAGCTTTCAAGAAGAGGCTGGACGAATATTTGTCAGAGATGCTTTAGGCTGGTCCTGCATTGGGCAGGGGGGTGGACTAGATGGTCTGTATGGCCCCCTCCAACTCTAGGTTTCTATGATTCCTTCAGATAGTGAAGGGCGGGGTATAAATCCAATCTCCTCCTCCTTATTCTTCTACTTCTTCTTCCCCCAAAGAGTTTGGGGCAGCGTACTTTGTTCTCCTGACCCACCATTTTTTATTTATCCTGGTTATGGGCCCAGTATTTGGGCTGCTAGAGGAACCCAGGGCTCATCAAAAAGTTGGCTACCTTGCAAGGGTGATTCTTTTCTTAGTTTTTTTTTTGTGGAGTTTTGTGAAAGCTAGTCTGGTGTAGTGGTTAAGTGAAGAGACCCTAATCTGGGAGAACCAAGTTTCATTCCCCTCTCCTCCACTTGCAGCTGCTGGATGACCTTGGGCAAGCCGTAGTTCTGACAGAGCCTTTCTCTAAAGGACAGTTGTCTCAGAGCTCTCTCAGCCCCACCTACCTCAACAGGGTGTCTGTTGTGGGGAGGGGAAGGGAAAGGAGTGTGTAAGCCGTTCTAGTGAAGGGTGGGGTATAAATCCAATCTCCTCCTCCTCCTCCTCCTCCTCCTCCTCCTCCTACCTCTTCTTCTTCTTCTTCTTCTTCTTCTTCTTCTTCTTCTTCTTCTTCTTCTTCTTCTTCTTCTTCTTCTTCTTCTTCTTCTTCTTCTTCTTCTCCTCCCCCCCCTTGTCTCCAAGCTAAAATTCATTTATAAGCCACCCTCGGCCACCACACAGCATAGACCTGAGGTTGCAAAAAAACCGTTGGCTGTTGGCAAGCCATATTTCAACAATTAAATGCCACCTTGCCAGGTTCTGATGTAAGATTCCCCGATCTGCTGGCAATTACGGGAGATCCTCTTGTACCCGCTTAATGTATTTCAGTCAAACTGTGAAAACAGCCTTGTCTTCTCAATTGAAGCTTGAGGTCCCCCCCCCTCTTCCCTCTCAAGGACAGCACTCGCCTTTCAGAAGCTTCTAAACAGAGCAATCTTGGGGATTAAAGACAGCGTGTCAAGGCAGACTTATTAAATGGCGGTTTGTTACAAATTTGAAAATCGGCATGTTGGTTTCAGCGAAATATATCATATTCTCTACTGAGCCAGCAGGAGAAGGAAGGGGGGGGAGGAGATGAAGAAGAGAAGAATGTCAAAAATCTCACAGCAAGCGTTTTATCTAAAGCTCTCCAACGCAACTGTTATTAACATACCTCACAGCTGTAAGGAGGGTATTCTCTTGTACTCTAGAAGTTGTTGGGTGGTGTTTTTTTTTTAGTCAGACTGCAATAGTTACTTAATGCATTGCTTAACCCAATCTATTGAAAAAAATGTTTTTTTGGTTGATTTAAAAAGTGCTCCTTTAACACTATTATTTGCAAAGCCATCTAACAAAATGGATTTCCCCTTCTACGTATGATGGCACGGAGCTGTTTTCTGTTGACACAGAAGGTCGGACCAGAACCAACGGGTTGAAATTAAATCAGAAGAGTTTTCAGCTAAACATTAGGAAGAGCTCCCTGACAGTTAGAGCGGTTGTGGAACAGGCTTCCTCGGGAGGTGGTGGGCTCTCCTTCTTGGGAGGTTTTCAAACAGAAACTAGATGGCCATCTGACAGCAATGCTGAGTCAGTAAATTTAGGCAGATCCTGAGAGGGAGGGCAGGAAGGGTTGCATCAGTGCTTAGTTCTTGTGGCCCTTTCTTACACTCCCAGGGAAATGCTAATTGCCACGTTGGGGTCAGGAAGCAATTTTTCTCCAGGCCAGTTTGGCCAGGGATCCTGGGGGTGGGAGGTATTTGTGAATTTCCTGCATTGTGCAGGGGGTTGGACTAGATGACCCTGGAGATCCCTTCCAACTCTATGATTCTATGATTCTACCTCTTCAAAGAGAGTTCATGTATTTCATTGTCTTGAAAGAAAGGGCATGCCCCTCTTCTAGAAGAGTGTTTGATATGCAAATTTAACTGCATTTAATGCCCAATCTGATGCATGCTTACTCAGAAATAAATCCTACTCATTCACTGGAGCTTACTCCCAGGTAAGTGTATCTAGGACTGTGGCCTTAATCAAACTAATTAACTATTTAAAAGTTGTACCATTAATTGGCTATGGCTGTTGTCTTGGGGACTCTCAACGGAAATAGTAGCACTGGTTTCCAAGAAGGTATGAAGAATATTGAGTGGTTATACATTTATTTATTTTGGCAACAGTCCTAATTTTACATCCTAAGTCCGTCGAGCACCTTGGCAAGCTGCTTTATAATTTCATTGACTGATACAGGAATCCTGCATTCCACCTTTCTGATCAAATAATACACAAGGTTGACAGAAATATTAAGATTAGGGATGACAGAGCATTCACCGGTGTAGTTCGCATTCTGCTCATCAGCCACAATCAGAGAGCTGATTTTTTTCAGCAGGCTGTCTGTTGGTTCCCAAGCAGTTTGTACCTGTTCGCAAGGCTATTTTTCATGTATTCAAACAGTCCAGTGTAGTACAGGACAGAGGAACTGGCCATATTTCACACACACATGTTCTTATCCGGGCCAAGACTAGCAAACAGTGGAAAGGTTGGGGCGGAGACATGATGTTGGCTACATTTCTACATTTCCCCCAGAAGGGACACAGGGTATATCTAGGAATTGCTGGAATTTCTGACAATTCCTATAACTTTCCGATGTCACTTCCTCCCCCCCCCCCCGAAAGTGATAAAGCGATACAGCTGGTATAGGTGTGTTATTTTTGTTTTTTTCCTTTCTCACCTCCTGCTGCTGTTTGGAGTGGCATCAGGTCAGTAGGGCTGCTGGTACAAGGCCTTTCACCATAGCGGGAGGCTTGGCAGCTCTAAAAGGAGTCCTGGCTTCTGCTTCCTTCACAGACCTGTTTCCATTGCTTACTCTGCAGCAACCAATCTCATATGTAAACAGTGAGCAAATTAGTCAGCCATTGGTCAAGAAGAAAAACTGTACTTTAATAACTTGTTTGGAAAGGAGGAGGAGGAGGAGGAGATTGGATTTATACCCCACTCTTCACTACCCAAAGGAGTCTCAGAGCGGCTGACCATCTCTTTTACCTTCCCCTCCCCACAACAGACAATGAACTTGTAACTGACCCAAAGTTACACCAGCAGCTGCATGTGGGGGAGTGGGGAATCAGACTCGGTTCTCCCAGATTAGAGTCTGCACATCTTCAAATGTCCTGTTGGTGATGACTTACAAATAAAACCAATACCAGAAAACCACTTAAAACTTCATAAATTATCAATTAAAAAAGCCATTCAAAGCAAGCCATTAAAATCTATTGTTTGGAGGTCACATCACATTTCTGTTTCCATTGAGGTTATCTCATGCATGCCTGCTTTTCACACAGCTTTATGGGAGGCACAGTCTATCCCTCCCTCCCACACCAATGCATCACTGCACCCAAACACTACAACCCTGGGGGAGAATCAGTTTCACTTACTGTGCTGATGCAAAAGTGGTTTGCATGGCATAAGGAAATGAAACTGCAACACTGCAACGACTGCACAGCTGCTTGACCGTTCTTTCAGCTGGAAGGCCACTGCCACTGTCGCAGGAGGTGGTGGTGGTGGTGGCTACAAGCCCTGGCCCTACTGGTGGGCCTCCTGATGCCACCTGGTATTTTTGGCCACTCTGTGACAAAGTGTTTGACTGGATGGGCCATTGGCCTGATCCAACACTGGCTTCTGAGATGTGGCTTAGGAGTTATTGCACCTGTCAAAAATGATGTGGTCACCTCATGCATCAGCTCACTGTGAACTTTGTGGCATCCCTCATTAAAACATCAAAAAAAGAACACCTGAGCTAAAAGGCACACAAATTTGCTTATAATGAATCAGACTCTTGGTCCACCGAGGTCCAATTGGCAGCAGCTCTCCGGGGTCTTTCACTTGACCTGCTGTCTGGTCCTTTCAATTGGAGATGCAGGAGGTTGAACCTGGGACCTTGTACATATGAAGCAGATGTTCTACCAATCAACCGCTGCACTCGTGCCCTCTATCACCCCCTATTGCACATGTGATCCTATGTGCTTGTGGCGTTCCCCAACAAACGCCAACACTCAAAACTGTCTCATTCTGAAGCAGAATATTGGTCCATCAAGATTAGTATTGTCTACTCAGACTGCAAGAAGATCAAATCAGTCCATCCTAAAAGGAATCAACCCTGACTGTTCCCTGGAAGGCCAGATACTGAAGTTGAAGCTCAAATACTTTGGCCACCCAATGAGAAGGGGGCACTCACTGGAGAAGACGACCCTGATGCTGGGAAAGATTGAAGGTCAAAGAAGACGGGGACGCCAAAGGATGAGATGGTTAGACAGTGTCATAGATGCAACGAACATGAAATTGAGCCAACTTCAGAGGATGGCGGAAAACCTGTCAAGATCTTGTCCATGGGGTCGCGAAGAGTCGGACTCGACTGTGCGACTGAACAACAACAACAACTCAGACTGGAAGTAGCTATCCATGGTCTCAGACAGGGATGTTTCCCATGCCTAATGTCTGGTCCTGGTTACTGGAGATGCTGGGGATTGAACCTGGGACCTTCTGCATGAAAAGCAGAGGCTCTTCCAGTAAGCCACAGCTGCATCAAGGGACATCCTACAGAGAGGTGTTTCTGCCATCTGTGGTCACGCACACTAAACAATCCACTTTCTATCCACTTCCAATGTGCTTTCCAACTGGATCTTGCCAGTTCACACAGTAAAATCCAGTTGGAAAGTGCACTGAAAGTGGATCACAAGCAGGGCACCCTAGGCGAGAATCCCTTCTGGCGCCCCCCCCCCCGTGCGCCCACCATTTAAAAAAAAATAAATGCATTTTAGGAAGAATGAAAAACACAAATAATCAAGAAACTCCCAGAGTATGGGGCCAGGTGCAGTTTGGCGCCCCTAAGGGCCAGCCCGCTCTAGGCAATCACCTAGTTCACCTAGTGAGTGAGCCGGCCCTGATCGCAAGTGGATTATTTAGCGTGTGCGACTGCAGCCTCGGATATTTGGGTATTAAAGCTTAAAATAAACCTGTTATATACAACAGTTCCGGTAAACCTTTGAATACAGTGTTAGCAGACAAGATCAGAAAGTCCTGGCCTCTTCACCTTGTCTGTTGAACAGCTGGTTGTCCACTGTGTGAATCAGGATGTGGAACCAGATGGGATACTGGTCTGATTCAGCAGGAGCCTTCTTATGTTTCTGTGTAAGAGCTGGGCAGGCAAAAGTTCCTTAAAAAATTAGAGAACCCGGTTTTATTCTGTGGCTTCCCTTTTATGTTGCTTCTAAATAATTGCCATCAAAGCTGCACCTGTCATAAAATTCAAAATGAATTGTAGGTTTCTTCTCAGGCAGAAGTACTGGGACCAGATTAGCACAATTTCTCAGAGGGGTTTTTGCACATCTCTTTAAAGATTTTGTGTTCCTAAGGATATTCTATGGTGGTTTGTATGGATTATTTAACCCAGAGGTCAATTCGGGGGGGATCGCGGGGGATCGCAGTTCCCCCAGGTGAGGTGTGGGGGGGCACATGACAAAGCCCCGCCCTCTGCTTCTGGCTGCCCCGCTTCCGGCCCTCATTCAGCCAGGAGGAGGCAGGAAAAGAGGGAGGGTAAGTTGCTTCCTCCCCGCCTCTCCCCACCCCTGCCTGCCTGGGGCCAGGGAGGGCCTTGGCGGGGCTTCCTTGCACTCCCGCCAGCCTTGCAGGTCCACCGCCAGGCCCCTGATGGGGCTCGGCAGTGGAGCCAAAAGGCCGGCGGCGGCGGCCAGGACCGTTGGGGGCGGGGGGGGCTTCGCAGGGATTCCTCGCACTCCTGCACCTTTAAGACTAACGAATAGCACCTTTAAGACTAACCTTTAAAACTATGACTAACTGAGTGGTGGGTGTGGCCTTATGACACACTTCCGGTGATGTCAGGGGGTGTGGCATATGCTAATGAGTTATGCTAATGAGTTCCCCTAGCTCTTTTTCTACGAAACGACCCCTGATTTCACCTTTAAGACTAACGAATAGCACCTTTAAGACTAACCTTTAAAACTATGACTAACTGAGTGGTGGGTGTGGCCTTATGACACACTTCCGGTGATGTCAGGGGGTGTGGCATATGCTAATGAGTTATGCTAATGAGTTCCCCTAGCTCTTTTTCTACGAAACGACCCCTGATTTAACCCATCATGAACTTGTAGAAAATGAAGGATTTATCTCAGTTAAGAAATACATGACCACTCAAGGCCCAGCCTACAGTTCTCTATTATGAACTGCTGGGGTTGGTTAGTTTTGAACTGTGGAGCTTGCTTTTTTTAATTACATACACACAAGATTCAACAAGTTAACATGACCACTGTCTCAAGAGCTGAGCATTACAACAAGTTATTTTTCTCCGGGGCAAACAGCCACACATCCCACACACCCCGCGTTATCTGGCCCATGTGACTGGGGCCTATGTGTACATTCCAGAATGCTTGAAGACCATTCATTCAACCAAGTTATAGAATATGAACTAGAAAATAAAAATTTGCAGTTAGAAAAGTACCTCTTTCTCTACCTGCTCTATCCCATGCACGATCTTATAAACCTCAGTAATGTCACTCCTCAGCTGGCCCGTAGCTAACATGGGGCCCACGGGGACCGGCCCCCTAATGCTTCTTCTGGGCCCCCTAGCTACGGGGCTGCTCCTCAGTCGTACTTTCTCCAAGCTAAAGAGCCCTAAGCGCTTTAGCCTTTCCTTGTAGCAGAGATATAAACTTTATAAAGGACACAAACACAAAGGTGGGGTTTTTTACTTAAAATAAAAACAGGCTTAAAACATCAGTACTCTTGCAATATTTTGTTTATTTAACAGTGTCCGATAATTGACACTTCTTGTTCTGAATTACTGCATCAAATTGTCTATGCTGTTGCAGGCTTGAGTATGCTGTTCAGGTGTGTATCTGCAAGCTGCAAACCTACTTTTGATTTATTGACATCCACCACAGAAATCTCATGCTCAGAGTTCTGAGTCTAGGACCCAGGGGAAAACATGAAATGGCTGAGTGATTGAGAGAGTCTGGCAAAGCAAGCTATGAAGCAGCAGCAGCAGCAGAACTGGAAGCAGGAGATGGCCAGTTCCAGTGCAAACCTAATAGAAGCTCTTCGGGGGCCTCATCCGGCCCCCAGGCCACATGTTTGACACCCCTGCACTAAATAATCCACTTTCTATCCACTTCAGCAACCGTTTGCAAGTGGATTTTGTCATTCGCACAGTAAAATCCAGTACATTGAAAGTGGATTGAAACTGCATTATCTAGTGGGTGTGAAAGCACCTACAGAGATGCCATGATTAAATCTGCAGCCATGTTTCAGAGCCTTTAGTAAGGTGAAGCAAATGCCCCCAATTTGATTTATTTTTTAAAATCAACTTGCGGTGGTTCTTTGCGCTTTGCCCGTGCTTTTGTAGAACAGTTTGCATTGTGTACAAATGTTCTGCAGTTTTGATACTCGGTGCATGCACTATTTATATGCACGGTGCACTTCATTTATGTGTATAATATGTGCACAATGCATAATGCTGATTTATGGGTCACAAATCATGTTGAAAAAAGGCAATCATTTCAGAGGGAAATGGTGTGGGTGTTTTGCAGAAAATGGCACAAAAATAAAGAACCACAGGTTCTATTTGCAGAAGGAAGTCATGGAATTGAAATGGGGACATTGGGGTCAAAACAGCAAGGATGAGAAATTCAGAATCACCCCTGGCCTCGAGCGTTATGAGAGATGTCCCAGCTTCCATTGCTTGCATGATAGATCTTATGAATTTTCCATTGAGATAAATACCATTGAACAAACATTGTAAAGCAGTTTTCTCTAATACTTAATGAGAAGTATAGTCCATTCATAAATAAAATACTCCAAGTTGCATGAGATATATAACATTGACCTCTCAACCTCCATTTTACCATGTAAGTATTCGGCTATCTCTTATTCATTCATAGCAATGGGTTGGATTCAGACAAAGTTTTCCGCTAACGGAAGACACTGTGCCAGTGAAACCCAACTGTTCCTGCTTCCCCCCTCCCTTAGACGCCTATTCATCTCTCCCAAATGCTGCTCCTGGGGGACAAAGGAACCTTATGAATGGCAAGAGGGGCAGATTGGGGGTCTGAGGTGGGACAAGAGAGTTGGCGGAAATCACACTTCCACATCCATTGGCAGAACTTTGGTGATTGTAAAAAGTGCCGTCAAGTCACAACTGACTTCAGGTGACTCCATACGGCATCAAGGCAAGAGACTAACAGAGGTGGTTTGTCATTGCTTGCCTCTGCATAGCAACCCTGGACTTCCTTGACAGTCTCCCATCCTAGTACTAACCAGGGCAGGGCCGGCTCACTCACTAGGCGAACTAGCCGCTCACCTAGAGCGCGCCGGCCCTTAGGGGCACCAAACTGGCACACACACACACCCCGCTGTCCTGGTTCAGCTGCAAACACTACTGAGTTTTAAACATGTTATGATCTTTCTGATGATACAAACACCAATTCCACCAAAGAACTTAGCCCTCTGGGCACAGAAGGGTCACTCAGCTGAGTCAAAGAAGAATCTAAGTAGGGGGGCTATTACACTAGGACACTCAAGTTGCAACTGACTTATGGCAACCCCAGCAAGGAACTGTCAAGGCAAGTGAGAAGCAGAGGTTGTTTGCGACTGCGAGTGCCTTTCTTTGCAGAGTCTTCCTTGGTAGAAGCCAGATGTGCAAAGGAGGCAAAGTTACAAAAGCAAAAGTGAGTGTTAAGAGCATGGGTGCCAGAGGAACGGGAGGTCCGGGGTACAGATCCGGGTCCAAGCCATGGTGGGCGCATGGGGGGGGGGGCACCAGAAGGGATCCTTGCCTAGGATGCAAAATAAGCTGGGGCCGGCCCTGAACCAGGGCCAACCCTGCTTAGCATCCGAGAGCTGACAAGATGGGCCTGGCCTGGGTTAGCCTGTGACCTAAAGATCTAAAGCTATCCTAGCTTTGTGAGAGTACCAGAATGGAGCCCCTTAGCAGTCTAACTACATCCTGGCACAATGGGGAAACTATTCCACATTCAGACAGTCCCCATTACAGAATTTAGGAAACCTCTTCTGAGTTTCATAGTGGG
This sequence comes from Gekko japonicus, assembly GCF_001447785.1. Classification (NCBI taxonomy): domain Eukaryota; kingdom Metazoa; phylum Chordata; class Lepidosauria; order Squamata; family Gekkonidae; genus Gekko; species Gekko japonicus. The sequence continues at coordinate 1,348,449 of NW_015170888.1, forward strand.
CTCCATCTGGGCGGACCTCAAATCTACCTCCGCGCATTAGGTTTTCCCAGAAACTGGCAACCGTAAGTATTGAATGTTGACATGGTGACTTCTGGAGATGTGGGCAGAAGGTTTTTGGGAGGAGGAGTGGTCAGCCCTAAACCTTTTGACATTAGATCCTTCAGTTCTTCTAATCCTACACATCTTCAGAGTGGAAGACAATATGGGCTCAATTAAGTAGTTGCTCTGGAGTAAATTAGACTGTAGTTAATCTATTGCTGGGAACAACCAGGTTCCATCAGGGTATGGAGGTCTACCGAGGGCAAAAAGTCCCAACGTAATATTTCATTTGGACAAGGTCTATATTGGTGTCTCTTTGATTTAGTGTGAGTGGATGTGAAATAAGCCCTTATGGCCTACATTCTCGGAAACCGTCTTACTCAGAAAAGCATTTACATGTGCTTAAGGGCTCCCCTGGATAGACATGGGTTAAGTGCTCTCCTGAGTTCTGAATCGAGAAGGCAGAGTCTAGCAGATGTCTCTAGCCCTCTGTCCAAAGTTGCTTCCAGCCATTCCTTCAAGTCTCAAAATGAACGTTGACATTTATATCTACAGATAATTCATTGGGCAATTCTCACAAAAGGCAGGGTTTTCTTTCTGCAAATGGAATGGTTGAAAATATCAAATCAGCAAGTGTCTGTTCTATCCAGTGCATGGATTGTATGTTGTTCTCTCCTGCAATGATAGCAAGTATACTGCTGTCCCACTGAAGCAGAAATGTGCGGGAAAGAATGACCAGTAAAAGAACAAAATTATTGGAATGGTCTTCAATGACTGCTTAACTAAGTCTGGTAAAGAATATGTTCTCCTCCTGGTTCTATCAGGAAATATGCATTAAGTTTATCCTCTCTCTTCACAGAAGATTCCCGGGATTCTCTGATTCTGAGTTTTTAAGAAAGCTTCTTATGGGCATCAATTTGCAGACTACAGCTTCTTGTGCAAGGTGTTTTTTTTGCAGCTGCCTGTAAAATTCGCAAAGGTATTCTATGCAGTACACCAAATGTTTAACAATATTCATTTTAGTGTGTAATTATCTACTTTAAATAATTTTGTATAGAAGAAGAGAAGATTGGATTTAGACCCCGCCCTTTACTACCCAAAGGTGTCTCAGAGCAGCTTACAAACTCCTTTCCCTTTCCCACCCCACAACAGACACCCTGTGAGGTAGGTGGGGCTGAGAGAGCTCTTGACAGAAACTGCTCTTTTTCAAGGACAGCTCTTATCAGAACTATGGCTTGCCCAAGGTCATCCAGCCAGGTGCAAGTGGAGGAGTGGGGAATCAAACCCAGTTCTCCCAGATTAGAGTCCGCGCACTTAACCACTACACCATAATAGCCCATCTATTTATTTATTAGTTTATTATTGATTAATTTATAATTTCGGCATACTGTGCATTGTACATTGTGATTTGTTCTGGTCATTGACTGCATTAATAAATTAACAAACTAACTATTTATAGATGGAATGAGGTTGTAGTTCATTGCACCATATATTGTTATGTGTTATCTTGTCTCTACTACAGTTCGTAATTCAATTTTTTAAAATTATTTTTTCATTTTTATGTTATGTCATGCTTTTTTATTGCATTGTTTTCTGATCTCGTAATCTGCCTGGAATCCCCGAAATAAAGGTGGACTATAAATGAAGCAAGCAAGTAGCTAAAGGAACAGACTAACAGACAAACAAAAACTCAACCAATCTGTTAATGTATGTTTTATTCTGCTGGTCCATGACTGGAATAAAGATTACATAAGAACATAAGAGAAGCCAATGCTGGATCAGGCCAATGGCCCATCCAGTCCAACACTCTGTCACACAGTGGCTGAAAATACCAGGTGCCATCAGGAGGTCCAGCAGTGGGGCCAGGACACTAGAAGACACTAGAAGGACACTGTCCCCCCCCCCCAGCACCAAGAATACAGAGCATCACTTGCCCCAGATTGAAAGTTCCTATCTGTACCTTGTGGCTAATAGCCACTGATGGACCTCTGCTCCATATGCTTATCTAATTCCCCCTTGAAGCCGCCCATGCTTGTAGCTGCCACCACCTCCTGTGGCAGTAAATTCCATGTGTGAATCACTCTTTGGGTGAAGGACTTCCTTTTATCTGTTCCAACCCAACTGCTCAGCAATTTCATTGAGTGTCCATGAGTTCTTGTGTTGTGAGAGAAAAGTACCTCTTTCTCTGCCTCCTCTATCCCATGCCTAATCTTGTAAACCTCGTCACCCCCTCAGCCATTGTTTCTTCAAGCTAAAGAGCCCCAAGCGCTTTAACCTTTCTTCATTCTTCAATGATTGATTGAGACACAGTCCACAATTGTCAGATTCTCTCTCATGAAGTCAGATACTCCCAATGTGTGTAGGGTCTTCAAGGTACACAACAGAGCAACCCACCCCCATTCACCTTGGTGAAGTTAGGGATTGTCCATTCACATGGGGGAAAGGGCTCGTAGAACTACAACTGACCTCCAGACTGCAGAGATCGGGTGTCCTGGAGAAAGTGGCACCTTCAGAGGGTGGGCCACGCCAGGGAGTTGGCTCTTCTCTGACGTTTCTGGGTTTTTTTCATTATTTTTGTGATGTCAGAAGTGACGTGATGCCTCTGGTGCGCCTCCCACCAAAAATTGTCTATCTATGGGGCTGGGGCAGGGCCAGTGAAGTCTTACCTCCTCTCCCTCATCACGTAATGAATCAATGTGTGGACAAGTAAACAGGGCTACTCTTTGAGGCCCAAACTGCTCATAAATCCAGGTCTGGCTGCATTCCTGTGCTTGGAGGCACTGATACTGAAGAGAAGAAGAGACTGGATTTATACCCCGCCCTTCTCTCTGAGTCTCAGAGCAGCTTGCAGTCTCCCCCCCCACACACACACAACAGATACCCTGTGAGGGCTGAGAAAGCTCCACGTGAAGTGTTGAGAGAACAGCTCTGAGAGAACTTGTGACTGACCCAAGGTCACACCAGCAGCTGCATGTGGAGGTGTGGGGAATCAAACCCGGTTCTCCCAGATTAGAGTCCACGCTTCTAACCATGACACCAAGCTAGCTTCACATTCCAGATCACAGAGAGGAAGGTTATGTGCATACAGTTTATATGGGCCTTGATTGTGCACTCCTCAACCAGTGATTGCTTGTACATCAGGGACAGAATATGTCCATTTAATGCCATGTGCAAAGGGCTCACTTTTTTGAATGATTTTGCATTCCCCCTATTCATTCATAGGCATTGAGTGGTTTAGTAGCCCTGCTGTAGGTTTTTAACTTCCTCTTCTTCATGATCGATGTGGGCAACTGTAGCAAGAGGGAAACCTAGACAAAACTGAAACGAGACCTGATTCTGGCTCCTAAGTAAGAGGAATCTCCTCCATCTTTTCTCATTTCTCCTTCTCTGAATTTCACATCGTGCATCATCTCCAATTAGCTCAACAAAGCATAGCAAGGCAAATGTGCCGTAATTCATCATGAGTTCCATTTCTCAAATAACAGCCAATTAAAACAAAACAGCCATCTTTATTTCTGACCATCAGTGAAACGGGGGACTTCCGTAACCAAGGAATGCCTATAATCTTGAAACCCATGGAGATGCACCAACACACGCAAGTGGCGTGTATCCCACTATTCCATCCATGGAATGTGGAGCTTTCTTGCATCCCCTGTTCCAATCCAAAGTGAGAACACAGTAAAGGTAAAGGTTCCCTTGCTCGAAAGCCAGTCGAATCCGACTCTAGGGTTGCGGTGCTCATCTCCATTTCAAAGCCGAAGAGCCAGCGCTGTCCGGAGACGTTTCCGTGGTCATGTGGCAGGCATGACTAAACACCAAGGCGCACGGAACACTGTTACCTTCCCACCGAAGTGGTACCTATTTATCTTCTTGCAATTTCTTGCTTTCGAACTGCTAGGTTGGCAGGAGCTGGAACTAGAGACAGGAGCTCACTCCATCATGCGGCAACTCGGGTCTCGAACTGCTGAACTACCGACCTTCCACAGCCTGCAGTTCAGCGACTTAACCACTCGAGCCACCGGAGCTCCAGTGAGAACACAGTATAGAACATAAAACAACAACAACAACAACCATGGATAACACCTTAATAAATCTGCAATGAATTTATAAATAAATAATGAATTAATAAAGTGTCATTTTTGTATTTTTTTAATAAATGTCATATGCATTTGAAAAATCTACCAGTATAAATGATTATGGTTTACCTAATGCAGCAGCAAAGAAACATTCAACATGAACATTACAAAAAGCACCATTACAGAAAGATCCAGTTAATATACTGAGTCCTGCACAAGGAATACTCCTGATGGTCATATATTCCTAAATTCCAATCCCACCGGTGATCCAAAAAGGCTGCATGTTGAATCCAAACAGAACTGATTCTTCAGTCTGTAATAACAGCAGTCTTTGCTGCAGTCCTGACTGACACACTATGGCCGCGTTCAGACTGTCAGTTTGCCCCAATATAGGCACGAGCCAGAAATGTTTCACAACCGGATTAAAGGGGCCGTTCACACAGGCACATCTGGCCAGCATTCCCCAGCCGTACTCAACCCATCTCCTAATGCTTCCCTCCCGAGTTTAAAAGATACCAGGTGAAAGTGGTATCAAACCCTGGAAAGCACGATTATCCCGTGTCCATCCCACACCAACAAAGTGTGAACACCGAAAGCCACGTTTTTCTTGCGTGCTTATGTGCTTATGTGCATGAGTGCTTATGCACACAACCACATATCTCCAGATTACCAAAAAGAAAGCCACGCCTTATAGCTGTGTGCAATTATAACTGTGTGCAATTCTGGTCACCACACCTTAAAAAGGATATTATAGCTTTGGAAAAAGTGCAGAAAAGGGCAACTCGAATGATAAAAGGGTTGGAACACTTTCCCTATGAGGAAAGGTTAAGGCGCTTAGGGCTCTTTAGCTTGGAGAAACGACGACTGAGGGGTGACATGATTGAGGTTTATAAGATTATCCATGGGAAAGGGCAGGTAGAGAAAGAGGTACTTTTCTCCCTTTCTCACAAGACAAGAACCCGTGGGCACTCCATGAAATTGCTGACTGGTCAGGTTAGAGCAAATAAAAGTAAGTCCTTCTTCACCCAAAGAGTGATTAACACATGGAACTCACTGCCACAGGAGGTGGTGGTGGCTACAAGCATGGACGGTTTCAAGAGGGAATTAGATAAGCATATGGAGCAGAGGTCCATCAGTGGCTATTAGTTACAGGGTATAGATAGGAACTCTCGGTCTGGAGCAAGTGATGTTCTGTCTTCTTGGTGCTTGGATGGGGGGAAACAGTGGAGAGGGGCTTCTAGTGTCCTGGCCCCACTGCTGGACCTCCTGATGGCACTGGTATTTCTGGCCACTGTGTGATACAGAGTGTTGGACTGGATGGGCCTTTGGCCTGATCCAACATTGGTATCTCTTATGTTCTTATAGCTGCGCCTTAAAGCTAGGGCAGGCCAACAGTGTGAACGCTCCCTTGCGCTTCCTCCCGGTATGCTCCCGCATCAGTCGCTGTAGTGTGAACGGGAAAACTCGGAACAGTTTGTTCTGGGTCTTTTTTGCCACGACTCCCTCCCGCTTCAAACTGCCAGTCTGAACTCGGCCTATGTGTAAGAGATATTGAGACATACTGAGAGTTTCAGAATTGTGGCTGACTGCGTTTGGACTTGTTGTGAAAGCGGTTCTGTCTTTTGAAGAAGCTTTGCTGAAATGAGGCGTGGTTGGGTAGCTCACGTGTCAAGTTGAGACTGCTATTATTATCAAGAGGTGAGCCATTATAAGGTATCCCCAGTCGGTTCTGTTGGTGGTATTGGATCCTTGCCACGTGTGTTAGTGATCACAGTCAGAGAAGTGTCTTGTTTTTTTAACTATTTCAAAAACAGTGTTTCTAGGGAGAAAAAGATTCAGATTGAAAGCTGTTTGAAGCAAAGAGGAAAAGAGACATTCAGTTTCAGTCTTCACCATTAAAAAGTTATAGTCCATTCTGCAATGACGGCTATAAACAAAGTATTCCGGATAATCGTAAAGACACAGGTAGTTGTGTTTGAGGAGGTGTCCAAAGGTTCTTTTGATTATTTCCTTTAAGAAGAAGAAGAGATTGGATTTATACCCCACTCTTCAGTACCCAAAGGTGTCTCAGAGCGGCTTACAAACTCCTTTCCCTTCCCCTCCCCACAACAGACACCCTGTGAGGTAAAAGAAGAAGAAGAGATTGGATTTATACCCCGTCCTTCACTACCCAAAGGTGTCTCAGAGCGGCTTACAAACTCCTTTCCCTTCCCCTCCCCACAACAGACACCCTGTGAGGTAGAAGAAGAAGAAGAGGAGATTGAATTTATACCCTGCCCTTCACTACCCAAAGGAGTCTCAGAGCGGCTTACAAACTCCTTTCCCTTCCCCTCCCCACAACAGGCACCCTGTGAGGTAGGTGGGGCTGAGAGAGCAAGAAGCAGCCAGGTAAGTTGCAGAGCCCCCTCCCCCCCCGGCCCGCATTCAGGTACAAGCTCTCCCTCCTCCGTGAGGGCAGATCTGCATGCCCCCCCCAACAGCTAGCAATCCAAAACAGTCCAGTGGAGCCTGAGCGGTGGGTGTTGCCCTCTGACATACTTCCGGTGATGTCAGGGGGTGTGGCATATGCAAATAAGTTATGCTAATGAGCTCCTGCACCTCTTTTTTATGAAATGACCCCTACTCACAAGACTCCACAGCTTAGAGGGAGCATTAAATGGAGACTTCCCAGCTCATAGCTCCACGCCTCTTTGATACATACATCCTGTAAATTAATCATGTTTAGCTAATGATCACTATTAAAAAGAAATGTTTAGTCCCATCACCGATCAAGAAAACGTGTATCAAAAACATGAATACTAGCAGGGAATAATTAAAGAATATCCTTCGCCTAAATATTTCCCCCCTTCCGGTTACCAACAGTTGGTGGATGATTTTGCCCTGCGGCATAGCAGTAATTTACATCCTTAATTCATGTTTTATCCTCTCCTGTTGTAACCGTGGGTGTTCACATTATGCATATAACTGTCTAATAATCTTACACTCTAAGCCCGACTAAGCTCTTGCCTCAAACATAATATATTTTGCGGCAAATAGTTCCCCATGTTAATAGGGGTAGGGGGGGAAAATGGCTTTCATCTTTTGGAAACCAGTCGCTTTCCTTTTTTTTTGATGTGAAGTTGCCCGTTCAGTCATTGTAAGCGGATAACAAGCAAGATCCAGCTTTGTCTTCCTAATATCCATTAGTTCTTCATCTCTTTCAGAACCCGTCTATCTCAAACAGTCTGAGAACTTTTTACGGGGAGGTGAGGGCAATGCAAATCCAAGCCAACAGAACAACATTTTGTGACTTCATTTGGATTTAACTTTGGCATAAATGACTAAACTGGGGCTAACGTACTTTTGGTCACATTAGAAGAAGATGAGATTCGCTGGAAGAGACGATCATGCTAGGAAGAGTGGAAGGCAGCAGAAAAAGAGGAAGACCCGACGTGAGATGGACGGACCCAAGCAAGGAAGCCACGACCATGAGTCTGAGCAAAGCTGTCCATGATAGGACACTTTAGAGGGCCTTACTTCATAGGGTCTGGAGGGACTTCTTGGACTGCAAGAAGATCAAATCAGTCAATCCTAAAAGAAATCAACCCTGACTGTTTCCTGGAAGGCTAGATACTCAGGCTGAAGCTCAACTACTTTGGCCACCCAATGAGAAGGGAGCACTCACTGGAGAAGAAGACCCTGATGCTGGGAAAGGTTGAAGGTCAAAGAAGACGGGGACGGCAAAGGATGAGATGGTTAGACAGTGTCATCGATGCAACGAACATGAAATTGAGCAAACCTCAGAGGACGGCGGAAGACAGGAGGGCCTGGCATGATCTGGCCCATGGTGTCGCAAAGAGTCGGACTTGACTGTGCGACTGAATAACAACAACAACAACACACACACACACAGCTAAGTGTTGTTGCAGTACATGAGCTGTGTGTACAACGTTTAAACAGGTATGTTCTTACCGAAGAGGTTATTGATACTTGGAGACTGAAGGATGGGGCTAGCAATTTTGATCCATGTTGGGTTGCCAACACTGGCTCGGGAGATTCCTGAAGATTGGAGGGCAGAACCTGAGAACTACAGTGTTAGGGGAGGGGAGGAAGACTCAGCTGGGATGTGAGCCCTTCGTGTCCAACCTCCCTCAACGGGAAGATTCTTTGATCTCTCTCTATTGTTGTCCTTGCCAGTGGGTGAAGACTCTGTTTTTGTTGTTCTCTTTGGCACATTCCCCATTAACTATTAGTGGCTTCCTCTCTAGTTTTGGTGTTATGTGCATTTATATATTGGGTTGGGGTTTTTTTGAATTATTTTATATTTGCTTTATTTTCAGGGTTTTAAATCTGAGATTCTGGTGGGGTCGCCGTGTTGGTCTGAAGCGGCAGAACAAAGCTTGAGTCCAGCGGCACCTTGAAGACCAATGAAGTTTTATTTACGGTATAAGCGTTCATGTGTAAGCACACTTCGTCAGATGCCATCTGACGAAGGTGCTTGCACATGAAAGCGTATACCGTGCATAAAGCTTTGTTGGCCTTAAAGGGGCTGCTGGACTCAAACTTTGTCCTTTTAAAGTTGAAGCCCTTTAATGCCTTGGTGTTTGCCATGTTGGGGACCCTATTTAGGTGGAAAGGCAGCACAGAAATGGTTTTTAAATAAATATATAAATGAACCTAGGAAGCTGCCATTTTCTCCAAGGGAACTGATCTCTGTAGCCTAGAGAATAATTGTAATTCCTGGAGAACTGCATGCCTCACCAGGAAATTGGCAACCTTAATTCATACATATAATTGCCTTTATGTTGTAAACCCTTCCTTCCTTGAGAGCCAGTTTGGTGTAGTGGTTAAGTGCGCGGACTCTAATCTGGGAGAACCGGGTTCGATTCCCCACTCCTCCACTTGCACCTGGCTGGATGACCTTGGACAAGCCGTAGTTCTGATAAGAGCTGTTCTTGAAAAAGAGCAGTTTCTGTCAAGAGCTCTCTCAGCCCCACCTACCTCACAGGGTGTCTGTTGTGGGGAGGGGAAGGGAAAGGAGTTTGTAAGCCACTCTGAGACTCTCTTGGGTAGTGAAGGATGGGGTATAAATCTAATCTCCTCCTCCTCTTCTTCTTCTTCTTTTCAAAATTATAAATAGTCGCGTATTAGTGATGCCTGCACCTCTCCCACCCACCCGCTCCTCTTAATTGCCCGGCTACCTAATTCTAGATGAGCTGCAGTTTCCAAATGGTTTATTGGAATGTTGAAGGTGTAGCCAAGTCAGTCGGAAAATATTCAGACACACATTTCTGGAATGAGGCCTAAAATGCGTGCCAGCCAAGGACGTCTGTGCCAGCTTTTTGAACAGGCATTCCCAAAAGCTGCCTGAAAGGGAGAATAGAGACAGTTTGAACAAGGGCAAATGCCGGAAGGTTTGAATTGTCCCTAGCAAAGAGAGCAGCTTGTGCATAGAGGAGCTCAAGATGGACCGTATCTCAAAAAGGAGATCGCAGAGCTGGAAGAAAGTGCAGAGGAGGGCAACCAAGATGATCCAGGGGTGGGAGCACCTTCCCTATGAGGGAAAGCTGGAGAGTTTGGAATTTGTCAGTTTAGGAAAGAGATGACTGGGGGGGGGGGCATGATCGAGACATATAAAATCATGCATGGGGTGGCGAGAGTTGACCAAGATAATTTTTTCTCCCTACATAAAAACATAAGAGAAGCCAATGTTGGATCAGGCCAATGGCCCATCCAGTCCAATACTCTGTGTCACACAGTGGCCAAAAAGACCAGGTGCCATCAGGACGTCCAGCGGTGGGGCCAGGACACTAGAAGCCCTCCCACTGTTGACCCCCCCCCCCAAGCACCAAGAAGACAGAGCATCACTTCCCCAGACTGAGAGTTCCTATCTATACCTTGTGTCAAAGTTGTCTACGATTTTAGAGACAGAAAGCCGAAGTAAAGGCAGAAGGACTCAGAAATTGGCCTTTTGAAGCGAAGAACACGAAGATGATCAGAAAGTTTTCTCATAACAATTAACATAGTAACATATAAACATGGAAGATAAACAGGAACTCTACAAGTATATTGTGATACTAACACTTGTAGTACTAACACTTACACCTCCTCTTGGGTTTTTAGTTTAGTGTGGTTATCTATCCTTTATCCCTAGTTGTAGGGCTCCACTGGACTGTTTTGGATTGCTAGCTGTTGAGGGGTAGGGGACCGTGCAGATCTGTCCTTGCAGAGGAGGGAGAGCTTGTACCCCTCCAGGCCGCTGGTGTGCGATTCACCCTCCCGTGGTTCGGGGAGAGCGTCCGCCATTGCTGCTTCATAAACCGGAAGTCCCACTTATGTTCTCTTATGTTCTTATGCAGGGGTCATTTTGTAGAAAAAGAGGTTCAGGAACACATTAGCATAACTTATTTGCATAACTTATTTGCATATGCCACGCCCCCTGACATCACCGGAAGTGTGTCAGAAGGCAACACCCAATGCTCAGGCTCCACTGGACTGTTTTGGATTGCTAGCTACTGGGGGGGGCGCAGATCTGCCCTCACAGAGGAGGGAGAGCTTGTACCTGAAGGCGTACCGGGGAGGGCTCTGCAACTTACCTGGCTGCTTCTTGCTCCTCATGGCCCAACTGAGGGTTGCTGGGAGCAGAGGGTGTGGCTTGGTGCATGTGCCCGCCCCCTGGGCTCCTTACTGCTGGAGCTCCGCTCCTGTGCGCTCCCGCAGGAAATGACCCCTGTATGCTCAGGTGGGGTGGACAAAGGTACATAATTTAAAATGGGAAGCTGCTGTCTAATCAGCAACCATACACCGATGCTTTTACAGATAATTCTCTCCACCACTTGCTCCTTCTCCAGCCTGCCACAGGGCTGGTAATCTGTCTAGCAGAGCTCAGTGTGATTTGGCACCACTCTGTGAGCACAAGCAGGGATCAAGCCCCACAGAAGATTTTGATCCTTCTGTCCTAGGACACTGTCACTGGCACCAGCACCAAGTCAGAATCTTAAATCCAGCCCCAGAGAATAAAATAACTCATACGAACACTGGGCCCACACTTATTTAGAATCACAGAGCCCTCCCAAAGATGATGAGATGGCGCAGTGAATGGCAGGAATAAGCGTTTTTTTATTTTGAACAATATATACAACAGTACATTCATAACATATACTGACGCTATGCAATAATCAACTTTCTCAACCCTTAAGAGCCCTTTTAAAAATATAACAGATCTTTGTAATAAGAGTTGTTTGGATGATGTTCTGGTTGGACGGTGTCCCTCTCAGGAATATTGGGTCAGGCTATGGTTTGAAGGCGTATGTTACAGCAACTGTGATGAAAACATGGAGTTTTAGATCTGATGGTAAAACTCCTGAAATCCTTAGATATGCTACTTTGTGTTCACTGGAAGGAAGGAGGGGTTTAAATATTGTAAATACATTTATGAGGCACAGACGTTATTGTTCCTCTAGCACCCGGTTGCCCAGACAAAAGTCAAAATAACTGTAAGTTAGGAATGTTTCTGATGTCTCCCAAATGTCAGAATATGTACCAATGGGTGAGATTGGGGTTAGATCTTGATTAGTAATTTTCCGACAACTGAGTAATTGGTAGAGTAATTTTCCGACAACTGAGCATTGGTAGAGCCAGTTTGGTGTCCTGATCTGGGAGAACTGGGTTCGATTCCCAACTCCTCCACTCGCACCTGGCTGGATGACCTTGGGCAAGCCATAACTCTGGCACAGCTGTTCTTGAAAAAGAGCCGTTTCTGTCAAGAGCTCTCTCAGCCCCACCTACCTCACAGGGTGTCTGTTGTGGGGAGAGGAAGGGAAAGGAGTTTGTAAGCCACTCTGAGACTCCATTGGGTAGTGACGGGCGGGGTATAAATCCAATCTCTTCTTTTTCTTCTTCTTAGAACAGACTCCAGTGGTTACCAGTAAAGACTATCCAGTCAGTACACGCTTGCAAATTTCCAAACTGCTCAGGATGCTAGTTTGCCCTGAGAAAGTCAAAGATCTTCCCCGAAAATGGAGCCACCATGCTGGATGCATCCCTGTCTCCTTCCTAACGGAGAGGTTGCATGCAGTATTGGTCCCCCTCTGTTGGCCAACACAGGCCATCAACACCATCCCCATGGAAGTGAGAACTTTGGTTTTTCTGGCTCAGTCTGCACTACAGCTGAGAAATGTAAGCGGATCCCAAAAGCATCACCGGTTGCCAGGAATACCATCCCTGAACTCTGATTGGTGGAGGCACAGCAATGACACAATATTCATCAGGGTGTCCTGATTTTACCAGGAGGACATTCTGCTCAGGATGAAAAGGGGGGTGGGATGGAACTTTTTTGAGTGTAAGACTGAAGGACGCGTCTAAATTTAATTTAATTCAAGGGGGGAAATGCTCCCCCGATCTGGGAAACACTTCTTTAAGTAGCTCCAGAGAAATGTCTTTATTTTCTTCTTTCTTTTTTTTGTGCCTCCACACAAAGAAGGCTTCAGGTTTGGGCCGCCTGGAGGAGGGGACTGCTTAGCCCTGTCCATTTCAAACATGACTGGGTTCTGCTATTCATATGTAGGAAACCTAATTACACAACGGGCAAATTCTGTTCAGTCTACCAAATACCGAAAGGGAAGGAGGGGGGGAAGGGGGAGGGAATTTAAAAACACACACACACACACACAGTGACAGAAACTGAAAGGCCGAGAAAGAGAAAAGAGTCCCTAAGACCTAATGAATCCAAACTAAACGCCTCTCCACCAAAATGTCAAACATTTCTTTTCGCACAAAACACGGCTTAAGGATTTCTCTCCTTTTGTCTCTGGGCTAATTCCTTAAGCAGAGAGAAGGATTTTCTCCGGGGAGTGTTATTTCACAAAGACCCAAACAGCAAATAAGCTAAAGGCTCTCAAAGAGAGAGAGAGAGTATAAATAAAATTCATGACTCCTTAAAGAGTTTACATTGAAAGAATGTCGGGGGATTATTTACAATTAAAGCATAGGCGATAGAATACAGTTGCGATTTCAAGGGGCGGGGGGAGGCATAAAAGGGGGATTTTTTAAAAAATTCATAAACACACAATGGAATGGCACCTGGATACTCTCTGGTTGTTCATCAGGAGGGAAACCTGTTCCCCCTCTAAACCTTGCTTACTTTGCGTACTAACATAAAACTCTTCATAGTATGCGATAACATAGAAAGCAACAGATTTCTCACATTCCGTTCCTTTAATGCTCTGCCTGTATTCCATTGCTTCTGATTTTGGGTTTAACTGCAAGAATGTTTAAAATGATAATAATAGCAGCGGCTGCGGCAGCAGCAACAACAACAGAACAGAACGTGCATGCACATGAAAGCTTATGCCCAGAATTAAACTTTGTTGGTCTTAAAGGTGCCACTGGACTCTGACTTGTTCTGTTGCTTCAGACCAACATGGCTACCCCACCTGAACAACAACAACAACAACAATTCCAGAATAAAAGAAGTCTGGGCAGTTCGTTCCAGTGTTCACAGGTCTAAAACCCCATGCCTTTCTTCTACAACCGCTGTATCAACCGTGCATGTTGAAAACAACAAGAAAAGCAGACTCAAAGCGGTTGTATGTACAATTGTGTCCAAATGTCCTGTGTTTCGTGTCCTGCTAACGTGCATGCGTTCCCCTCACCCATGTGCACAAAGAGGGGAGGAAAAGATGGAAGAGGATCGAAGGAGATGAATGCTGCTAGAAAACTGGATATTCTTTGTACAGAATCCAAAGTTTTGTTTTAACAATGGAGCAACAGTGGATAATTTAGGGTCGCCATATCTGGACTGGCAAATTCATAAGAACATAAGAACATAAGAGATGCCAATGTTGGATCAGGCCAAGGGCCCATCCAGTCCAACACTCTGTATCACACAGTGGCCAGAAATACCAGGTGCCATCAGGAGGTCCACCAGTGGGGCCAGGACATTAGAAGCCCTCCCACTCTTGACCCCCCCCAAGCACCAAGAGGACAGAGCATCACTTGCCCCAGAGCCCCTATCTATACCTTGTGGCTAATAGCCACTGATGGACCTCTGCTCCAGATGCTCCAAATTCCTGGATATTTAGAGGGTGGAGCCTGGAGAGGACAGGGTTTGGGGTAGGGAGGTACTTCAACAAGGTGTAATAGCAGACTAGCATTGATACAAGCTGTTGTAACGGTCCCCCTCTACTTGGGTTTTTAGTGGTTTCCTTTCCTTTCTCCCTTAGTTGTAATCTCCCCCTCCCTTTTTTCATTGTAGTTTGTAGAAAAATGCAATAAAAAATCCCCTTCGGGGGGGGGGGGCAAAAAACAAACAAGCAAAAAACAGGGTGTAATAGCATGAAGTCCACCCTCCAAAGCAGCCACTTTCTCCAATGAAATGGTTCTCTGTCATCTGGGAGTCAGGTGTAATTCTGACACATCTACAGGCCTCACCCGGAGATTGGCAACCCTAAGTTGATTCCTATTGTGTAGATTCCACTTTGAAAACTAGATCAGCTCCTTAGGAACTCTGAAATCCACGTGGAACTGACATCAGTCCCTAGAATATCCTCCAGCAGATGCAATGAGGGACATGGTTCCATATGCGGAAGTAGGGATGTGCTCGAATATAACTGAGCTGGATATGTGTCTGGAAAATGCTGTATAGGTATTTCTTGGATTTAATTTGGTCTCCCAAATATATCACTCACTGGAGAAGACCCTGATGCTGGGAAAGATTGAAGGTCAAAGAAAAAGGGGACGGCAAAGGATGAGATGATCAGACAGTGTCATAGATGCAACGAACATGAAATTGAGCCAACTTCAGAGGACAGCGAAAGACAGGAGGGCCTGGCGGGAACTGGTCCATGGCCTCGCGAAGAGTCAGACTCGACTGTGCGACTGAACAACAGCAACCCAAATATATCCAGGATTTTTTGAGGATGCTGAAAAAAGGGGCCAAAAAAATCCTGGAAATATTCGGGATTAGGCAGGAATATCCAGAGCCAACATTTACAGGTTCCCGGGATGGTTCTCTCCCTGCTTTCCCCCCGTGTTCCTGTGTCTTCTAGGGTTTGATATCTGCTTGCCAGGCTGCATTAGGTAAGAGTCTGTCAGTTTCAAATGTTTGTTGTTATTGTTGTTGTAACTGTTTTGAAAACCATTCTTTTCTAGAGCTAGATTGTGTTGGATTCGAGGTGGGTTTTTCGGTGGGGGATTCATGAGTTTTACACTGAGATTCCCGTGTTTTACATGGAAATTTACATAGTTCCAGATTCTCGTGTTTTACATTGGTTGGGCTTAGTGATAGCTGGCAATTGCCTTCTGCAGGGGGAGATTCTCAAGTTTTACAAAAAAAATTTGCACTGTCCCCCCCGCCCCTCCAAAGGAAATGGCTAGGACACCATGTTCAGGGGCCCATTGAAGTGGACCTCTTGGTCCAATTGACTTGAAATTTGGGGATTCCTTAAAGGACAGGCATCAGCTCCCCTGTAATTTTAGTGCCAGTACCTTTAAAAACAGCCCCCCCAGCCCCCTATAGGGAATAATGGAGCCAAAAAAATCAGAATCCCAGAAAAAGCAAACACAACAAACAAACAAACAAACAAAAATTAGATCTGAATACTATATCGACATTTGGAACCCAGAAAACTAGGAATACCGATATCTTTTGGCTCCAATATATCCAGATCCATAAAACACCCAAATGTTTTTTGTTAATTTATTTATTTATTGACATTTGTTTTGTTTCGCTGCACACCCCTCATCTCTCCTGCCCCCGTAGCACTCAATTTCCGAAGGCATTGGCAAGGCATCTTTAACAAAATATTTGGGATGTTTTATGAAATCAGTGCTTGGCATCTGGCCCCATGTATGTTTATTTGGAAGTGTGCCCAGGACTGTCGCCCTCTGTAAAGTAGGTATGTATCCTGGCACATCTGTGCAAACTTTGAAGCTTCATTCCTGCCCAATGAGCTTCCAAAGGAGGAAGAGCCACTTAGGTGGGAGGGAAGCTCTTAGGGTCTGAGGAAGTCACCTGAGGCTGAAACAGGTCCTCCAACCCCAAACAGGATTCCTTGTTCAAGGCTGCCTTTTTCACCCTAGTAACCAGGGCTGGAGTGGTCTACATAGCCAGGATTAGTTCAGACTGATCAGATTGTGGAAGCTAAGCAGGGTCGGGCATGGTTAGTACTTGGATGGGAGACCACAAAGGAAGACTGTGATCAGAAGAAGGCAACGACAGGCTTCCGGTCTAGCTAAGATGGAGGACTGAAGCGTTTCGCAATCGTGCGAAGCGAGCGACGGCCACTTTTGACAGTTTGGGCAATATACAGCCCAACGCATCACTCCCCAGCGAGGGGGGGGGACAAGCAGGCAGCAGCGCCCTAGAGGGAGTGTGAGGTTGGCGTAATCCAGCTTCGGAAGAAGCTGAATTGGGCTTTGACCTCCTCCCACGAAGAAGGCAAGTGCCAAGCAACTCTATAGTGGCCGATCGAGCCGGGCTACCGGCATAAATTCTTCGTCAGCAGACTTCTTTGAAGAAGGACAACAACTGTGAGTTAAAAGAAACAATGCGAAACCCGTTTTGAACGTGCTAGATAACAAAAACGTGCCGCTTACCTGAACTGAGTTTGGAGTCAATTTGAATTAAGCGGTTGAGCGGAAAATGAATAGTAAATCCCAGAAATCCGATTCCGGAGAGAAAAAAGTTGATTGAAGCCTTTAAAAACTGTAAAAACGCTTATTGTTTAACATTCCTGTGGTGAAGATGGAGCCGTGTGCGCAACTGTAAAATCGAAACTCACGAACAATAGCGTGGGAAGAGCAGGCTGGTGTCACAAAGAAAGAGGTCCGTGTGAAACATCCAGGAAGTTGAATTCCTAGACGGGCATTAGCGAAAGGAAGACAGTGGAACTTTTAAAGGTGCCGGACCGGAAGTGAGTTGTATGCGGAAGGAAGGGCCTGCAAAGTATCAATTTGACCTACTCTACATGAAATTACCATAGAGAAGTTGCGCCCGACATTTTGAGGAGGACTTCAACTAAATTTGCTTTTTTAATATATTTCTAAGGGTCTTTGGAAAGCGTAAACAGAGAGGCATGGAGGACTAAATCTTATCATCTAGAAGAGTGCTTTATCTTGCGAATCTGTGAATTGAAAAGAAATCGCCAAGACGGAGACCAGGAGAGGCAAGAAAAGAGCCGACTCAGACCCAGAACTTAAACCAGTTGTGAGACCTAGGATTGGATCTACTTCAGCCCCCAAAATGTCAAGGGGAAGAGAGAAAAAAGAGATGCAGGCCTCCATGGAAGCAATGGAGAAGAGAATGACAGAGGCAATACAAGCCATGGGGGAGCAGATAGAAAAAACATTGGGGGACCAACTGGAGAAGCAAACTCAGATTCATCTGA
Source organism: Gekko japonicus (assembly GCF_001447785.1). Taxonomy (NCBI): domain Eukaryota; kingdom Metazoa; phylum Chordata; class Lepidosauria; order Squamata; family Gekkonidae; genus Gekko; species Gekko japonicus. The sequence continues at coordinate 1,365,931 of NW_015170888.1, forward strand.
AACATCTAGAAGAAGTCCAAGAGAAGAACATAACAGCATTGAAGGAACTGGTTACTACAGAAATAACTTCAATCAAGCAAGAAATGGAAGGAGTTAAGAAGGATGTTCAAGCAAATGCAACCAAGACTACAGAGACAGAGGAGAAGATACAAAAAATAGAAGAGAAACAAGATTCTTTGACTCAACAAATTACAAGATCAGAGACAATGATGGAGTTCAGAAGGATGCAGACTCATCTGAGATTCAGAGGCATTAAGGAAACAGAGAATGAGAATTTAAAAGAAAAAATGATGGAAGTGATAACGGCTTTTTTGGGCGAGGAAGAAGGGTCAATGGACTCAGACTTTGATTTGATTTATAGAGTGAACTCCAGAATTGCAGAAAAGAAGAATTTACCAAGGGATGTAATTGTACAATTTGTAACAAGATCAATAACAGAGGAGATATTCAAGAAGCAATTCAACGTCCCTTTTGTAATAGAGGGAAACAAAATTATGGTGATGAGAGAACTCCCAAGAACAATACTGCAAGACAGGAAAAGGTATAAATCCTTGGCTGACAAACTCAGAGCTTTGAGCATCAGATATAGATGGGAGATTCCACAAGGTTTATCCTTTACGTATCAAGGGGTGAGGATTCAGATCAGATCGATGATGGACTTTTATAAATTTAAGGCGGACAATGCGGACGTCTTTGGAGAACTTTAAAATAAAACGCATAATGGAGTACAAATTGTTGTCATGGAATGTTAATGGATTAAATTCACCAAACAAGAGGAAAAGAATCAATCATTGGATACAGAAACAGAAATGCAACGTGATATGCTTGCAAGAAACACATATTAGAAAACAGGATATAAAATATTTAAAGAATGCTTTATTTGGAATTGAATTTTGTTCTGCGGCCTCAAATAAGAAAAAAGGAGTTGTGACATATGTGAAGAAGGAGTTACAACCTACAGAAATTTTTAAGGACATAGATGGCAGATACGTGGGTGTGGAATTAATGATTCAGCAGAAAAAAACATTGTTGATCAACGTGTACGCACCCAATGGAGCAAAGGAAAAATTTTTTAAGGATATAACTGACCAATTACAACAATTGACTTATGAGCAAGTTATTATGGCCGGAGACTTTAATGGGACAATAGATCGTCTAGACAGAAAACCACAAAAGGACAACGAATTCAGCGGAAAATTGCCAAAGAATTTTTTTGAATTAGTTAAGCAAGAAAAATTAGAAGATGTTTGGAGGAAATGGAACCCGATGCAGAAAGACTTTACTTTTTATTCCAATAGACATTGCTCTTTTTCCAGAATTGATATGATTTGGATGTCTGAAGAATTATCAATGAAAACACATAAGACTGAAATTTTGCCAAGATGTAATTCAGATCACAATCCGGTGGTATGGAGTTCCACAGAAAGGAAAAAACCCTTTCTGTGGAGGATTAATGAAGACTTGTTGGATAAGAAAACGGTAATTGAGATGTTAAAGGAAGAAACGAAACAATTCTTTCAACAAAATTTAAATAAAGAAACACCGATACAGATTGTATGGGATGCTTATAAAGCGGTGATGAGAGGAATTCTCATCTCGCAAAACGTGAAGCAAAAAAAGGAAAAACTTCAAAAACAAACAGAAGTGTTAGAAAAAATTGCTCAGAAAGAAAAGGAATTAAAAAAGAAGCCTGGAAAAAAGCAAATTATTAAAGAATTAAAGTTGCTGAAGGAACAACTGAATGAGACTTGGAATCAGGAAATGTATTGGAATTTAAAGAAGTTACAACAGAAATCTTTTGAAGGGGCGAACAAACCGGGAAAATACTTAGCTTGGCAACTTAAGGCTAGAAGAGAGAGAAGAATGATAACCAAAATAATAGAAGATGGAAAAGAGTTCGTTGATCCTAATGGAATAAAGAGATGTTTCTTCAAGTATTATGCTAAACTATTCCAAACAACTAGAGTTGATCTTGAGAAGATTAAAACATATTTAAAGGAGATTCCACTACCAAAAATAAGTAAGGAATACAAAGATTTATTAAATGGTCCAATTCAAAAAGAAGAAGTGATGAAGGCAATAGAAGAGACAAAGTTGGGGAAGGCGCCTGGGCCGGACGGATTTACAGCGAAATTCTACAAAAAGATGAAAGAAGAAATTTCCCCGGTCCTGGAAGCTTTAACCAACGAAATAAGAGAAAACAAAAAGGTGCCGGACTCATGGAAAGAAGCAATTATTTCTTTGATTCCAAAGGAAGGACAAGATTCAACAAATGTAAAGAACTACAGGCCAATATCTCTTTTGAACAACGATTATAAAATCTTTGCAAAAATTATTGCAGAAAGGGTGAAAAACTATTTACAAACGGTAATTTCTGAAGATCAAGCGGGCTTTTTACCCAAAAGGCAGATTAGAGACAATGTAAGAATAGTAATGGACGCAATTGAATATTATGAAAAGCACCCAGAAAAAGAAGTAGCTTTTCTGTTTGTTGATGCAGAAAAAGCTTTTGACAATCTTAATTGGAATTTTATGCACCAGATGATGGAAAAGATTGAAGCGGGACAACATTTTAGAAATTGTATTGAAGCTATCTATTCTGAACAAAGAGCTAAAATAAATGTGAATAAAGAACTGACAGATAACTTCAAAGTACAGAAAGGAACAAGGCAAGGTTGTCCGTTATCACCGTTATTATTTATCTGGGTATTGGAAATACTTTTACAAAAAATACAGTACGATCAAGAAATAAAGGGCTTGACACATAAAGGACACCAATACAAATATCGAGCATTTGCAGACGATGTAATGTTTATGGTGGAAAACCCAACAGAAAAATTGACATTGCTTTTTCAAAAAATAAAGGAGTTTGGAGAATTGGCCGGCTTTTACGTAAATAAGAATAAAACAAAACTTATATGTAAAAACATGATCAAACAAAAACAAGTGGAACTACAAGAACTGGTACAATGTGAAGTAGTTAAAAAAACAAAATACCTTGGAATTGAATTAACGGCAAAAAATATAGACCTATATAAGAATAATTATGAGAAATTATGGACTAAGCTGACTCAAGATTTTAAGAAATGGGATAAAATGAACTTATCACTGATGGGAAGAATATCAGTTATAAAAATGAATGTCCTACCACGTTTGATGTTCCTGTTCCAAACAATACCAATTCTGCATAAAACGGATTTGTTGGCCAAGTGGCAACAAGAGTTGTCAAAATTTGTTTGGGCAGGCAAGAAACCAAGGATCAAAATGAAAATACTTTGTGATGCCAAAGAAAGAGGAGGTCTACAAATGCCAAATCTTAGACTATATTATGAAGCGGTTTGTCTAACATGGATGGATCAATGGGTGAAGCTTGAAAATGACAGATTGTTGGGGTTGGAAGGGCATGATTGTAGATTTGGCTGGCATGCATATTTATGGTATGACAAGATAAAAATGGACAGTTTTTTTAAACTTCACTTGGTGAGAAAAGCTTTGTATATGGTATGGACAAGATATAAGAAGTACCAGAGTGACTTAAGACCATTGTGGATTGTACCAGTAGAAGTGTTGATATCTTACTCAAGACAGCGAGGTAGAGACTGGTTGCCATATAGAGATTTAATTAAAAAAGAGGGAACAGAGTGGGTAATGAAAAAGCAGAATGAAATTGAATATGAATATGAGTGGTTGAAATATATGCAGATTTATGATCTTTTTAGATCTGACAAAAAAAACTATGGTTTTAGAGAGGAAAAAAATGAAATTGAAAAGGTATGGGAGAGTGGAGGAGGAAAAAATATTTCTAAAATGTATAAGGTGTTGTTAAAATGGTATACTGAAGATGAAACTGTTAAAGAACAAATGTTAAAATGGGCTATTAATATGAATAAGGAAGTAGATATGGAAACTTGGGAATATTTGTGGAAAAACTCTATTAAGATCTCGACATGTACTAATGTTAAAGAAAATTGTTATAAGATGATGTATAGGTGGTACATGACACCTAAGAAAATTGCAAATATGAATCAAAATATGTCAAACAAATGCTGGAAATGTAAGAGGCATGAGGGCTCATTTTATCATATGTGGTGGACTTGTGAGAAAGCTGTAGACTTTTGGACAAAAGTCCACAATGAAATGCAAAAAATATTGAAATGTTCTTTTAAAAAAGCACCGGAAATTCTGCTTTTGGGACTCAAAATGGAAGAAGTCAATACGACTAAAAAAACTTTACTCTGGTACCTGATAGTGACAGCGAGAATGATTTATGCTCAGTTTTGGAAGACAGAAAAGGTACCAGAGGTTGAAGAATGGATACAAAAAGTTCTGTTCATGGCACAAATGGATAAGATTACAAAAAAACTGAATAACAAAGAAGACGATGAGTTTTTTGGAGAATGGAATGACTTTAAAATTTATCTGGAAAAGAACTGGGATGTGAAACAAAACTTAATATGTTTAGATCAATATTAAGTCAAACGATGTTATCTTTAGATTGTAATGATGAAAAACTGATATTGTTGATGATATGAAGTAATTTGGAGCAGGGGTGGAAGCATTGTGGGAAGCCATTGGAGGGAGGGGAGGAACTGGGAATGGGGTAGACAATTGATAGAATGAAAAGTTTTATATGTTGTATTCCTGAGAAAATAAAAAATTTGTTTACCAAAAAAAAAAGAAGAAGGCAACGACAAACCGCCTCTGCTCACCTCTTGCCTTGAACACCGCATGGATGGGGTCACCATAAGTCAGTTGTGACATCATGGTAGCACATTACGCTATGAATAATGACTGGAGGGAAATTTACTTTATTTAAGTATTTAGGTGTTTAATATGTTGTCGGCTTTCACGGCTGGAGTGCATTAGCTGTTGTAGGTTTTCCGGGTTGTCTGACCGTGGTCTTGGCATTGTAGGACCTGACGTTTCGCCAGTAGCTGTGACTGGCATCCTCAGAGGAATAACACAGAAGGAGGCAGTACTCTCTGTGTAAAGTTGAGAAGAAAAATGGTAGGCAGGTAATTTATATCTACTCAGGAAGGTGGGGTAGGGCTGAGTCATTATCATGTAGGCATTCCCCAGGCTGTGAAACAGGCTAATGGAGGAGCTTTCCTGAGGAGGTTCTTTTGCATATGGATTGGCTGTTTCTTGAGGAGTTTCTTTTGCATATGGATTGTTTCCTGAGGAGGTTCTTTTGCATGTGGATTGGCTGTTGAAATTCTAATCTTATCTGTAGCGCTACTGTCAGATGTAGAGCCTTTTGTGTTTTTCAGGACAGGAAACCATGCCCCATTTATTTTTAGACTCTCTTCTTTCCTGTTGAAATTGTGTTTATTTAGGTGTTTGTTTCTTTAAAACGTTGATTAGCCAATTTCCCCCCTTGCAGAACTTGAGGCTGTTTACTTTGGAGTAAGTCTCATTGAAGTGAGGAGACTTGGGGGTGGCAATCGCTGTCAAGTGACAGCTGATTTATGATGACCCCCCCCACACACACACACAGGGTTATCTTTCTTTCTTTTTTTGTGGGTATTTGTGTACGCAGACCTGGAAGTCATGGCGGCTTCTGGCAACCCCTAGTGCAATTTGGACATTTTGGTGAGGTGGCTAGATAGCCTGCCTTTGTACCCCAAACCCTGGTATTCCTTGGAGGTCTCCCTTCCAATTACTTGCCAGGGTCAGCCCTGCGTAGCTTCCGGGATCTGACGAGATCGACCTTGCCTGGGCTATCGAGGTCAGGGGGACCCTGTGGGGTTTTCAAGGCAAGAGACATTCAGAGGTGGTCTGCCATTGCTTGCCTCTATGTCGTGACCCCCATGTCCCTTGGTAGTCTCCCATCCAAATATCAGCCAGGGCCAGCCCTGCTTAGCTTCTGAGATCTGACGAGATCGGGCTAGTACTCCTCAAAAGATAACGAGTCACAATGGGGACTGCGTTTTGGGGGACACGCATGCCAGAAAACTGGTACTGGTCTATGGCATAGGGACAACTGGTGCATATTATATGTTCAAGAAATAATACCAGTAGTAGTAGTAGTAGTAGTAGTAGTAGTAGTAGTAGTAGTAGTAGTAAAAATAGAAGAAGAAGAAGAGGAAGAGATTGGATTTCTACCCCGCCCTTCACTATCCAAAGGTGTCTCAGAGCAGCTTACAAACTCCTTTCCCTCCCCTCCCCGCAACAGACACCCTGGTGAAAGAGATGGTGACTTATTGTGGACAAACCTTTGTTCAGATACATCTGATGGTGAACTTGTGTGTCCACAAATATCTTTAGGACACAATGAGGGACATTATATATCCGGGACCTTGTGATCTGTTTACACAGACCTGGAAAGTTTCACTGGACATTTTTTTTTACTCTCCCTTGGTCTACAGTTTGTATTGTTCTGACAGAGATTGTTATCGTTTTTCATTAGATAATGTTTTGTACTTAGATTATTAAATGTCTACAAGTATGAGTCGAACTTAACAACTGTATTTGTATGTGTATATATACCACAAAAAACTTTGGAGGAGGAGGAGGAGACGAAGAAGAAGAAGAAGAAGAAGAAGAAGAAGAAGAAGAAGAAGAAGAAGAAGAAGAAGAAAGAAGAAGAAGAAGAAGAAGCTGCCGCCCCAAGGGTTGTTCTAAAAGCAGAGTAACAGTTAAGTCATAGATATATGAATTTTTGAAAAAGTAAAAAAATTAATCAGTATTCTTTCCACAGTGGCTAAAATTCTCATTGCACGGTTTTGGAAAGATACTAAGGTGCCAAATAGAACTCAGTGGTGGTATAAAGTATGGGATCTATTCATGTTGGACAATTTTTCAATTTATCATTCCAATAATCAAAATGAGAGTGACTTTTCCAATCCTCTAAATATCTGGTACCCCATTTTAGATAAAATAGACATTGACACCTTTGATTGGGAAACTATCTCTAAAGCCAAATACAAATTATTGGTATTTGGCTAGCCTAGAGTTCCTAGGCGAGATTTTTTTAATAGACTTTTAATGATATTATTCATTGTATAATTGTGGACAGAGAGTCACCATTTTGTATCACAGTTTTTTATATTAAAATAAAAATATATATATATGATTTTTTTTAAAAAAAACAAATGTTTTAAAACATAAAATATATGTAGGTATTATCTGCATCAACACTTCTCAGGTGCATTTAGGATACTCCAAATTGTGCATGTAAACACATGTACATTCTGACATAAGAATGCAGAGGATGTGTGAATTCATATATACATTGTTCCTTACTTGCCACCTGTGTATTTTTTCCACTCTGGGCTGGAATTTCAAGCTGTCTGTCACCTATCTGTCCGCCATATCTCAGTGGTGTTTTAAGAGGAATTGTATCTTGAGAGAGGCAGGGATTTGTTGGGGGGGGGGGGGAGGTTTATTTCAGACACCTTGAGTGACAAGCACAGCATGTGAGACGCTGCTGATTTTGCAAAAATGTTTTGATTGAGTTTTCGCCTGCCAGGACTCAAAACGCTCGGCCGTGCTGGCGGAATGAAGAGCCTGCCTGTTCTGGCATCTGCTATTTCTCTCTCCCCACCCCCCAACGCCCCTCCCCTCCCCCTTCTCAACACAAAACTTTTGCTACTAAGAAAACCGAGCTCCATGGAAAAAGCATCTGAATACCAACTGAGCAGTTTTCAAAATAAGATGAAAAGTTAAGCAGGCAATTGGTGTATATTTAAGGCTCCAAACACCTTGGCTTCTAAGAAGTCTTGAAGGAGTTAATCCCTTCTCAAGATAATCCACTAAAGACCATCCTTCATTATGATGTTAAAAGCACGGATCAGTGCTGGGTGAGTTTAACAATAGGGCAGGGGTACTTTTCAATCCCCACCACATTCTTCCCAAGTTGGAAACAGAAACTGCTGTTATTCCAACTGAGAAACAGGACAGGGGTGTGATCCCAGTGTTAAATATTCAGGTTTAAGAAGCGGAGGGGTTGTGTGTGTGGGGGGGGAGGGGGTAGCTATTCTACCATATTAACCAAACACATTTCTTATGGGATACCTTGATTTTAAACTTTGTGAGAAGTCAAGTCACGGTGCTGGAACCTTGACACGAATTGCATTAACACATCGGATAAATGGCCAGAACTCTGTACAGTTCTGTGGGTTTTGTTGCCCCCCCCCCACACCATTGGTTCAAAGCAAAGGAGGGGGAAATTTGTCTTCAACTAGAGCCGGAGCGAAGGGGGTAATTTCTGATGGGCTGTGTGAGTATAGGTGGAACTGCTTCCTGGCAGATCAGATAACTCACTGCTAGGGGAGAAGACTGGGGGATAAATGAAGTAAGCAAATAAATAAAAACAAACCAACAAAACAATTCTAAAAATGGCGTTCTTCTGAAATACACAGCATAGTCAGAGGTCATTTCGGGGGGGAACGCGGGGGATGGCAGTTCCCCCGGGTGAGGTACGGGGGCGGGGCACATGACGAAGCCCCGCCCCCTGCTTCCGGCCTGCTTCCTCCCTGCCACTCCCCACCCCTGCCTGCCTGGGGCCAGGGAGGGCCTTCGCGGGGCTTCCTTGCACTCCCGCCAGCCTTGCAGGTCCACCGCCGGGCCCCTCATGGGGCTCGGCAGTGGAGCTGCAAGGCCGCCGCCGGCGGCCGGGACCGTTGGGAGCGGGGTGTGTGGTTTTATGACACACTTCCGGTGATGCCAGGGTGTGTGGCCTTATGACACACTTCCGGTGATGTCAGGGGTTGTGGCATATGCTAATGAGCTATGCTAATGAGTTCCCCTAGCTTTTTTTCTACGAAACGACCCCTGAGCATAGTAGATAGATTCAGGTGGGGAGTCGTGTTGGGCTGGAGCAGCAGAACAAAGTTTGAGTCCGGTGGTACCTTTAAGGCCAACAAAGTTTTATTCTGAGTATAAGCTTTCGTGCACATGCACACTTCATCGGAATACAGTGTTATGGTCAGAGTGTCTGTCTGGGATCTGGGAGCTCCAGGTTCCAGACTCCACCCTTGCCGCAGAAGCTCGCCGGGTGATCTTGGACCCATCACCCTGCTTTATACCCCAAAGAGCCCTAGAGCGGTTTGCGGTATCCCCCTCCTCCATTTTATCCTCCCAACAACCCTGCGAGGTAGGTCAGACTGAGAAAGAGTGACTGACCCAACGTTACCCGGCTTCTCTGGCAGACTGGGGTTTTGAACGTGGGTCACCCAGATCTTAGTCTAATGTAGGAGGAGGAGGAGATCGGATTTATACCTCACCCTTCACTACCAGAAGGAGTCTCAGAGCGGCTGACAATCTCCTTTCCCTTCCCCTCCCCACAACAGAACACCCTGTGAGGTAGGTGGGACTGAGAGAGCTCTTTCGAGAACTACTCTTGATAGAATGGCTCTGAGAGAGCTGTGATTGACAGAAGAAGAAGAAAAAGAAGAAGAAGGAAGAGGAGGAGGAGATTTGATTTATATCTCACCCTTCACTTCCAGAAGGAGTCTCATAGCAGTTTACAATCTCCTTTCCCTTCCCCTCCCCACAACAGAGGTAGGTGGGGCTGAGAGAGCTCTTTCGAGGACTGCTCCTGAGAGAACAGCTCTGGGAGAACTTGTAACTGACCCAAGGTCACACCAGCAGCTGTATGTGGAGGAATGGGGAATCAATGGATTTATATCTCACCCTTCACTTCCAGAAGGAGTCTCATAGCAATTTACAATCTCCTTTCCCTTCCCCTCCCCACAACAGAGGTAGGTGGGGCTGAGAGAGCTCTTTCGAGGACTGCTCCTGAGAGAACAGCACTGGGAGAACTTGTAACTGACCCAAGGTCACACCAGCAGCTGTATGTGGAGGAATGGGGAATCAATGGATTTACATCTCACCCTTCACTTCCAGATGGAGTCTCATAGCAGTTTACAATCTCCTTTCCCTTCCCCTCCCCACAACAGAGGTAGGTGGGGCTGAGAGAGCTCTTTCGAGGACTGCTTGTGAGAGAACAGCTCTGGGAGAACTTGTAACTGACCCACGGTCACACCAGCAGCTGAGGAATGGGGAATCAAACCCAGTCCTCCCAGATTAGCGTCCGCACTCCTAACCACGACACCAAACTGGCTCTCTGGCCATTACACCACACACACCCCTTAGGTAAAATACTTTATTCTGCCAGTCTCGACATCCTGTGCCTGCTATACGTTTTTCAGTCCACATAATTATCCCTGCCCATGTTTGTTACAGGAGATTCGGTCATAAATTTGGAACAGTTAAACTGGCATTTTTCTGTTCTGTCCAACAGTGGATACAGCCATTGGGGGAACCCCAAGATTTGCTTGCTTACTGATGCTGATTCATGAGCTGGAATTTACAGGTGTGGATATAACACGGCCGTGAAATGAAAACCCCCACCAAGAATGTGGCTTCGTCTCTTGACTTCGGCAATGCACCCAATTAATACCCCCTGCTGCTCAATTCCCTGCAACGGTCCCCCCTTCTTTCTCCAGCCATTCGTCTCTCAAAGAGCTTCATGTCCACCCACATATAAAGCTCATAATTTGCGGGTAAATGGCAGCTGTTTCTCAGTGCTAGAGGCTTTTCCTCAAATTGGTCTTTAATTGGTATAATCAGGCGTTTGAGTTATTGGTTCAACCAAAGGGGGAAAGAGAGGAGAGAGGAAAAAGTATTCATTCAGACCCAACAGGATCACTCTTTTTCTTCTCTTTTTTTTTTCCTGGGAAAAAAAAAATTAGCAATAAATTAATGACTTCTCAAGACGCTACAGGGAAACTGAAACCGATGCTCAAAAGATGGAATTCATTAATAAAATGCTGGTTGCGATCTTTCTCATTAAGAGGGAAGGGGGGAATGTGGGGTCTTAAAGAAAGAAACCCCAGCGAAAGAAAGAGAAGGCGAAAATATGTCGAGCTGAGCCAACTGCAATGGAAGGAAACTGCAAGCTACCGTCGCTCCGAACGAAACCTAGAAAAGGTCAATTTAAGAGAGTTTTGAGGTGCCCTTTCTCTCTCTAAGCACTTTGCTGGGGAAAAAGTGCTTGAAAGCAAAGGGGTTTTTCCCTTCTTCTTCCCAAGCACGGTTAAAGGTTTTGTTGCTAAAAATGTGATATCGATTGCTCGGACTTTGAAAAGTTTGTCCCCGTCGCAGTAACGAAACCCTAATTTGCCTTCTGTCCCTGGTTTAAAATGGAATGAAGCCCTACAAGAGTGGTGGGGGAAAAATGGTGAAAAGGGGCAGATAGTGTCCTGTTGTATGCTTGAAAATGAGTCCTAATCAGCAGTCATTTAAGTGGGTACTGCAGAAATGGAAGAGAGATGCCATGGAAGCTTATGGGGAGACCTTGCTCCCATCAAACACTCACAGACTGACTTACCTCGCAAAATTGTTTTAAAGGTGTGTGTGTGCTTATTTATTTATATACTGCCTGTCTAGCCCACCTTTCTCCTCAATGGGAACCCAAAGCAGGTTACACCGTTCTCACCTCCATTTTATCCTCACAAGAACCCTGCAAGGTAGGTTAGGCTGAGTGTATGTAATTAGGCCAAGGTTTCCTGCGGTGGCTCAAGTGGTTAAGACGCTGAACTGCAGGCTGTGGAAGGTCAGTAGCTCAGCAGTTCAAGACCCGGGTGCCGCAAGACGGGGTGAGCTCCTGTCTCTAGTTCTAGCTCCTGCCAACCTAGCAGTTCGAAAGCAAGAGATTGCAAGTAGATAAATAGGTACTACTTTGGTGGGAAGGTAACAGTGTTCCATGCGCCTTGGTGTTTAGTCATGCTGGCCACATGACCATGGAAACGTCTTCGGACAGCGCTGGCTCTTCGGCTTTGAAACGGAGATGAGCACCGCAACCCTAGAGTCGGATTCGACTGGCTTTCGAGCAAGGGAACCTTTACCTTTACCTTCCTGGTGAGCTTCCATGGTAGAAGTGAGGATTCAGACCTGGATTTTCCAGATCTTACTCTGACACCCTAACCACTGCACCCCACTGGTTCCTCAACGTCCCAATACATTCTGGGCTATACCAGGGGATAATTTTGAATTTCTCATGCCTGCTGTTTCAGGCTGAAAGTGCTCATTCTGGTTTCTCCTCTGAAATTTCTCTTGCCTTGAAAAAACCCACAAATCTACCTCACCACCTAGTGGTGCATAACGCTAAAAGAGCTAGAACTTCGGACTGCCAGACAATCTTAGGATCTCCTGGCTATTCTACACAAAATGCCATACAATAATAATTCATCAGTATCACCTTTTCACATATTTTTCTTCCCAACAGGGACCCCAAGCCGCTTACATCCTTCTCTTCTCAATCATTTTATTGTCACGACAACCCTGTGAGGTAGGTTAGGCTGACGGTGTGTGACTGGCCCAAGCCAGCTCCCTTGGCAAAGTGAGGATTTGATTGTGGGTCTCCCAGATCCTAGACCGACCTTCTAACCCACACCGGATGGAAAGAAGACGCAGAGTCTTATCCCTGCTGTGCCATGAAATCTTGCTGTGTGACCTTGGGCCAATCAAAACCTCAGTCTAGCTTACCTTACAGAGTCGTTGTAGTGAGCATAAAAGGAAGGAGAGGAGGTCCATGTTGAACACTTCTTTGGGTGGGAGAAGAACGGCGGACAAAATATATACATAAATAAATTCAGTTAGAATCACAGAGTTGGAAGGGACCTCCAGGGTCATCTAGTCCAACCCCCTGCACAAAGAAGGAAATTCACAACTACCTCCCCCCCCGCGCACACCCAGTGACCCCTGCTCCAATGCCCAGAAGATGGCAAACAAACAAACAAACAAACAAAAAACTCTCCAGGATCCCTGGCCAAATTGTCCTGGAGAAAAATTGCTTCCTGACCCCAAAGTGGCAATTGGCATTTCTCTGAGTGTGCAATAGCCGGTCACCTAGTATAAAAGCTCCCCTCCCCGCAGTGGATACGAGACCCTCACATGTCCTTACAGGAAGCTCCTATTGCTCAAAGTAAGCACTTCCACTAGCAGAATGTTTCCACAAGATCCAGTCCAATGTGTGTAAAGCGCTGCACAAATGTACTTTGCACTAATATTGTTACCAGCTCAGCACCTGTATGAAACTGTGGCACATGTGTACATGATCTGGAGGCTGGCATGGGGTTGCCAGTGCTGCCTCAAACAATGCTGAGGAGTTTGGAGGGCGGTGCATGGGAAAGGCGGAGTTGGGTGAGGACGTGACCAGTGTTACCTCTAAGCTGAGTTACTGCGAGCTAGTTCACAGTTTTTTAGCCTCCAGCTCACACATTTTTGTCTTCGCTCAGGAAGGATGGCTCCAGAGCAAACTAATTTATGCAGCTGCCAAATCGCTCACTCACGACTTTAATGCCAGAAGCTCACAAAGTAGAATTTTTGTTCACAAGACTCCACAGCTTAGAGGCAACATTGGATGTGATATCTCTTCCAGGCGACAGTCTAGGAATTTCCCTATATCTCTGTAGTAAAGACCTTGCAGACATGAGGACATTCCTACAGCGTCACTCTGGAGGTCATTTTTCTGGCCGTTTCCCCCAACCTTCCCACTCCTCGGTTGCTGTAGGTTCGAGGCCAAGGGTGGTGGTGGGGGTTACCTGCTGCAGGTGGGCAAACCTAGTCTGGAATGGAGCTTCGCATGATCTTATTTGGGGTTGCTCCTGAACTTCCAAATTGTGTGGAAGATGAAGAAGCAGTGCTTCTAACTCCAGGCCTTGCCCACGTACTTGCATTTATGAGCATTTAATTTACTACCATCCAAATGGCTACATGACTTTTGGTTGGCAAAGCCCGTTTTAAAAGATGCCTTTCACACACACCCCATGACAACGGGACACGACGTATATAGTTAATGAACATCTTTTGATACAACTTATTGCAGACCAATTAATCTCCACATCCCCCCCCCCCCACACACACACATTTTGTTCTGCCGGTACATGGCGGACGTAACACTTGGAGTTTTCTATTCTGAAGTCTGATAAAACTAATAATCCAAAAAATGCCAGAGGTGCCACATAAAAACTGGCAAAATGGTTTTCATCTTAATTGGATATGAGCGCTCCTATCTCTAATAACCCCAGGATACTTCTAATTGGAGTTTTCTTTATTTCTCTCTTCTTCTTCTCTCTTTTTTTGTTTAAATCGCTAATTTCATTGATCAGTCTTAATACTAGCCTCCCCGTGCCCCCAGATGGTAAAATATGAAGGAGGTAGTCAGTTTAATTTCACTTTAACGGAGGAATATTTATTTGCAACACACTCATAAAAGGGCGATTACGTCTGGAGGATTGACTAAGACAATGCCGTTATTGACACAATGCTCAGCAACGCCTTGTAAGTTGGTTCTATTCACTTGCCCTGAAATTCACCCCAGGCCACCAACTTCTCAATTTTCAGATGTTACTGAGAGACAACGGCTGTCATTGTTTCGCTCCGTATTGTCGTTTTATTGCAAATTCAGCTTAGCCGGGCCTACGGGGTGGAACGGCTTCGTCTTCTCCACACACACACACACACACACACCCGCCCAGTGATGGCTTTGTGGAATATTTCTCACTTCAGCTTCATGAATGGGAAAAGCCATATAACTGTTTACGTCCAAGGAGAAAATGGAATTTGGCCAGTAGCATTCTTGGCCCTGTGAGGAAGACAATATTAACAATTCTCATGGCACAGACAGTACTGTTAGTGTGTCTTGGAACAAGAAATTCTTCAAGAATTGTAGGTGGCCACGAATCTGAAGACAGCCATCCCCCGAGGCGGCTAGAAACTACAGTTCAGCATGAGTCATTGCTCTTGGTTTCCTCTTTCCAGCCAAGAATGGTGCCCATGTCGGGGACTCACAAAGAGATATAGAAGGTGGGTTCTATTGGGAGCAGTTAATACCTTCACTTAAGTGCTCATGCATATTTATTTGGTTATCTTTGAAGGTACTCCACGGCACTTTTCGCTCATATGGGAGCAAAAGTGGGGTACACAAGGGTAATTTCCTTCAGGAGCGCACAGGAGCGGAGCTCCAGCAGTAAAGAGCCCAAGGGGGCGGGCACATGCAACAAGCCCCACCCCCTGCTCCCAGCAGCCCTCAGTCAGAGCAAGAAGCAGCCAGGTAAGCTGCAGAGCCCCCCCGCCCCCCACCAGTCCAAAACAGTCCAGTGGCACCTTTAAGACCAAGTTTTATTCAGGTCCAAGCTCTCCCTCCTCTCCGAGGACAGATCTGCACGCCCACCCCCAATAGCTAGCAATCCAAAAGAGTCCAGTGGAGCCTGAGCGGTGGGTGTTGCCGTTCTGACACACTTCCGGTGATGTCAGGGGGTGTGGCATATGCAAATAAGTTATGCTAATGAGTTATGCTAATGAGCTCCTGCACCTCTTTTTCTACGAAATGACCCCTGGGCGTACAGCATCATTCTCCCATTCTCCATTTTGTCTTCCTCCGACAACCCTGTGAGGCAGGTTAGGCTGTGAAAGAGGGACTGACCCACGTTCACCCAGCAAGTTTACATGGTAGAGCAGGGATCTGAATGTGGGTCTCAAGACCTTCTAACAGCCTAAGTACTACACCACACTGGATGTCAGTAGGTACTCTATGCAGGTATTCTAGAAGAAGAAGAAGAGGAGGAGGAGATTGGATTTACACCCTGGACTTCACTCAGATTCTCAGAGCAGGCTACAAACTCCTTCCCCTTCCCCTTCCCACAACAGACACCCTGGGAGGTAGGTGGGGCTGAGGGAGCTCTTTTGAGGACTGCTCGTGAGAGAACAGCTCTGAAAGAACTTGTGACTGACCCAAGGTCACACCAGCAGCTGCATGTGGAGGAGTGGGGAATCCAACCCGGTTCTCCCATATTAGAGTCCGCGCTCCTCACCACGACACCAAACTGGCTCTTACATGTCCTCTAAAATCTACATGTTCACAAAGTACACACGTCCCAAGTCCGTCTCCAGAAAAATCCCTACTCTACGACACCTGTACCTGGTCAATCGTTGTGCTTATTTTCAGTTCCCCAAAGTAATTTCTTTGGCTCTGGTGTCAACTCCCCCCCACACACACCAATTCCATCACATCCATATATAGGAGGCTGAAGTTGGTTCCTTATTGGCAGTTCTTTATTCATTCCTTATTTGTGACTTATTCGTCAATTCATCCAGAAACACTGAGGAGAGCTGGAAAGCTCTGAACCCCAAAATAAGCTCTGGAACACCACATATCATATACCCCCACGCGGGGCTTTTTTTGTAGAAAAAGCCCAGCAGGAACTCATTAGCATAATAGGCCACACCCAATAGCAGAAACTCATTGGCATATTAGGCCACACCCCATGCCTTCTCTTGGCTTGCCCGGGCACCTGGCCAAATCCCCCCTTGAAGGCATTTAAATGCCTCCCCGTGCCTTCCCCAGCCTGTCCAAGGTCCGCAGGGTGCCTGGGCAAGCCAAGGGAAGGCATGGGGTGTGGCCTAATATGCCAATGAGTTTCTGCTATTGGGTGTGGCCTATTATGCTAATGAGTTCCTGCTGGGCTTTTTCTACAAAAAAAGCCCCGCGTGGGGGTATATGATATGTGGTGTTCCAGAGCTTATTTTGGGGTTCAGAGCTTTTCAACTCTCCTCAGTGTTTCTGGATGATTTCACGAATAAGTCACAGATAAGGAATGAATAAGGAGCTGTGAATAAGGAACCAACTTCAGCCTCCTTTCACATCTGCAATTTCATGACTCCTACAAAGTGCATCGAGCTGTAAAGTGAGGAGGTTGTGCCATTCGTAGAAGCGACAAAACCAGGCCACCCACAGACGAGGAAAGGGTTGCTACGTACTTGGCAGGACTCCCCAGGTCTTCCAAAAGTATGGCTTTATAAATTAGCCACAAGAAAAGAAGAAATGGGCTGATGAGGATTCAGGATGTTAAGAAAGCAATGAGAGCAGAGGAGGGTCAGTCCAGCTGAAAGAGCGAGTAGGACCACTCAAGACCCCGAGATCACACAGGAGGAGGAGGAGGAGGAAGAGATTGGATTTATACCCCGCCCTTCACTATCCGAAGGAGTCTCAGAGCGGCTTACAATCTCCTTTCCCTTCCCCTCCCCACAACAGACACCCTGTGTGGTAGGTGGGGCTGAGAGCAGTGTTCCTTCTAAGCTGAGTTAGTGTGAGCTAGCTCACAGTTTTTTTAGCCTCCGGCTCGCACATTTGTTGTCTCGGCTCAGGAAGGACGGCTCCAGAGCAAACTAGTTTATGCCACAGCCAAATCGTTCGCTCACAACTTTAATGCCAGCAGCTCGCAAAGTAGAATTTTTGCTCACAAGACTCCACAGCTTAGAGGGAGCATTGGCTGAGAGAGCTCTTTCCAGAACTACCCTTGGGAGAACAGCTCCGAGAGAACTTGTGACTGACCCAAGGTCACACCAGCAGCTGCATGGGGAGGCGTGGGGAATCAAACCCGGTTCTCCCAGATTAGCGTCCACACTCCTAACCACTACACCAAACTGGCTCTCAATGACCCCAGAAGGGGATATTTTGAGGGATGGTAGGCTTCCAAACTGTTCCCCATTCCAGCCATTCCTCAAAAACTCCTGAACTAGTTTTCCTGTGTTTCCAAAATATCATGGACAAGTTGCATGCTGGTGATGGGCTTGCGTTCAAGGCCTGGCACCCTGACCTTCAGACTCAGGTAAAATTTGTCTTTTCCTCCCCACAAGGGTTGGCAGCACTGCCATGAAAAAATGCTGGAAGATTTTGAGAACAGTGCCTGAGAATGGAGAGACTGGGGAGGATGTGATGTCTCTTTCACTGACAGTCTAGGAATTTCCCCTAATCTTTACGGTAAAGACCATGGAGAGACAGGGAAATTCCTAGAGCATCACTATGGAGGTAATTCTCTGGCCATTTGCTTTATCCCGCTCCTCAGTTATTCATGGTCAGTGGATTGGGGCCAAGGGTTGGGAATCTAATGCACCATGGGTGGGCAAATGACAAGTTTAATCTCCACTCCCTGGGCAAGAGGTGAAGGTTGTTCAACAATGCATCATAGTAGGCAGGGGTCATTTCCTGCAGGAGCGCACAGGAGCGGAGCTTCGGCAGTAAAGAGCCCAGGGGGCGGGCACATGCAACAAGCCCCACCCCCTGCTCCCAGCAGCCCTCAGTCAGAGCAAGAAGCAGCCAGGTAAGTTGCACTCAATCAGGCCAGAAGAGCAAGAAGTAGCCAGGTAAGTTGCAGACCCGCCCACCCGCCTTCAGGTACAAGCTCTCCCTCCTCTGTGAGGACAGATCTGCACGTCCCCCCCCAATAGCTAGCAATCCAAAACAGTCCAGTGGAACCTGAGCGGAGGGTGTTGCCTTCTGACACACTTCCGGTGATGTCAGGGGGTGTGGCATATGCAAATAAGTTACGCTAATCAGTTATGCTAATGAGCTCCTGCACCTCTTTTTCTACGAAATGACCCCTGATGGTAGGGAAGTAGGAAATGAACTCTTGGTATGAGAATTGGGATGTTATAAGCTGGTGCCTATTTTCATTGGTGGAATGTTTGAGAGGAAGAGAGCTATCCGTTGCCACTGTAAGAGTCTGTTGTGCCTTTAAACTAGAGATACCAGGAACTGACCTTGGGTCCGTCAGCATGCAAAGCCGCTGAGCCGCATCCTTTTCTCCCGGTGCTGCTTTCTGCGGCAGATCTGTTTCAGTTTATGCTATTTATTTGCTTTTAGAGCATTTATATCCCAAGCCCCCAGGCAACTGAATGCTCAAACCAGCTTGCAACAAAGAAGTAAAATGCAACAATGAAAATATTTGAAAAGCAGCTCGTCTGGAATGGCCTGCCTCAGGAGGTCGGGAAGCCCCCCACACTTATAAAACAGAATGGTTCAGGATGGCGTATCTGTAATACGGAGTAGATTTATTTCCTGTATGTGTTCTCACATTTCTCAAGAAGGCCTGCAAAGAAGAAAACATCAGATCAAAAGAGGCCTGCAGGATCAGACCAGTGGTCCATCTAGCCCAGCATCCGTTTGGTGTAGTGGTTTGGTATAGTGGTTAAGTGCGTGCAGGGGTCATTTCATAGAAAAAGAGCTGCAGGAGCTCATTAGCATAACTTATTAGCATAACTTATTTGCATACGCCACACCCCCTGACATTACCAGAAGTGTGTCAGAAGGCAACACCCACCGCTCAGGCTCCACTGCACTCTTTTGGATTGCTAGCTATTGGGGGGGGGGGGAATGTGCAGGTCAGTTCAGTCCTCGCAGAGGAGGGAGAGCTTGTACCTGAATAAAACTTGGTCTTAAAGGTGCCACTGGGCTGTTTTGGACGGGGGTGGGGTGGGGGGAGCTCTGCAACTTACCTGGCTGCTCCTTGCTCTGACTGAGGGCTGCTGGGAGCAGGGGGTGGGGCTTGTTGCATGTGCCCGCCCCCTGGGCTCTTTACTGCCGGAGCTCTGCTCCTGTGCACTCCTGCAGGAAATGACCCCTGAGTGCATGGACTCTAATCTGGGAGAACCGGGTATGATTCCCCGCTCCTCCACTTGCTGCTGCTGGATGACCCGGGGCAAGCCGTAGTTCTGTCAGACCTGTTCTCTCAAGGGCAGTTCTAGAAACAGCTCTCTCAGCCCCGCCTACCTCACAGGGTGTCTGTTGTGGGGAGGGAAAGGGATGGGAGTTCATAAGCCACTCTGAGACTCTGAGTGAAGGGTGGGCTATAAATCCAATCTCCTCCCCCTCCTCCTCCTCTTCTGCTGCTTCTGCTTCTTTCTCACACAGTGGCCAACCAGTTCCTCTGGAGGGCCAACAACAGGGCACAGAGGCCCAGGCCTTCATAAGAACACCAGAAGAGCCCTGCAGGATCAGACCAGTGGTCCATCTAGTCCAGCATCCTGTCTCACACAGTGGCCAACAAGGTCCTCTGGGGGACCAACAACAGGGCATAGAGACCAAGACTTTCATAAGAACCTCAGAAGAGCCCTGCTGCATCAGACCAATGGTCCACCTAGCCCAGCATCCTGTCTCACACAGTGGCCAACAAGGTCCTCTGGAGGACCAAAAACAGGGCAGAGAGGCCAAGGCCTTCCCCTGATAGGAACCTGAGAAGAGCCCTGCTGGATCAGACCAGGGAGGGTCCATCCAGTCCAGCGTCCTGTCTCACACAGTGGCCAACCGGTTCCTCTGGAGGACTAACAACAGAGCACAGAGACCAAGGCCTTCATAAGAACATCAGAAGAGCCCTGCAGGATCAGGCCAGTGGTCCACCTAGACAAGCATCCCTTTCTCATACAGTGGCCCATCAGTAACAGGGCATATACGTAGACATTGCATATAGACCAGAAACAGGGCACATAGACATTGCCTCATGGCACTGCTATTCAGAGGACAGAGCATCACTCCTGAGGGAAGGAAACCCATTATCTAGTGCGGCCTCTAAGAAAGCCCTTCCGGAGGACCCTACCCAAGATGCGGCCCAAAGAGTGGGTTCTTGCCACAAATCTTCCTACTGTCCAGATGCCCTCAGGACATTTGGGTCGTATGGGTGGGTGGAGGTTCCATGAGATACTGTGTACCTTTCCATGGCAGCAGCAGAAACTTGGATGTGGCCCACCAAACTGAGTAAAACTAGGACTGTCAATCTCCATGTGGGACCTGGAGTTCTCCTGGAATTACAGCTGGAAGCTCCACATGTTAGACTCTATCGCATCACATCCTCTTCGAGCTCATTCCCTGCCACCAGATTCCTCCCTCTAAATCTCCAGGGATTTCCCAAAGTGGAGTTGGAGACCCTAAATTTGGCCTCTAAGCAACGCGCCCTCTAAGCTGTGGAGTCTTATGAGCAAAAATTCTACCTTGTGAGCTACTGGCATTAAAGTCGTGAGCGAGCAATTTGGCTACCGCATAAATTAGTTTGCTCTGGAGCCCTCCTTCCTGAGCGAAGACAAAAATGTGTGAGCCGGAGGCTAAACAACGGTGAGCTAGCTCACACTCACTCAGCTTAGAGGGAACACTGCCCCTAAGTCATGTTTTGGGGCCTACTGGGTTGCATGACCCCTTTCCTCCTTCCAGTTTTGCAGACTAAAATGGGAAGTGTCTTCAGCTGCATTTGGCTTAGGTTGCCAATTCTGGGTGGAGAAATTTCTGGAGATTTGGAGGGGGGAGCCTGGGGAGGGTGGGGTTTGGGAAGGGTAGTATACTGCCAGAGAGTCCCCCTTCCAAAGCAGCCATTTCCTCCAAGGGAAGTGATCTCTGTAGTCTGTAGACCAGTCGTAATGCTGGGAGATCTCCAGGCCCCGCCTGGAGGTTGGCAGCCTGGTGAGCCCCGCCTGGAGCTTTGCCAGCCTGCTTGGGATATTTCTTCCTTCTCTTCATCTGTGTTCTCTCTCCCGCACACACATGCAGTCCCTTGAAGCAGCCGCGGAGCCACATCTACTTGACATTAAATTTGTGTCATGCAAAATCAACTTCAATTTCTCTTTACACTTATCTTCTTCCATGATGAGGATGCACGGCTAATAGTACCAGAGAAAGAGCACGGGGGGGGGGGAGGATAAAGAATGGGAAGAGCTACAAAAGCAAGAACAGAGACATCCTGACAGCTCCCATTAGACATTTTTCAACAAGTAGGGTTGTCAAGTGTGGGTTGGGAAATACCTGGAGATTCTGAGGGGTGGAGCCCGCGGAGGGTGGAGTTGGAGAGGGACCTGGGTGGGGTACAATGCCGTAGAGTCCTCCTACCAAAGGTGCCATTTCTCCCAGAGTAGCTGATCTCTGTAGTTTGGAGATTAACTGTAATCCTGAGAGATCCACAGGTCCTACTTCGAGGTCAGCAATGCTACCAACGAGAGACAAAACCCGCCAGAAAGGGTAGAATGATGATTCCCTCCCCCTATTGTGAAAATTTCATCTGCTGAATCAGAAGCATTCTGATCAGTGCCAGGTTCCCCCTCCCATCTTATCCACCACCAAACATCAACAGAGCAGTAATGAAGTCTGAACTTATACCCAGGGTTCATTTCCTGCAGGAGCACACAGGAGCTCCGGCAGTAAAGAGCCCAGGGGGCGGGCACATGAAACAAGCCCCACCCCCTGCTCCCAGCAACCCTCAGTCAGAGTAAGAAGCAGCCAGGTAAGTTGCAGAGTCCCCCGGCCCAAAACAGTCCAGTGGCACCTTTAAGACCAAGTTTTATTCAGGTACAAGCTCTTCTTCCTCTGTGAGGACAGATTTGCACGCCCCCCCCCCAATAGCTAGCAATCCAGAACAGTCCAGTGGAGCCTGAGCGGTGGGTGTTGCCTTCTGACACACTTCCAGTGATGTCAGGGGGTGTGGCATATGCAAATAAGTTATGCTAATGAGCTCCTGCACCTCTTTTTCTACGAAATGACCCCTGCTTATACCCAATGATCAATTACACAATGTATTCATCAGATGGAAACAGACCAGCATAAATTATTACAACAGTTCCCAATGAGCTATCTCCAGGATTCCTGTGATGGTCAAGGCAAACTTTGAATAAGGACAGACAAAAATTCCCTTTTTTAAAATGTGTGCTTCAGGATTTTGTCACTTTGAATGATTTCGGTTTGCTTGTTTTTACTGATGATTCATTGGTCCAATTTGCACGGTTTAGATGCAATTTCTATGAAGTTTGTGTGTACAATTTATGTCAGTGATACACATAAGCAGGGCTTTTTTGGTAGAAAAAGTCCAACAGGGACTCATTAGCATAATAGGCCACACCCAGCAGCAGAAATCCATTAGCATATTAGGCCACACCCCTGATTGCACCACTCATTAGCATATTAGGCTGCATTCCCATGTTACCAGAAGTGTGGTCATCCAGCCACACCCACCTTTTGCTTCTGATTCTGTTTACCTTGTTTGTTGTCAAAACCCGGAGCTTTTTTTGTAGCAGGAACTCCTTTGCATGTTAGGCACACACCCCTAATGTAGCCAATCTGAATGAGTTTCTGCTGCTGGGTGTGGCCTGTTATGCTAATTAGTTCCTGCTGGGTGTGGCCAACTCGGGAGCCAGCCGGAACTCCGTTCCTGCGCGTTCCTGCCCAAAAATAGCCCTGCACGTAAGGCTGATTTATCAACATACATCAGTGGAAGAGTGGACATTATAGAGGAATGATTCAGCACACAGAAACGTAGAGAAATGGCACAAAAATGAATCACAAGGTTGATGTGTACAAGGTGAGAGCCAAAACAGAATAGGGAAAATTGAATTGAAATAGCAAGCTTCAAAGATTTGTCGGTATACACCCAGTATGAAGAAAGAAAATGAAAATAATAATAATAATTTTAAAAGAGAGAGAGAATCACAGCGTTTGAAATAAAGAAATTCAAAATCAACCTTGGTCTTATTATTCTAGTGCTCACGACTGGGCCATCAAAAACTGTAGAGGCTTCGAATGAATCCCCCCACCCCGCCCTTGTTTTTAAGAAATTGTCTTGGATAAGTTCCTAGTCCTCCAATATTGCCATTTGCCCAGCCCTCGGCCTCCGGGATAGACTGGCACTTCCATTTCTTTTCTTTTTCCCCAGTCTGTGGACTACTGATTCCTAATTGGCCTTCTGTGACTTCACATTTTCATTGTGAAACTGTTCCCTCCGATGGCTCCTGCAGCTGAAGAGTTGAAAGGCCTGGACTTCCTTCTTGACAGGGCCACAGTCATGAAAGAGTTTATGAACTAGGTCCATCCAAGTCAGAAGGGGGAGGGGGTGGGGAATATCCAACATCTTTCAGAGTGACAATTATATGCAATTATGTACCTCTGCATAAAAGGCAATTGTGATGTCATGGGGGCTTTGATGCTATAAAAGGCCCTTTCTCTGAAGGTCCTTTGATCTCTGCTCATCTGGTATTGCCGATTAAATTGCTTCATATGTAAATATTAAGCGACCGGGATTCCCCCCCCCCTCCCTCTTTCTTGGGTCCTTTAAAAAAATATATGAAAGAATTCTGTTTGCATTTCTGAAGCCATTTAGGAAGCTGCACATAAATGGACCCCAGCTAGGCATTCTTGAACTGTTGCATCGTGAGACAATGACTGTGGGAAGCAAATTAACTGAATCATCCCACCTGGTTGTGAACTCAGGTGACCCGACCGTAGACGAAGGTGTCCGCTGTCTCTCAATATGATGCATTGCTCTGATCGGACTCTGTTGAGGACAGGTAATTGTGCTGCGTCTCAGCACTGAGTATGAGCGGATCACACATTTGTTTGCAAAGGAACAGAACTGCTTGCTGCAAGAAGAGGTTGCCTGTTGTGTCCCTGAAGGAGGTACACCCACACAGGTAAGGTATCTATAACCTAAGCAGGGTTCCTGCAAAGAGAGTTAATTCTGGCTTTTATTATTTGCCAAAATACAAAATATAGTGAATACTATAAGTGAGCCGCCCTGAGCCCGCCTTTGTGGGGACTGGGGAGGACAGGGTATATAAATAGAATGAATGAATAAATAAATGACTTGGGGATGATTTTAAATATAAATAAATATTTTAAAAGAAACTTTGGTTGCTAGCATGTTAATTCTTTTTCTACGGCCCCTGCCACATGGCAGGGAAAAGACGGGGCGAGGCGCGGCTTTGAAAAGCCGCGCCAAAAAAGAAACACCCCGGCGGGATCCCACGGATCCCGGTTGCCGCGCTCCGTTGCTCCCCGGCACAATTAGATGCTGGGGAGGAAGACACTCGTTGGAGGGGGAGGCTGCCGTACTGCGCATGCTCGAGCATGCGCAGTATGGCAGGGAAGCGGGGATGCGATGGCGGCAAGACGCGCCGCCGATCCCACGGGGAGGATGAAGCGGCTCAACCGGATGAACCGCCGAAGGTAGGTGGTTCATCTTTGAGGCGCTTCATCGGGGGAAGGGCCGGGTTGGAGGCGGGAGCGCGACGCCAGGCAGATGTTGCCGTGGGATCACGCCCGTCTGATGTGCCACCAATCCGGCCCACTCCCGGCCCAAACTGCCTCATATGAACGGGGCCTTTGTAGACTTTTGCGGGCAGCCAATGTACACCCCAATGCCTAACTTCTTTAGAATGTTGGAAAGTTGTCAGCTTTTATAACATCTCCTAATTTCAGTAACCATTTTTCTATATTTGGAGACGTCTAGGATTTCTGATAGTGTGTAATCTTTGCTACAGTTAGCAAGTTTGCCGCTATTTCTTAAGAACGGATATGTACCACTGGGACGTTAGTCAGCAGACAACCATTTTCTGTTTTGCAGGAAAGATTAATAGTTAACTCTTCCAGTACAGTTCTCAGTCTGATTTCCCAAAACGTGAGCTTATTCTTATTTGTAGACATTCCAAAGGTAAATGTTTTGAGACGTCATGGTTCCTATAACATATATTCACTTTTCAGCATGTTACATATGATACATATATTATATGTAGTGGTTAGAGCCAGGGGTCATTTCGTAGGAAAAGAGGTGCAGGAGCTCATTAGCATAACTCATTAGGATAACTTATTTACATATGCCACATACCCTGACATCACTGGAAGTGTGTCAGAAGGCAACACCCACTGCAACTTACCTGGCTGCTTCTTGCTCCTCATGGCCCAGGGCTGCTGGGAGCAGGGGGTGGGGCTTGTTGCATGTGCCCGCCCCCTGGGCTCTTTACTGCCGGAGCGCCGCTCCTGTGCGCTCCTGCAGGAAATGACCCCTGGTTAGAGCAGATCTGGAAGACACAGGTTTGAATCCCCACTACTGTACCATGGAAGCTTGCTACGTGACCTTGGGCCAGCTCAGGATTACAGGGTTGTTGTGAGGTATAATGGAGGAGACAAAAATAATGTAAGCCACTTTGGGATCCCACTGAGGAGAAGGCAGGGTTGTCATCCTCATCATCTGGTATGGTGTGTAGTACAGCCAGGAGATCCTAAGATTTTCTGGCAGTCAGACGTTCTAGCTCTTTTAGCATAATGCTAAGTGGAAAGCTAGACTTGCTTTTGAGGCAAGAGACATTTCAGAGATGGTTTCCATTGCCTACCTCTGTGTCATGACCCTGGTATTCCAAGGGAACTGATCTTTGTATTCTGGAGTTCAGTTGCAATTCTGGGAGATCTCCAGGCACCACCTGGTGGTTGGCAACCCTCCCTCCTCCACCCCTTGATGAGGAAAGCCTAAGACATTCTGTTATATCTGTGGCATCATACTAGAAGAAGTTTTAGTATCAGGAAGAAAATGATTTCGAATTGTCTACCTGGGAAAAATCAGACGACGTGGTAAACTATTGCCAGTAACAATAGATTAACATGATCCTGTCTGTTAAGGTAACTTTGCCACAATACTCAGCATAGAAACATATCAGAGATCATGCAGGGCTGGGGGGTGGGAGAATGGGATTATTCGGATGATTTGCAAAACAGGCGTACTGTACAAACACAAAATGTGGGGGGTGGGTCCTGGATAGCACCAATGGGCTTGCACTCTGTGACGTCACAACCCCCCAGCCCTTGACAATTGTATTTTTTAAAAACATTTCTGTAAAATATATTACATAACGGGAAGACTAGAGTCACTGGAAAAGACAATAATGCTAGGGAAAGTTGAAGGCAGCAAGAAAAGAGGAAGACCCAACATGAGATGGATGGACTCCATCAAGGAAGCTACAACACACACACCCAATCCCCAAAGCACTTTTATAACTGCTTCTAAAAAAAAATTTTTTAAAGAGGGATGGCAAGCACATGGGCAGCACTGATTGGCTTGCATTCCGTGACATCATAACCCCCATCCCCCAAACTCTTCCGCGACTAATCTTAAAGCCTCTCCTTTTGAAAACGTAAGGCGAATGTGAACATAGGAAGGAAGAGATGTATGTGCATATGGCCCTTGGGAAAATAAACATAGCAGGGAGTCCATCTAAATCACAGCGAGGGGCTGATCAACCATATCCAGTTTGCCTTGGCGTACATCTGCGGTGCAGCCTATGGGTGAAAGGAGGAAGCTGGCGAGGAACCCATATCTGGCTTCTCCTTAAATACAGTTCCTCTTCACCTGGATCGGGAGATTTTTTCCCCAGTGCCATTTTGAGTCACCACTTGCCAAGTGGGGAGGGGAGGAAGAGAAAGAGACCCAGAGAGATGTGTTCGATGGCCCAACCTGTCTCAGACTCAGAGGTTCATTAAAGAGAAGGGGGGGGGGAATAATCCCAAGAATACCGGAGCACCAGAAGGCAGTAAAGATGACGGAGATAATGTATTCCGGTTCCACTCGCATTAACCCATTTAAAAAGCAGTCTCCGACAGATCAGCAGGCTTTTAAAACATTGTAAAATGCCAAACAAATGGAGGGGAGCAACATAAATATGAATCCCATTTGCCGAGCAAGAATGCCAAGGAGACAGAAGAGCAGCTTCGATTTTACATACTGTTACGCAGGCGGTTGTACGGCATGGCCGCCTTCAAGCAGGGGGGTAAACATCTGCATCTGCTCCAACCGAGCCGAGCCTTCCATTTCGGTTGACTTCTGCTGGCTGGGTGGAAAATATGCAGAGGAGTCGAGCCCTCTGAGGGCGGATGTCTGATCAGAGGCCTGATCCAAGCACACCTTGGTTGTTTAAAGCCCTTAAAGGACCCTCATACCTATGGGCAATGTTCCCTCTAAGCTGAGTTAGTGTGAGCTAGCTCACAGTTTTTTAGCCTCCAGGTCACAGATTTTTGTCTCAGCTCAAGAAGGAGGGCTCCAGAGCAAACTGATTTATGCAGCAGCCAAATTGCTTGCTCACGACTTTAATGCCAGTAGCTCACAAAGCAGAATTTTTGCTCACAAGACTCCACAGCTTAGAGGGAGCGTTTCTATGGGACCGCCTCTCCCGTTACACACACACCCGGGCTCCCTTTAGCCATTGTCTAGGGCAGGGGGGGTCAAACTTGCTTAACATAAGAGCCACATAGAAGAAGAAGAAGAGAAGGAGGAGGAGATTGGATTTATACCCAGCCCTTCACTACCCAAAGGTGTCTCAGAGCGGCTTACCAACTCCTTTCCCTTCCCCTCCCCACAACAGACACCCTGTGAGGTAGGTGGGGCTGAGAGAGCTCTTTACAGAAACTGTTATTTTTTCAAGAACAGCTCTTATCAGAACTACGGCTTGCCCAAGGTCATCCAGCCAGAATAAACGTCAGATGTTTGAGAGCCACAAGACGTGAACAAATAGAACCCACACGCTTTTATTGAAAAATCTGCATATCTGCTTTTTATTAACATTAAATGAGACTGCCAAAAAGTAAAAACAAAAGGGGTAAAAACAGATATAGATAATGGTATTTAACTTTACATGGGGAGGGAGGGAAGAAACAGTGAAAGAAAAAAGGCAGGTGGAAAGAAACAAAGTGGAAAGAAAGCAAATGGATGGTGGGGAGGGAGGGAGGAAAAGGTGGAAAGAAAGCAACTTTAAATGCATCTTCCGAAACTCCCCTCCCCATGAAAAAGAGCAGTTTCTGTCAGAGTTCTCTCAGCCCCACCTACCTCACAGGGTGTCTGTTGTTGGGAGCGGAAGGGAAAGGAGTTTGTAAGTCGCTCTGAGACACCTTTGGGTAGTGAAGGGCAGGGTATAAATCCAATCTCCTCCTCCTCCAAAAAAAATATTAGTATTTAATACATGTTATTTGTTTTTAAGTGGTTTTTTACTTTATTGGTTTTAAGGCTGTAAGTTTCCATGAGACCCTTTGGATGAGCGATGGCTAAAAA
The DNA here is from genome assembly GCF_001447785.1 of Gekko japonicus. Lineage (NCBI taxonomy): Eukaryota > Metazoa > Chordata > Lepidosauria > Squamata > Gekkonidae > Gekko > Gekko japonicus. Next base: position 1,394,556 of record NW_015170888.1, read on the forward strand.
GTCTAATGAATATATAAACGAACAAATCCTGTACCTATAAGAACAGCCCTGCTGGTAGGACTGTGGGCTCTGTCTTGGGAAACCTCTGGAAATCGTGGAGTTTTAGAGGGAAATAAGAGAAGAAGAAGAAGAGATTGGATTTACTACCCAAAGGTGTCTCAGAGCAGCTTACAAACTCCTTTCCCTTCCTCTCCCCACAACAGACGCCCTGTGAGGTAGGTGGGGCTGAGAGAACTCTTGACAGAAACTGCTCTTTTTCAAGGACAGCTCTTATCAGAACTATGGCTTGCCCAGGGTCACCCAGCCAGGTGCTGGATGAACATAAGGGAACATAAGGGAAGCCAGTGTTGGATCAGGCCAATGACTCATCCAGTCCAACACTCTGTCACACAGTGGCCAAAAATACCAGGGGCCATCAGGAGGTCCAGCAGTGGGGCCAGGACACTAGAAGCCCTCCCACTGTTGCCCCCCTTCCCAAACACCAAGAAGACAGAGCATCCCTTGCCCCAGACCAAGAGTTCCTATAAGAACATAAGAGAAGCCAGTGTTGGATCAGGCCAATGGCCCATCCAGTCCAACACTCTGTCACACAGTGGCCAAAATACCAGGTGCCATCAGGAGGTCCAGCAGTGGGGCCAGGACACTAGAAGCCTTCCCACTGTTGCCCCCCTTCCCAAACACCAAGAAGACAGAGCATCACTTGCCCCAGACCAAGAGTTCCTACAAGAACATAAGAGAAGGCAATGTTGGATCAGGCCAATGGCCCATCCAGTCCAACACTCTGTCACACAGTGGCCAAAAATACCAGGTGCCATCAGGAGGTCCAGCAGTGGGGCCAGGACACTAGAAGCCCTCCCACTGTTGCCCCCCTTCCCAAACACCAAGAAGACAGAGCATCACTTGCCCCAGACCAAGAGTTCCTATAAGAACATAAGAGAAGCCAATGTTGGATCAGGCCAATGGCCCATCTAGTCCAACACTCTGTCACACAGTGGCCAAAAATACCAGGGGCCATCAGGAGGTCCAGCAGTGGGGCCAGGTCACCAGAAGCCCTGACAGGCACACTGGAACGTTTCAACATTAGTTCTGAGTTTAACCTCACAACTTATTAAGTGTCCACACACATATATATGTCCTGTTTGGCAACGTATTTTCTTGTAGGGGCCTCTGAGAGACAGGGACGTTTTGAGCATATATTTCCTACAATTTTCTCTCTCTATCTTTTGCAGATTCTTTTTCCCAAATCTCACCATGGACAAAAGATATCAATGCACAGCTGTTAGACAGCTGTTTATTTCATTTCCATTGCGTAGAGCCCACCTTTCCCACTCAGACTCAAGCCATCCGTTCATCGGCTCATGCCTGATCTGACAGCCAAACCTGTTCACTGTGAAATCTGTGACATCCGTCCCTATGCCCACAGTTGCTTTTTTGCAGCTGACGTCCATGTAAGGTTGCCACCTCTGGGTCAGGAAACTCCTGGAGATTTGTAGCAGGGCTCTTTTTGTAGAAAAAGCCCAGCAGGAACTCATTAGCATAATAGGCCACACCCAACAGCAGGAACTCATTAGCATATTAGGCCACACC
>NW_015170888.1:1396339-1403189 GCF_001447785.1 Gekko japonicus
AGGAATTCATTAGCATAATAGGCCGCACCCAACACCAGAAACTCATTAGCATATTAGGCTACACCCCCTGACAGCACAGCTCATTGGCATATTAGGCCACACCCCCATGTTACCAGAAGTGCGCTCACCCAGCCACACCCATCTTTTGCTTCTTATTCTGTTGACCTTGTTTGTTGTCAAAACCCAGGGCTTTTTTTGTAGCAGGAACCCCTTTGCATGTTGGGCCACACACCCCTAACGTAGCCAATCCTAATGGGTTTCTGCTGTTGGGTGTGGCCTATTATGCTAATGAGTTCCTGCTGGGCGTGGCCAACTTGGGAGCCAGCTGGAACTCTGTTCCTGTGCGTTCCTGCCCAAAAATAGCCCTGCAGTTCACTCACCGAAGCAGCCCCTTTCTCCATGGGGACTGATCTCTGTCATGTGGAGAACAGTTGTAATTCCAGATGCCCTTTAGTGGGCTGGGCTTGAACCAGCGGCTTCCAGCACCTGACCCCTATCTTAAGGACTTGGCGCACAATGTGATTCCCCCCCCCATTCTACATATTCATACATAATCTGTGCACTCTTGAACATTGTGTCCAGCTCCTAGCTCCGCGATCCTTTCATTCTTGCCACTCTGAAAAGACTCCCATCTGCAAAGGCCTTGCCGGCTCAACATGCAAACAAACGACGCTCGCTTTGCAAAGCTCCACTCCTTTTCATCGATACCCATTTAAATGTGCGCGTGTTTACCGCAGCTGCCCTCCTTGCACAAAATGTGCCCGGTTTATATGGAAGCAATGGGTTTTTATTTATTTTTTACGAACAAAAGGAAGTGTTTCCTTTTCAGTCGTTTCATTTCAGATTCGAAGCCCATCACTGTAACCACAGGTCTTTAAAAAAAGAAAGAAAGAAAAGATGGAACCAATCCAGAGATTTCTATAGGTAGTTGCCGTTATTGAGAACAACCAATGCGTGTGGTATACACACATAATGTCCAACCTGGCATTAAATAAACAATATAAAATGTGTTAGAGACCTTGATTTTGTTGTTGCTGCTGCTGCTTTTGTTGCTATAAGGACAGGAGGAAGAATAAGGTTAGCAACATCTAGCATGAAGGGGAGGGTCTCAAACAGAGCGTGCTCTTCTTGGTCGGGGGTACCACAGTGGCACCCATACGGTGACACAGAGATTCCGAAGGTATGGTACACTCAAGAGAGACTGCCACATCTGCCCTTCCCCATTCTCATCCCAGCTGAAAAGGAAGGCTAGAGACAAAGAGAAACAGGAGTTGAGTTTGCCATCGTCTGACTCTGCGTAGCAACCATGGACTTCCTTGGCTGCGGTCACACGGAGCATCAGCCACGCTACAGAGACAGAAGACAGGCGGATTTTCCGGGCGCGATCACAAGCGCCACATCTGGGAAGCGTAGCGCTCCCGTGCCCAGGGGTCGTTTCGTAGAAAAAGAGCTAGGGGAACTCATTAGCATAACTCATTAGCATATGCCACGCCCCCTGACATCACCGGAAGTGTGTCATAAGGCTACACCCCCTGACATCACCGGAAGTGTGTCATAAGGCCACACACCCCGCCCCCAACGGTCCCGGCCGCCGCCGGCCATGCAGCTCCACTGCCGAGCCCCATGAGGGGCCCGGCGGTGGACCTGCAAGGCCAGCGGGAGTGCAAGGAAGCCCCGCGAAGGCCCTCCCTGGCCCCAGGCAGGCAGGGGTGGGGAGAGGCAGGGAGGAAGCAACTTACCCTCCCTCTTCTCCTGCCTCCTCCTGGCTCAATGAGGGCATTTCCGGTGAAATCTTATGGCATCCGGCGCCCGCCCAGGTCCCGTCGCGAACAGTTTTTTCCCCCCATGTCTCTACAGGATGCGCACAAGCACCTAACGGTGCATGCGCACAAAGAGGCCCCCTCCCACTGCAGCCAGGCTTGCCGCCTCTGGAGGGTCGCTATGGCCATTGTTGCGCAGGCAGTTAGAGTGGCTGTGATGAGGGGGCCCACCTCCCCCTTCATTGGCTATGCCTCGGAGCTCTGTTGGGGTCCGGAAGCATCTGTCACCCTCTTCGGTAAGCTCACCACCCGCCTTCGGATGTGCAGATACGATTGCTCAGTCATGCGTATGCACAAATGTCACTTTTTTAAAAAAATCCATTCCGTTTGCCATGGAAGCGGCGCCTAGCGATTGCTGGTGTGATCGCGCCGCACCGCTTCTTTGCCGCGCTGCAGGGTCATGGTGTGATTGGCACCTGCCCCCTAACCACGGGACCTCCACGGGACCTCGAAGGGACGTCTTGTCGCGGAACCGCACGTTATTTTCCTCCGGGGCAAACAGCCATGCTTCCCCCCCCCCCCGCATTTTCCGGCCCGTATGACCAGGGCCCTTGGTGGTCTCCCATCCAAGTGAAAATCAGGGTTGATCCAGCTTAGCTTCCCAGATCTGACAAGACTGGACTAGCCAGAGCCATGCAGGCGGAATGACTGAAATGCTATTTGATTCCTTGAAGAGAGAGATTTGAGTCCAGTCGCACCACAGACACCCATCTTCCCTCTAAGCTGAGCTAGTGTGAGCTAGCTCACAGTTTTTTAGCCTCCGGCTCACACATTTTTGTCTCCGCTCAGGAAGGATGGCTCCAGAGCAAACTAATTTATGCAGCAGCCAACTAAATTATGCAGTAGCCAAATCGCTCGCTCACAGCTTTTAATGCCAGTAGCTCACAAAGTAGATTTTTTTGCTCACAAGACTCCACAGCTTAGAGGGAGCACTGATCAGTGCTCCCTCTAAGCTTGCGGAGTCTTGTGAGCAAAAATCCTACTTTCTGAGCAGCTGGCATTAAAGTCGTGAGGAAGCTGCATAAATCAGATTGCTCTGGAGCCCTCCTTCCTGAGCGGAGACAAAAACGCATGAGCCGGAGGCTAAAAAACGGTGAGCTAGCTCACACTAACTCAGCTTAGAGGGAACACTGGCACTGATAGAGACCTATTGTTGGTCTCTAAGTTGCTACTGGACTCGAACCCAGCTCTTCGGCTGCAGACCAATGCAGCTACCTCCGCCCCCCCCCCCGTTCCTTTAATTTCATTATAAAGACCTGATAATCTCACACTGCCTAAATGACGATGGTTACTAAGTCATCTTGAAGGCATTCCACAAATTATTTCACTCCTCCTGGAATTCTGTCTTGGCTACCGGTGATCTTTCAGTCCAATCCTCTGCAGCGATTTAAATGTTTTAACGGCTCGGGTTGTGGTAAGCCAGGACTGCTTTCTTTCCCCCACCCCCTTCAGACAGTTCTTAAAGTTTGCAAAAAAATGTTAAACTGGATGACTTTTTTTTTCAAGAAGAAAAGAAGAAGAGGAAGAAAGGCGTTCTGTAGCACAGCGGATTCCCCCCTGCCCCATGCATCTGCCACCTCTCTTGACTTATCAAACCCATCATTAATAAAGACAGCAGCCTGTAAACAACTGAAATGTCAAAACTACTGCCTTGGTCAGGAAGAATTTAACTTCAATCTGTTTATTGCTTCAAGGGGGGAGAAATGTGCTTGTTGGGGGTGGGAATCGCCTTGGGAGATAATTCCGCAATGTTATTTACATCCTTTCCAGCAAAAGGCAGAAGATTCAAGAAGAGGGGGCGGGGGAATGAGAAGGAAGGCTCCTTCAGTCCGTTCACTGGTATAGTTCTTTTTTTTCTTCCTTTTTCCTGCTCATTATATGGTTAGGCTGAGAGAGTGACAGGCCTGAGATGACCCAGTGAGCTTCCATGGCAAAACAGGGGTTTGGAGTGAACTCCCCCAGAACTTAGTCTGACACTCTAATGCATGGATGTCGAACTCATTTGTTATGAGGGCCGGATCCGACATAAATGAGACCCTGTTTTGCGGGGCCATGTGTGTCATAAAATGTTTTGCTAGGTGGCAGAGATACAAACTTTATAAAAGACACAAACACAAAAGTTTTTTTTTTCCTTAAAATAACAACATGCTTAAAACATTAGCTCTGTAAGCTGCAAACCTACTGTTGATGTATTGACATTCACCACAGAAATCTCATGCTCAGAGTTCTGAGTCTAGGACCCAGGTTAAAACATGAAATGGCGGAGTGATTGAGAGATTCTGGCGAAGCAAGCTTCGATGCAGCAGCAGCAGCAGAACTGGAAGCAGGAGATGGCCAGTTCCACTGCGGGCCTGATGGGAGCCCTCCAGGGGCCTGATTCTGCCCCCGGGCTGCATGTTTGACACCCCTGCATGGCTACACCACACAGGTATGAGCACTAAGCTTGATAATATATTCAAATGGGTAGCCATTTTGGTCTGAAGCAACAGAACAAAGTTTGAGTCCAGCGGTACCTTTAAGACCAGCCAAGTTTAATTCTGGGTATAAGCTTTTGCGTGCATGCACGCTTCTTAGTGGTTTTTTTTTTGTGTGTCCTTTATAAAGTTTATATCTCCGCTACCTGGCATTACATTTTATGACACACGTGGCCTGGCCCAACAAGGTCTCATTTATGTCAGATCCGGCCCTCATAACAAATGAGTCCGACACCCCTGCTCTGTGGCATCCCGCCCCTGCTGAGCACCCTCCTCAAACTCCGCCCTCCCCAAGTCCTTCCCCCAAATCTCCCGAGTCGACAACCCAGTCTCTGTGTTACAATCTAGGCTGTTTTCAGTCCAAGTCTGAGAACAAACGGGATACCATGATAACATTGTATGATGACACGGTGGGGAAAAAAAGAAAAAGAAAAGCTCTCCAGATCTTCTTTTGTTTTCTCCCCTTGTATATAGCTATCCAGGGGTTTTTTTTGGCACTGGGATAGGGGAGGGGAGGGTCAGCCCTTACTTGCCTAGCTCGAAAGAGCCACGACACATTTCTAAAATGTAAACTTGGAGGTCAGCCAAACCCTCGCATTTTAAGTGATTAACAAATGTTTCCCTTCAAGTGGACACCTCTCGGTCTAAATATATTTGACAAGAATGTAAAGAGTCAACTGGAGGGCACGGAGGGCAGACCGCAAGCATTTGCCATGGAGGCCTCTGCCAGGGTGGCGAGGCCCGGAACGCAGGCCGCCAAGAGAGAGAGAGAGAGAGAGAGAGAGAGAGAGAGAGAGAGAGAGAGAGACTGCCTGGTTGCCTGGTGCCAGCTGAGTTTGTGCCGCCCCGTGGGCAGGCTGCCAGGAGAAAGCAGACTCCCTGCTGTTTAACGACAACGGATTTACTGCTCGCCCGGCATATTGGTGTTATTTTGTGTAAACAAGGTTAACACTCCTTTTAAATTAAATACACCACCTGGTGACTCCAGGGGTGACCTTGGCAACTGGATTTCACCTGGTCTCCAAAAACACAAATAAAACCCAACCTCCGTTGTGGCAACTTTTTCCCGGGACTGTCACCTTCCACCTCTTTTGTTGTTTCTTAAATTTCAGCTTTAATCTCTCTCTTTTTAAAAAAGAATGGTGTAAGGTTTAATTTAAAAAAAAATATTGGTGTAAGGTTTTAAGTCTGGCAGGAAGCCGGAGAGATGCTGTGCATGGTCTGTGGCTCAGTGGAAGACCCTCTGTTTTGCATGCAGAAGGTCCCAGGTTCAATCCCCGGGATCTCTAGTTACAAGGACCAGGCAGTAAGTGATGGGAAAGACCTCTGCCTGGGACCCTGAAGAGCAGCTGCCAGTCTGAGTAGACAACACTGACTTTGATGGACTGATGGTCTGATTCAATACCGGACAGCTTCATGGGTGTTCATGTAGGTTACCAATTTCCATGTGGAACCTGGGGATCGCCTGCTATTACAATTGATCTCCAGATGACCAAGAACAGTTCTTCTGGAAGAAATGGCTGCTTTGGAGGGTGGACTCTATGGCATTATATGATGCTGAGGTCCCTCCATTTCCCAAACCCTGCCCTCCCTAGGGTCGACCCCCCCAAAACTCCAGGTATTTTCCAATCCAGAGATGGCAACACGAGAGGTTGTGCATCTGCTTTGCATGCAAAAGGCCTCAAGTTCAATCAGCAGAATCTCCAGTTTATAAAGATCAAGGTGAGAAGGACTCTGGAAGGGGTGCTACCAGCCTGAGTAGACCATATTGACCTGGGTGGGCCAAGGGTCTTGTTCATATATTGCGAGCCCAGTAAATAAAATTATGTTCTGTCAGGTCATTTATCTGTTTATTTATTGGGTGCGTTTTGATCGTCCAAGGAGCTCAGGGCAACGTACAGGGTTATTCTCCTCCATTATCCCTCACAACTGCCCTGTGAGGTTGACACAGGTTCATGGTCCCCAAGAGGAGTTGCCAGCCTTCAGGAGGGACCTGGAGATTTCCCAGAATCACAACTGATCTTCAGACTGCTTAGACCACTTATTCTGAAGAAAATGGCCGCTTTGGAGAGTGGGCTCCGTTGCATTATACCTTGCTGACGTCCACAACAAACCCCGCCTTCCCCGGGCTCCACCCCCAAATCTCCAGGAATTATCCAATCAGATCTGGCACCCTTATCCACAAGTGAACTCCATGGCTGAATGGAGAGTTGAATCCTAATTCTCTCAAGTTCTAATCCTGTATTCCTATCACACCCCAGCACTGAGCCACCTTCAGGTTCAACCCTACTTCTGCTGGGACCTACCGCATTCATCCCCGTCCGGAGTCTCAGTCCAGTCCTGGCTTGTATCTTCGGACATTTCACAGAAGGAGAAAAACAAATGTGTTCCCCCTCCCGATCACTGCGATACTGTACTGTTAAAAACGACTCCCGTGGCATAGCTCTCAGTTCCCCCCTCCCCCAACTCTTTAAAGCTTCCTTTAATGGTCAAGAACTGGCAACTCAGACTTATAACCCAGCCTAGAATCAAGTGACACTTGATTCAGCCCTGTTC
>NW_015170888.1:1403239-1432738 GCF_001447785.1 Gekko japonicus
TGCCATCTTCCAGGTGGGGCCTGGAGATCACCCTCTATTACAACTGAACTCCAGATAACTGGAGGGTGCTTTGGCGGGTGGAAACTATGGCGTTAAACGGGGCTCTTTTTGTAGAAAAGGCCCAGCAGGAACTCATTAGCATAATAGGCCACACCCAACAGCAGAAATTTATTAGCATATTAGGCCACACCCCTGACAGCACAGCTCTCTAGCACATTAGGCCACGCCCCCATGTTACCAGAAGTGTGCTCATCCAGCCACACTCACCTTTTGCTTCTTATTCTGTTTACCTTGTTTGTTGTCAAAACCCTGGGGTTTTTTGTAGCAGGAACTCCTTTGCATGTTAGGCCACACACCCCTAACGTAGCCAATCCTAATGCGTTTCTGCTGTTGGGTGTGGCCTGTTATGCTAATGAGTTCCTGCTGGGCGTGGCCAACTCAGGAGCCAGCCGGAACTCCGTTCCTGCGCGTTCCTGCCCAAAAATAGTCCCACTAAGGACTCTCCTTTCCCAAACCCTGCCCTCCCCAAACTCCACCACCAAATCTCCAGGAATGTCCCCACCCAGAACTGGCAACCCTAGAAAGTGTGCTTCCCGTGGTCCTCCCAATATACTAGGATTCCCATTTGACCACCAGTGGTGGGAGATGTCCCTCTGCTGCCCACCACCACTCAGTGGGAGGAAACTTGACAGCCAAACGGGGGGACGTGATTGGTGTCCCTGCACAGTGATGTAAATACCAGCACGACCCGGAAGTGATGTCATTGTGCTGGGAGTGACTGTTGAGTGCTAGAGAGTAATCCCTGGCAAGATGATATCACTTCTGGGTCATGCCAGAAGTTGCATCTTTGCTCAGGGACAATCATCAACACCCCCCACCCCCCAGTAAATTCCAGCCTCTCCCCCTTCTCCCTCTGGCAACCCTACAATAAAATGAAGTCATCCTGTCGTGGGACTAGGGCAAATTGTATTTTGTTTCACCTTCAGTTTCAGTCGCCGTTTGTATCTGTGGCTCTGTGTGTGTGTGCTTGCATGTGCTACATATTTTCTCTCTCTCTCTCATTAGCATAACTCATTAGCATATGCCACACACCCTGACATCACCGGAAGTGTGTCATAAGGCCAGCGGGAGTGCAAGGAAGCCCCACGAAGGCCCTCCCTGGCCCCAGGCAGGCAGGGGTGGGGAGAGGCAGGGAGGAAGCAACTTACCCTCCCTCTTCTCCTGCCTCCTCCTGGCTGAATGAGGGCCGGAAGCGGGGCTGCCGGAAGCAGGGGGCGTGGCTTCGTCATGTGCCCCGCCCCCGTACCTCACCCGGGGGAACTGCGATCCCCCGCGTTACCCCCCCCCGAAATGACCTCTGTTTATATATATTTAAGAACATAAGAGACACCAATGTTGGATCAGGCCAAAGGCCCATCTAGTCCAACACTCTGTCACACAGTGGCCAGAAATACCAGGTGCCATCAGGAGGTCCACCAGTGGGGCCAGGACATTAGAAGCCCTCCCACTGTTGACCCCCCCCCAAGCACCAAGAAGACAGAGCATCACTTGCCCCAGAGCCCCTATCTATACCTTGTGGCTAATAGCCACTGATGGACCTCTGCTCCATATGCCTATCTAATTCCCTTTTGAAGCCGCTCATGCTTGTAGCCGCCACCACCTCCACCACCTTTGCATGTGCCGAAGCTGGAAAATATCCATAGTCACACAAAATAATAGGGTAGCCAGACCCCCAGTCCGGGCGGGGGTTCCTCTGATTTTCAGGGCTCCCCCACCCCACCGGCCACATGGCCGGTGGAAAAAGCCCCACCCTCAAACAGCCGAAGATGTCCCATGGTGACGCTCTGTCATTTTGGGCAAAACCCAATGGTTACTTCCATATGATGTCATCACGCTGGCAATGTTGCCCCACCCAGCCCACTCCTGGAAAGTTGTACCCCCCCCCCCGGCAGGGGAAGACAACTTGGCACAACTACAAAATAGTGACCGTACGGGTAGTATTGGGTGTTCCCTCTAAGCTGAGTTAGTGTGAGCCAGCTCACAGTTCTTTAGCTTCCAGCTCACACATTGTTGTCTTAGCTCAGGAAGGATGGCTCCAGAGCAGATCAATGTTCCCTCTAAGCTGTGGAGTCTTGTGAGCAAAAATTCTACTTTGTGAGCTACTGGCACTAAAGTTGTGAGCGAGCAACGTGGCTGCTGCATAACTTAGTTGGCTCTGGAGCCCTCCTTCCTGAGCTAAGAAAAAAATGTGTGAGCTGGAGGCTTAAAAAACTGTGAGCTAGCTCACACTAACTCAGCTTAGAGGGAACACTGGAGCAGACTAATTTAGGCAGTAGGCAAATCGCTCGCTCACAACTTTTTATGCCAGTAGCTCACAAAGTAGAATTTTTGCTCACAAGACTCCACAGCTCAGAGGGAGCGTTGGTTTAGACCATTGCACTAGGATCTGGGAAACCCAGGTTCAAATTCCTATTCTTCTATGGAAGCTCGCTGGGTGACCTTGGGCCCATCACACTCTCCCAGCCTAACCTACTTTGCAGGGTTGTTGTGACGATACAAATGGAGGCTCATTCACTTTCAGCCTCATCTACCAGTGTTGCTGTGCAGCTACAACAGAAAAGAGGAGAAAGATTCAAGCCGTTTTCGGTCTTCGCCAAGGGAAAAAAGTGGTGCATAAAGGAAATAAGCGAATAAATTGACATATCGAGAGGACTGTGCCGATCACGATCTCTCGTCATGTGCTGCTGGGTCACCAGAGTTGTAACAACTGAAGGACGCTATCCTTCCTTGCGACGTGGAGTGGTGACAGCAGGGCTATTTTGGGGCAGGAACGCACAGGAACGGAGTTCCGGCTGGCTCCTGAGTTGGCCACGCCCAGCAGGCATTAGCATAACAGGCCACACCCAACAGCAGAAACGCATTAGAATTGGCTACATTAGTGGTGTGTGGCCTAACATGCAAAGGAGTTCCTGCTCCAAAAAAAGGCCCTGGGTTTTGACAACAAATAAGGTAAACAGAATAAGAAGCCAAAGGTGGGCGTGGCTGGATGACCACACTTCTGGTAGCATGGGGGTGTGGCCTAATATGCTAATGTGCTGTGCTGTCAGGGGTGTGGCCTATTATGCTAATGAGTTCCTGCTGGACTTTTTCTACAAAAAAAGCCCTGGGTGACAGGCAGATGGGATGGAGGAAAAGCAGAATAAACTGCAGCAAACCTGTTGCTGTTCATCCCTCCCTGTCTCATATTTCAGCTCGTTCACCTTTCACCCCCTCCCTGCTTTGTCCCGGTGTTTGCTGTACCATCGACGTGCCAGCAGAAACCAGATTTAAAAAAAAAAGGAGAAATGTTAATTTGATCAGTCTCTCGCCGTCTCCACATCTCTCTTCATTTGCTATTGTCCCCCGCCGTGCTGTTGCCGCAAGGGCTGGACGTGAGCCAGCTCCGAACAAGGAGCCAATGAAAATAAATAGATACATGGTCGGGATAACCGGGATTAAAATACCTGCCGTTCAGCACGGCCCGCGGATGGTTGAGAAATACCCGTTTGCTGAGGGGACCTGGTCCTCTTTGGTTTCGAGGGCAGGGCCCTGATCAGGGGGAAAGAGGCAAGCGGTTGTTGGATCATCCCCGGTCTGACATCCTGGATCCCATCATACCAAGAGACATGGTTGTGGATCTCTATATATTTGCACGCACCCAGTGTGAACCTGTTTGGCAGAAAGTCGAGTCATTTGGTGCCGAAACAAACAGAACTGACGCCTGATCAACACACACAGTAGAACAAAGTTAGAGTCCAGCGGCACCTTTAAGACCTAGACAAACATTGTAGCATTTTAAAAAAAGAAATGACTAATTTATAACCTTGAGTAGGTTTAACTGCTGAGTAAGTATGAGGTAAAATTAACAACACCCCTAATTCTAGACGCTGAACTGCAGGCTGTGGAAGGCCGGTAGTTTAGCACTTTGAGACGCGAGTGTGCCTCATGACAGAGTGAGCTCCCGTTTCTAGTTCTGGCTCCTGACAACCTAGCAGTTCGAAAGCAAGAGATTGCAAGTAGATAAATAGGTACCACTTTGGTGGGAAGGTAACAGCGTTCCGTGCGCCTTGGCGTTTAGTCATGCCGGCCACATGACCACGGAAACGTCTTCGGACAGCGCTGGCTCTTCGGTTTTGAAACAGAGATGAGCACCGCAACCCTAGAGTCAGACTCGACTGGCTTTCAAGAAGAAGCAGAAGACAGCCAGCTCCACTGAGGGCCTGATAGAAGCCCTCCGGGGGCCTCATCTGGCTCGCGGGCCACATATTTGACACCCCTGCTCTAAAGCAACCATTCCCCCCTCCCCCTGGGGAACTGATGGCTGGAGATAAGTTGTATTTCTGGGAGATCTCCAGGCTCCACCTGGAGGTTGGCAAGCCTACTTGCCCCCCTCTGAGCGGGCCTGTGCACACGGTTGATACACACATTGGGGAGGGGCATCAAACATATTTCCAAATCAATAAATAAAATATAAAAAGGTTCCTCCATTGGCCCACACCTATGCACTTTGTGGGGGGGGGCTGGACTAGATGACCCCTGGGGTTGCGTCTAGCTCTATATTTATTTATTTATTTTATTGATTTTTATCCCGCCCTCCCTGCCTAGGCTGGCTCAAGGCGGCTTACAAACAGAATAACAGTTCCAGTAATCCATAAAACACAATTTGTTACGTAACACCATTCCTAATAAATAATAATAATACAGTGATATACAACAAAGTTAAGAATCAGACATAATATTAAAGTGCTAGCAATTCCAGGCTGATTTCCCACAAGCGCTGCTCCGCACTCACTCTTTCCTTTCCTTTTGCCCTGATGGTACGTGTCAATTTCACACGGCCTTGTAGCAGCTTGTGTGAAATTGACACGTACCATTGGGGCAAAAGGGAAGAGCAAGCGCTGAGCAGCGCTTGTGGGAAATCGGTCCCACAGTTTTTACTTTAGTTCCATTGGCCTGCTTCAATTGGGGAGCTGGGTCGGGCAGTAGTCACAGGGGCCAGCGGGTCAGGGCCGTGGAGTCTTGTGAGCAAAAAAATCTACTTTGCGAGCTACTGGCATTAAAGTTGTGAGCGAGCCATTTGGCTACTGCAGAAATAAGTTTTCTCTGGAGCCCTCCTTCCTGAGCTGAGACAAAAATCTGTGAGCCAAAGGCTAAAAAACGGAGCTAGTTCACATTAACTCAGTTTACAGGGAACACTGGTCAGGGCTCTACCACCGTAAACTGCCCGTTGTTGTTAATAGTGGCAACAGTGGTTGCGATGGTGATAGTGGTGGTGGCGACTCTGAAGGTCTGGCAGAAAAGGTCCCGCAGGGCCCTGGTCTTCTCTGGGAGCTCATTCCACCAGAGTGGAACCGCCATCGAAAAGACCCTGGCCTTGGTTGTTGCTAATCTGGCCTTCTTGATACTCGGGAGGACCGGTCGGTCCTCTATGTTTCTATTATTGCGTCCTCTCCCCACCAGCTACACATTGCCTATGCACATATAAAGCATATTTGTGTCAGTTCTGTTCCTGTGATCAGGAACGCAGTTTTGCAAATATTCAATCATACTAGAATGATGTAGGCCCTGGAGTTCTTCCAGAATAATACGAACAAAACAAAACTCGTGCACAATATTTCAAGTGATTAACACTTCAAAGAGTTGTCAGGTTCACAACATGAAGCTTGGGAGCCCGTAAGAAGAATCCCATTTCTGTGCGCCTTCGTCAGGTCTTACAATCTCAATTTTTCGTGAATCGGAATTTTCGGAAGCGTAGTATAAGGGCAAAATTAGCTCCATATTTCTCAAGACTTATAACATATAGTTAAAAGAGGGAATCGCCAGTGGAGTTTCAAAACGCGGTGAGAGCCTACAGAAATTCACAGGTGGCTCGTGAATGTACTGTTATTTCTTCAGCAACCGGCACACTACAAATATTGTTTATATAAGTTACATGTTGATTTCAATCTTAATATACAATTCATTGTACATGGTGCTTAAGTATTTGAATATTGCCTTCCACACCGTGGTCCTTCTATTGTAGTAATACCCTGGAAGGAAATAGCAGCTTTGGAGCATGGGGTCTGTGATATACCATAGAGTCAATGAGAAACAGAAATCCTAGAGTGACATCACATCCCTGTTGAGGTCCCTCTCCTCCCTAAACTCTATCCTTCCCAGTCGTTGTTGTTCAGTCGGACAGTCGAGTCTGACTCTTTGCGACCCCATGGACACATGACGCCAGGCCCTCCTGTCTTCCATCATCCTCCAGAGTTTGCTTAATTTCATGTTCATTGCATCGATAACACTGTCTAGCCATCTCATCTTTTGCCAGACATGGTGCCAGATCTTCCCAGATTTTCCAAGCCAGAGTTAGTAACCATATATGGTACTGATTATGTTTATATATGACTTAATATATTATATATATATATATATATGTATACATATATAATATGACTATAGAAAACAAACTGAGACAGCTTTCTTGTATATATGTATACATATATAATATGACTATAGTAAACAAACTGAGACAGCTTTCTTGATGTAGTGGAAACATAAAATTTAGAATGTGATGCTTTTGAGAGAGAGAGATCGATCCTTTTATAAGCATGTTTATGAGGGCAAGAGATACATTTGAAAACAATGGTTGTCCTTGTAGTTATCCTGGAACACCTTCAGAAAATATACAGAAGAAGAAGAAGAGATTGGATTTATACCCCGCCCTTCACTTGGAGTCTCAGAGCGACTTACAAACTCCTTTCCCTTCCCCTCCCCACAACAGACATCCTGTGAGGTGGGTGGGGCTGAGAGAACTCTGACACAAACTGCTCTTTTTCAAGGACAGCTGTGCGAGCTTGTGACTGACCCAAGGTCACATCAGCAGGTGCAAGTGGAGGAGTGGGGAGAATCAAACCCGGTTCTCCCATATTAGAGTCCGCACACTTAACCACTACACCAAACTGGCTCTCAACAACAAACAGCAAGAAGAAGAAGAGAAGGAGGAGGAGGAGGAGATTGGATCTATACCCCACCCTTCACTACACGAAGGAATCTCAGAGTGGCTTACAATCCCTTTCCCTTCCCCTCCCCACAAGAGACACCCTGTGAGGTAGGTGGGCCTGAGAGCACTCTCTCCAGAACTGCCCTTGAGAGAACAGCTCTGAGAGAACTTGTGACTGACCCAAAGTCACACCAGCAGCTGTACGTGGAGAAGTGGGGAATCAAACCTGATTCTCCCGATTAGAGTCCGTGCTCTTAACCACTACACCAAACTGTACTATGACTCTTGAGAGAGTCCTTGAGAGAACACCTCTGAGAGAACTTGTGACTGACCCAAGATCACACCATGTGGAGAAGTGGGGAATCAAGCCTGATTCTCCCAGATTAGAGTCCGTGCTCTGTACTATGACTCAGAATTTTTATTTCTTTTGATGATTTCTCCATATGATATTAAGAAATGACTCTGGATCTTGGAGCGGTGTTGTCTCTAACTTATTCCCAGCATGGATTTTTGGATGTGTGTCTTGTTTTTTTTCTTAATATTTATTTAGGTAAAGGTTTCCCTTCCTTGAAAGCCAGCCGAATCCAACTCTAGGGATGCGATGTTCATCTCCGTTTCCAAGCCGAAGAGCCAGCGCTGTCTGAAGACATTTCCGTGGTCATGTGGCCGGCATGACTAGATGCCGAGGCGCACGGAACCCAGTTACCTTCCCACCAAAGTGGTACCTATTTATCTACTTGCAATTTCTTGCTTTCGAACTGCTAGGTTGGCAGGATTTACTTATGTATTTATTTATATCATTTATACTCTGCCTTTCTCCTCAGGGTGCAGCCAAAGTGGCTTACATCATCCTCTCCTCCCTTTTATCCCCACAACAACTATGCGAGGTAGGTTAGACTGAGAATGTGTGACTGGCCTAAGGACACCCAGCAAGCTTCCATGGCAGAGTGGAGGGCTCGAACCCAGGTCTCCTACACTAACCATTACACCACACTGGGTCTCCACATTACATATAAATTTGATTATTTACTATCTATCTCCCCAATGGGGAATCCAAAGTGGCTTATATCGTTCCCCTTCGCTTCATTTTATCCTCACAATAACCCTGTTGGGCTGAGACCCTGTTGACTGGCCCAAGGTCACCCAGTAATCTTCCATGACAGAATGGGGATTGGAACCTGCATCTCCAGATTGTAGCCCCTACAATCTAGCTGCTACGCCACACTTAGGCTGCGGTTAGACATGCCTTTAGATCTGACTCAGCTGCAAAGGCCCGAGAGATCTAAAGTGCACAATCAGACAGCAACATCTGGGAAAGGTCCTGCAGTCGTCGGCACCCCACGAAAACAGAGTTTAAAGACACCAGGGAAAGTCTAGTCCTAGCACTTGCTGATGGACCATGGATGGATTTTCCCTAGTCTGATCACTCAAGCATGCACTCAGGCCGTCGGACCATTTCCCCCCACTTAGCGATATGTGCATAACAGCATAATCAGTCCACGGAGAACTCCATGGAGAACTCTTTGCATGGGAGTTGGATTCCTTGCTTATGTGCATGCGCACAAAAAGGCAAACCCCCCACTTGCCCGAACGTGCCGTCTGATCATGCAGTGATGGGCTGTACCCACAGTGAAACGGATTATACTGGGATGTGTGATCAAGCAACTCCCCGCCAAACACCAATGGATGGAACAGGAGAACTTCCCAACCACGCCAAATGGCACGTCTGACTGCAGCCTGACTGTCTCTTAATATATTGTATATATGATACTCCCCCTATAACAGTAACAAGAAAAAAATAGTCATGTGCGCACCACTGCTGTGCCCCCATGAAGCGAATGTGAATAGGCAGGGATCAGGGTAAACATTCTTGAGTCCACTCTGCTTTATGCCCTTGCAAAATCCTCATAAACGGAAAGCTAGCATGTCAGGGAAAAAGAAAACCTGGGCACAGTTGGAGTGGCGCGAGATGCCTCATCACGTTAAAGTTGAAACATTAAAACCCATTAAACTTGTGCTGATGGAGGCACGGTACCTTACAAGCCGTAAACGTTATCTCTCTCTTTCGAGTGAAGAGCTTCATAAGGATGGCGCCATTCTGAACCCCCAAGGTCTTAGATAAGGAGTTTAACTACACCATACGGCAGCTGGTAGACCTTGGATTCCATTTCCCAAGTGCTTTAATGACTCATGGGTTTAGCCTAATAGACGATAATGTGGATTTATGTCTTTTTTTAAATTAAAAATACACCTACCTTTTTTTAAAAAAAACAACATAATGGCCCAGCTCAAGTTAGTCTTCATTAAGAACAGAACTGCCTGATATGTTTCGGCTTCCATGATCCTTTTAAATGGGGAGAAGAGGAGGATGTTTTCATCTGCAGGGGCAAATGGGAGAATGGCTGTGGTTCAGTGGCAGGGCACCTGCTTGGCATGCAGAAGGTCCCGGGTTCAATCCCCGGCATCTCCAGTTAAAAGAACCAAGAAGGAGGAGGTGATGTGAAAGACCTCTGCCTGAGACCCTGAAGAGCCGTTTGCCAGTCTAGACAATACCGATCTTTGGCTGTGGTCACACATATTAAATAATCCACTTTCAATGCACTTTCCAACTGGATTTTGGCAATTCACACAGTTAAAAATCCAGTTGGAAAGTGCACTGAAAGTGGATTGGAAGTGGATTGTTTAGTGTGTGTGACTGCTGCCTTGATGGACCAAGTATCTGATTCCAAATAAGGTAGCTTTGTGTGTTCATCTGTATGGGGAGTGTGTGTGTGGGGGGGGTGTTCAATCCTTCCCTTTCTTCCCTTTTTCTTCTAACATAAAAATCACTTTTTACTCTAGAACAGGGGCGTCGAACTCATTTGTTATGAGGGCCGGATTTGACATAAGTGAGACCTTGTTGGGCCGGGCCATACGTGTGTCATGAAATGTAATGCCAGGTAGCGGAGATATAAACTTTATAAAGGACACTGCCACAGGAAGTGGTGGCGGCTACAAGCATGGACGGCTTCAAAAGGGAATTAGATAAGCATATGGAGCAGAGGTCCATCAGTGGCTATTAGCCACAAGGTATAGCTAGGGGCTCTGGGGCAAGTGATGCTCTGTCATCTTGGTGCTTGGGGGGGACAACAGTGGGAGGGCTTCTAATGTCCTGGCCCCACTGGTAGACCTCCTGATGGCACTGGTATTTCTGGCCACTGTGTGATACAGAGTGTTGGGCTGGATGGGCCTTTGGCCTGATCCAACATTGGCATCTCTTATGTTCTTATGACACAAACAAAAAGGTTTTTGTTAAACTTAAGAACATGCTTAAAACATTAGCACTCTTGCAATATTTTGTTTATTTAACCGTGTCTGGTAACTGACACCTCTTCCTCTGAATTATTGCATCAAAATGTCTGTGCTGTAGCAATCTTGAGCATGCTGTTGATGACGCAGCAGCAGCAGAAGGGGAAGAGGAAGCAGAAGACAGCCAGTTCCACTGTGGGCCTGATAGAAGCCCTCCGGGGGCCTGATCTGGCCCCTGGGCCACATGCTTGACACGCCTGCTCTAGAATTCTCTTTAGAAAATGTTCTGAAAATGGGTTATGACCAAGCAAAAACAATGGTCAAAAAAAGGTTGTTCAATATAGAGCAACAAAGAGACAATAACAACATCCCGAATTTTATGATCTCAGAGAAACTTAGATACATTGTTGCTCCGGCATCCTATCTCTCCTTTTTACAGGTACCCAGCCAACGGAGAGCTTTTACGTTGGGAAGATGGCGCGCTCTCACCTCTGCAGTTTTGGAGGGGAGATACAAAAAGACCCCCGTGAAGGAGAGAATCTATCCCTGTGGTATCAAAGAGATGGAATCAGTTGAGCATGTTTTGTTTTATTGTTGTTTTTATCAGGAAATTTGCTCAAATATAATCCCCCCTATTGCTTAAAAATTTTTCAGGCTGTTTTTTAAAGAAACTTTTATTGGGCATTAATCAACCGGCCACTATTAGTTGTGCAATAAATAAATACACATATCAGTGGCTTGTAAAATCTGTCGGGAAATTCTATGTACAGATTTTAAGTTTAAGTAGCCTTTACTGGCATAGAAAATATCGATGTAAGTTAATACAGTCTAAAAGGTAGGTTAAAACCATATCACCCCAAGCCCTCTCTTACAGATTTTAAAATTTAGTAAATTCGAACTGTTGTGTTAACAGGACGACCTTTTGTATTCTTCTAATTGCTTTATTGTATTTTTTAAAAATCTCTTGATTTGTACTGGTCATTGACCGAATCGGTATGAATCTGAATCTTTATCAGCATTCCCATGGTGGGGGATACGTTTTCCCTAGTGCAATAAGACTAGCCAGGGAGGCAATATAACAGGAGAGGAGAGGGTTAAAGGGTGTACTGACCCCATTGAAAAAGCAAGTCCCAGTAACTGCATCTGGAAAAGAAAACTTTTAGAATGGTCCTGGAATGAACCCTAATGATTCTGCTGAATCAATGAAACAAAGTTAGCTGTGATTCTCTTACTACCTGCCAGACTTCGGCGCAACATCTTTTCGCTAAGTCTTCGGGTGTCGTCTCCCCCACCCTCCCCCCAGCAGACACACATAGTTTCAACTTGGGATTTCAGAATATAGATGTTTGGCGAGTTTGGATCTTGCCAACTGGCATTGGGTGGACTCCCCCCCACCCCCTATTTTCAGTCAGAATGGTTCAGAACTTCAAAAGATGTCTAAATAACCAGCCCTTTGGGTTAATTGTCTCTGGGTGTTTTATTTTATTTCCCCCCCTCTTTCCAATCAGACACCTCGAATCTTTTGTCGCCATCGGTTTCTGAGACCCCCTTTGTCGGAACGGAGGAGGCCTGTAATTGGTTGAGTATTGCTATCCCGTCTGAGAGGGTGACCTTTCGCACCCTACGCCAAAAGAGCCCCATAGAAAGCGAGGGGGCGTAATTTGGGTTAAAGGCTTCTTACTAACATGTCGAGGGCTTGTTTCGCACACGCACACACACACAAACAGCGGCGAGAAAGGCCCAGAGCCTGGGCAATAAGTTTGCCTCCGAGTTCCACGTGCTCTTGAGACAGCTCCTCTCCTCGGAGAATAAAGGCAGGCCTCTTCGTTGAAATGCAGACCCAGAGTCCTTCAGAGCTGCCGCTAACAGGCAGTGGTTAGGGGGCAAAGAATAGACAGTGAAAAGCGATTATGGGAGAAGAAGGGGGCCTCCCCGGTCACCAGGGCCCAGTTCTGGAGTGACAGTGTCTTTCTCTTAAATTTGCATACACACAAACACACACACATAATTACACACAAATTACGGAGGATACCCCAGTCCCCCTGACTATGGTGTGGTTCATCAGAAAACTGGGCTTTGGTTACTCCTTTTATACCAGTCCAGAGTAGTCGTACAAGACAGATCGTTTGTGCAAACCCACCATCACACATTTCTTCCCGTCAGATTTTATTTATATAATTATATAATTGTGCTATTTATCTAGTTTAGTTTGGATCCAATTGGCTTTTCTGCAGGCAAACCCCCCCCCCCCAATAAAACCAGCCCTACCGGGACATCATTTCCACCAAATACTCGATGTGACATCACATTGCTGGTGTAATGCCGACAAGATTTTCTAGAATTCAGACAAAACTCTATGAATACCGTGTCGTGTTGGTGAAGTGACATCCCTTCGGGGTGATTACTGGAAATGACTTCATACCACTGGTGCAACTCCAGCTTTCCAGCAATATTTTTGTCCTGCTTCTCACCATGTGGTGGCAGGCAGCAAAGAGGGAGGCAGGGAGGTCTCCCTCTGATGCAAGAGACCTGGTCTCCCTACCTTGGGCTCACATGTAGACCAAGAATCAGTAATTACAAGTAGCAGGACCCACGATACTCTCGCGCGGGGGGAGTATTCCCAAAGGCTCCCGGCCTCCAGAAGCAGCTCCCCATTCAGGAGAAGGAAGCGGCCGCAGGTAAGCCTTTTCCTTACCCTCCATCCCCCCCTGCACTGAGGCCTGAGTGGCTCCTAGCTGTTGGGCCCGCCGAGCCTTTTCCCACGATCCCCAGCACCAGCAGCGCTGTGAGAAGAAGTCAGCGGCAGAGGGCTGCCTGAGGGAGAGGGTCAAGGGCGACTCTTTGCCGGCTTGGAGAAACTCGCATCCCGCCAGGGGTGCTTGCCTGCTTCCCGGCTGGCTCACTGAGCAACAGAAGGATTTTAAACAGAAGGGCCAGCCTACCTAAGGGACCGCCTTTCCCCACATGTTCCCCCAAGGGCACTTTGGTCGGGGAATTTAAATCTCCTGGGTGTTCCAGGCCCCAGGACCACCAAACTTGCGAAGACCAGGGCTAGGGCGTTTTCGGTGGCAGCTCCTATCTGGTGGAATGAGCTCCCAGAGGAGATCCGGGCTCTGCAGGACCTAGTACAGTTCCGCAGGGCCTGCAAGACGGAGCTCTTCTGCCAGGCTTTTGAATAGGTACCGCCACCATCACTGTTCCATCAATGCCGTATGAGTTCGCATATTGCCATCTTGATGTGGGCATCATTGGAGGGAATGGGACGTCTTTTAGGGAACGGTAGGGCAGTGGGATATGCACTGCCGTAGTTGTCTAGCTATGTTACTGAGAACGCCATCTTGCTTTTAAAAATCTTAACATCTGGAAGCGAATAGAGGAGCACCAAAATTGTATTAGGATGATATTTAACTGTTTGTTATTTGTCTATGTGTAATTTAACATTTTAAATTGTTTTATTGTTTTATCTGGCATTATGCCCTGTTAGCCGCCCTGAGCCTGCGGGGAGGGCGGGATAGAAATCTAAATAATAAATAAATAAAAATAATAATAAAAATGCCGGAGCGCCACTTTCAGCATCGACGGGTTTCTTGCGTGGCTCGAGTGGGAAACTGGGACGGAGGAGGTGAGGTGGCCAGCGTCTTTGGGGAAGATGTCATATCCATGCCCACCAGGCTTTCTCACCCCCCCCCAGGCGGCAAGGCCTGAGTGGCTCCCAGCCACCGGCCCGCCAAGCCTTTCACCCCCTAACAGCAGTGAGGCATTTCCCAGAGCGTTGTCTGCACACTTGCGGGGAATGCTCTTTTACTTTGGGGGGGGGGATTTAAGTATCCCCCATATAGTTTTTTTAAACTTTTCAGATTTTTCTGCACCCCTGGGGACTGCTCCAAGTGTGCAGGAAAATCTCTCTCCCCCTATGTGCCCCCGATGTGTGGATTTAGATATCCGCAGAAAGGGGGCCTCTTGGCTATTAGTATATAGATTAGAAAGTCTGAGAGGGAAGTATTTCTCTGAGGAACCAAGGGGCAAGATGTGTAATCCCCAAAGGGTTAGGATACTTCCAATCTTCCCCAAACCAGAAAAAGTTGGTTTAAATGACAAAAGGGGCCATTTTTGCTTATCCCATGCAAAACATGGCACATGAAGTTTAATTCATAACCATATTGGCTTGCATTACAGGAGTCTACCATGGTCTCTCCCCAGGGATGTGTGAAGTTGCCTTATACGGCGTCAGGCCATTGGTCTGTTCAGGTTACTACTGTGTACTCTGACTGGCTGTGGCTCCCCAGAACTTGGGCAGAGGTTTTTCATGTCACATAGTTCCCGATCCTCTTAATGCAGGTGCCAGGAATCAAAGCTGGGACCTTCTGCACAAAAAGCACATCGCTCTGCCATTAAGCCATGGCAAGTTTCAGAGTTTCCAACAAGGGTTGCGGTTCACCCTGGCAACCGACGGGAGCTGGGGGGGGGGGGACTTACCGGGAACAGCAGGGAGGCCCAGCTGATATACAGCAACAAGTCTATGTCATTGTCCACATGACCCAGAAGTGATGTCATCACGTCCAGGACATCAGGGAAATGGTCTGGTATTTGGGCAAAAACTCTATGGTAAAGTTGGCTTTTATCATAGAGTTCCCCCCCCCCAAATACCAGAGCATCATCCAGCATCTCGGATGTGATTACATCATTTTGGGGTCATACGGGGTCATAGACACATCACTGCACATCGGATGGTTCTCCCTCTTTTTTGAGGTCATCCGCCCTGCCAGCCAGCTGATCGGTGGTGGGGAGGTGGGGCCTGGCAGCAGGAGACCCTCTGCCTCCACTGGGGGGGGGTCTTGGGAGCCCTATTTCCAACAATGCATTTCCAACTTGTATCTGTTGAAAGCAGCTTTGACTTTCAAAAGTGTACATGGGGTTGCCAGGTCTGGGTTGGAAAATACCTGGAGACTTTGGGGGTGGATCCAGGAGACGGTGGGGTTTGGGGAGGGGAGGGGCCTCAGCATGGTACCATGCCACAGAGTCAACCCTTCAAAGCAGCCATTTTCTCCAGGGGAGCTGATCTCTGTCAGATGGAGATGGTGAGGAATTTCAGACAGGCGATATATTCCAGTTCACGAACGGTTCCCAAACGGTTTCTGGTCTGACATATCAGACAGAACCATTTTAGAACCGGTTCCCTACTGGAATATATTTGTACTTTCACACACAAACGCTTCTGTCCCATTCAGGAAACAGGGCTGAACCGTTTTACCTGTAAACCACTTCCAAGTAGTCTTCAGTTTCTTCTCCCGGATCCAAAATGCTTTTTCCCGCCGTTTTTTGTCCATGCAGGCGATCTCCGCCTGTTTTTTAACGTTCGCTTTAGAGTGCTATAGCACTATGACACAACAGCAAAACAATGTTATAGCAACTGCATTGGAATGCCTGGAGTGTTGTGTTATAGAGCTATAGCGCTCTAAAGCGAATGTTAAAAAAAAAGCCGGAGATCACCCACGCAAGCGAAAAATGGCAGGAAAAAGCGGGAAAAAGCAGTGCAGTCTGAAATGGCAAACCGCTTCAGATCCAGCCGTTTACAGGTAGGGGAAAGCCATGTGTGAAATGGCAGCCCTATACCGGTTTACTCCACGACGGATCAAAAACGGCTTCAAACTGGCTTAAAAAGGGTAATGTGAAATTCCTCGAGTGGTAAAAGCGGGAGGTCCCCAGGCCCCACCTGGAGTCTGGCAACCCTAAGTATACCCCCCAAAAATCTTGCTGGTCTCTTAGCTGTTACTGGACTCAAACAGTGCCAGGGCTTGTCTCTCCCCCAGGACAGATACATACATACACATGAGGCTGCCCTAAACAGAGCCAGACCATTGGCCTACTGTCTACTGTGATTGGCAGCAGCTCTCCAGGGTCACCAGTAAAGGGGTCTTTCTCATCCCCTGCAGTGGTAGTGCTGGAATGTGGTCAAGCCCCAGCCAATTTATGGCAAGTCTGTTGGGATTTCAAGTCAAGAGACAAACAGAGGTGGCTTGCCATTGCCTGCCTCTGCCTAGCGAACCTGGACTGCTACGGTGGTCTCCCATCCAAGTACTAACCAGGGCCGACCCTGCTTAGCTTCCGAGATCTGATGATAGCAGGCTAGCCTGCGCCATCCAGGTCAGGGCCCTCACCCGTTACCCGACTATTATTTTAAAACACAAGAAGAACAACTGGAGATTCCAGGGATTGAACTTGGGACCTTCGGCCTGCAAAGCAGATGCTCTACCGGCACTGAACGAGTGAAGCTGAACACAAACAGAAGGCAGGGGGAATCCTGCCACCTCTTCAAGGTTAGATTTGGAGGAGGCAACACTTCAAATAGCAGTTAAAAATACAGATCCCTGCACACAGGATGCAAACTTTATTTACGCGCACCCAGCGGGGACCGAGACGAACCCCATGACAACAGATCCACCTGGACTCTACATACCGAGTTCTATTTATGTCATCCTTTAAAAGCTGTGACATTGCAAACATTTCTATTTTTTTTAAAGAAATATTGCCACGGGATGCTCATGCACAACCTTTGTCTAAGGACCTTGAGCGCAAATCCCACAAAAGGCTCTGACTCCCTGCCTGCCGCTGCCTCCTCCTCCTCCGAGTTTCTCTTCACGTATGAAATTTCATAATTCAGAGTGGCATTTATAGCTACCAGGCTTCTGCAACCTGTGGCAACAGATGACATTGCGTGCTCAAAGAGGCCACGAGAGGTCTTTTTCCGATGGTTTTGTGTTCCCGACAACAGCTCTCGCTGCCAGTTAGGATTCGGTCCAACCTCACAAGCCTTGTGCTGCTGGTCTGTGCTGAGTTGGAAAGGAGAGTCAGAGTATGTGGCCAAAATGCAGCTTATTTATGCAGATGCCCCCCCCCCGCACATATAACTACAGAGAAAACATGCCTGGCAACGATTTATGGAGAGAATGAGACCCTCTGTGTTTTGCAGACAAGGGATTCAGCCTTATGACAACCACAGCAAACGCAAGCAAGGCCTGAGCCCGTTCACAAGGTCTAGTAACGCTGTAACTTTATAAGGTAAGTGGAGGATGTAAACACACACAAACCGAAAACTGACGATAAGAACACATCAGAAACAACCAGGGCTTTTTTTGTAGAAAAAGCCCAGCAAGATCTCATTAGCATAATAGGCCACACCCAACAACAGAAACTCATTAGCCTATCCAGCCACACCCATGAGAGCATAGCTCATTAGCATATTAGGCCGCACCCCCATGTTACCAGAAGTATCCAGCCACACCCACCTTTTGCTTCTTATTCTGTTTACCTTGTTTGTTGTCAAAACCCTGGGCCTTTTTTGTAGCAGGGACTCCTTTGCATGTTAGGCCACACACCCCTAATGTAGCCAATCCTAATGAGTTTCTGCTGTTGGGTGTGGCCTATTATGCTAATGAGTTCCTGCTGGGCGTGGTCAACTTGGGAGCCAGCCGGAACTCCGTTCCTGTGCGTTCCTGCCCAAAAATAGCCCTGGACACAACATTAGCCTGGAACCCCATACTTGAAAATAGGGACGTGACTATGGGCTAAACGAGATGTGAGGAAGAACTTCTGGTTTTGGAATATTCAGTGACTGAGGCGAAAACAAACAAAAAACAAAGAAATATACCTAATTTTGAGGCATACGGGGGGATTTTTTTTACAACGTTGAGGCTGTTTTAGTTCCTGTTAGTTATTGTAGAAGAAAATATTTAAGGCAGATTTTCATTGAGACTATATGGCTGCGATCACACGCGCCGGTAGATCAGACATAGATGTGAATGCCCGATGGATCTAAAGGGCGCGATCAGACAGCAATATCTGGGAAGCGTCACGCAGTCATCGGCAACCCGTGCTGCTCCGCCATGGAAGCGGAGTTAAAAGACACGGGGAAAGACCAGTAGGAAACAGGTTCCGACAGACTTTCCCTTGTCTGATCCCTCAAGCGCGCACTCATGCCATTGGGATGGTTTGACTGGGCCATCCCGGTTCGGTGACATTCCCCCCCTCTTTGCAGTATGCGCGTCACTGCATACCCATAGGGAGCCCTCGGTATGGAGGTGCGATTCCTCATTTATGTGCATGAGAAACAAATGGCAAAAAAACCCCAACGCACCCGCAGTTGTGTCTGATCATACTGAGACAGGTTGCACCCGCAGCTATGAAGGGAGGTGTAATCTTGCAACTGTGGGTCGAATTACTCTGGAGGGAATAGCTTTGCTTCCCCTCCGCTTCCACTGGTGCGTGTGACCGCAGCCTATGAATGCTTTTTTTCTTTTTTAATCTTAAAAATGATGGTAACTTTTCTAACAGTTCCTTCAGAGTACCCACACAGAGGGGGTTTTTTTAAAAAAAAGAACCATAAATATAAAAATGATTAATCTATCGATAACAATTTTTAATGGGCCAACAGCCCGGTGGCGCAGGCAATACAACGCCTGCTAGTAACATCCGTAGCGAACAGCCTCAATGGCTGTTCGAATCCCCACCGCGGCCGGAGTGAGCTCCCGGCCCTTGTCCCAGCTCCCGCCAACCCAGCGGTTCGAAAGGTAAATAAACAAGTAGATAAATGGGTACCTGCCCTAGGTGGCAGGGGGCACCCACCTCCTGGTTCCGTGCCAGGAGTGTTGGCGGCAGAAATGGAGATGAAGACGGCAGCGGCGGTAACAACAATGGTGGCGGAGTTCCTGGCGACCAGACCTGATGGAGGCAGAGCCACGGCGATGCGAACGCAGGACGGCGCAGCACAGCAGGAGCCAGAAGGACCTAAGCTGGAAGCTGCAGCCGGAAGAGCAGTCGCGCGCAGAAGGACCCATAGCCCGCCAGAAGAAGAGAACGTCGCTGGTTAACCAGAAGACCTCAGAATAACACCCATAGCCCGCCAGAAGAAGAGAACGTGCCGCCAAAAGGGTAGGTAGTCCCCCCCCCTTGTGAAATTGTGGCCCTAGGTAGGTGAACCACTACTATACTAGTAGTATACTGTAAACCGCTCTGAGAACCATTAGGGGTCATGGGCAGTATATAAGTCCAATGTAAATAAAATAAATAAATAAAATAAATCCCTTTCCCATTGAAGAAACATCAAGTGGCCACAAGCAGGTAGCTAGGCCTGGATTCAAATGTCTGAGGTAACTGCCAAAAGCATGTGAGGAATAGTAATAATTAGTCACATCTATCAGTTTAAGTGGAATGACACCTGGGATTGTATTTATATTTTGGTGACACGTTGTGGTGGAGTTCTCAACATTGCCTCAGCAACCTTGAGGAGATTTGGGGGGGACCAGTTTGGAGAGCATGTGATGTTACTTCCAGGGGATGTTTTAGGCTGCTTGATTTAGTCTCTGTGGTACAGCCCATAGGGTGTCTTATTAGAGTTGCCAGCCTCCAGGTGGGGCCTGGAGATCTCCCGCTTTTACAACTGAGCTCCAGCTGGAGAAAACCGCTGCTTTGAAGGGTGGGCTCTATGGTATTAGACCATACTGAGGTTCCTCCCTTCCCCAAGCCAGTTTGGTGTAGTGGTTAAGTGCGCGGACTCTAATCTGGGAGAAATGGGTTCGATTCCCCACTCCTCCACTCGCAGCTACTGGATGACCTTGGGCAAGCCATAGTTCTGGCACAGCTGTTCTTGAAAAAGAGCAGGTTGTGATCAGAGCTCTCTCAGCCCCACCTCACTCACAGGGTGTCTGTTGTGGGGAGTGGAAGGGAAAGGAGTTGGTAAGCCGCTCTGAGACTCCGAGTGAAGGACGGGGTATAAATCCAATCTCCTCCTCCTCCTCTTCTTATTCTCCTTCTTCTTCTCCTTCTTCTCCTTTCTTCTTCCCCCACCCACTCCTGTATCCACCTCTAAAGTCTCCAGGTACTTTCCAACCCAGACCTGGCAACCCTAATATCTATGTAGGTATTTTTAGCTGCTACCAGCAGTAGGGTTGCCAACTCTGAGTTTGGAAATACATATAGATTTGAGACTGGAGCCTGGGGAAGTGGCGTTTCGGGAGAGCAGGCGCCTTGGCAGGGTCTAATGCCAGGCAGCCCAACTTCCAAAGCAGCCATTCTCTCCAAGAGAAGTGGAAGAAACAGCTTAAATAAATAAATAAATAAATGATACATGCCGTCTGGAGATCAGCTGTGATTCTGGGAGATCTCCAGTCCCCTCCTGGAGGCTGGCAACCCGAAGAAGAAAACTGGCCCATGACAGAGTCGTCATGCCCAGGTTGCTGGTGATCCTTTGAGTGGCAGATTTACCCAACGGTACTGCAGGAAACTTTGCCTTTGTGGAGTTCAATAGGATGTCATCTGGAAAATAGTTCGGGGGCCCATAAGTGATGAAAATTATAGGAACATAGGGGTGCCATAGGAGCGCAAGGGAGGGTGGTCTTAAAAATTCGGCTTCCGCAGCCGTTTTTGAAACACTTAGGCCTGATGCTACTTTCCGTTGCAAATGGGAATGTTTGCACCGCGGCCTCCTGGGTTGACAAGGCCTGCCCTTGGCTCCTGACTCATCGGGTTACAAAAAAAAGAAGAAGACGACTTGCAAAACGCTAATCATGAAAGTTCAAAACAAAAATTAGGGCATTAATGGGAATGAAATGACACCCGCGATAATCCCGACGTGTGCAGCACACACTTCATTTTGTGGTTTCGGGGCAGTTTGTAGAGGGCTTCCGAGAAACCCCACATGTGGTTAGTGGGTTGTACGCGTCTGCTTGGTAGTAATCTTCGCGAAAGCTCCGGCTTTCATGTTCTAAGTGCAGGATTTCCTTTTGTGGTCTCCTGAGACAGGAAAGTGGGTAACAAGTGCCTGCGAGGAGGTTGGCTTGAAGGGCAAGGGGACACGTCTGACGGACTTTCTCGGGAGCCAGTTCGGTTGCACAGACGGGCCTTCCAAAGAGCTCATGTGCTGAACAGGGTTGCCAGGTCCCTCCTGGACACTATAGGGGGATTGGGGGGGGGGATAGGGTTGCCAGATCCCGGTTGGGAAACTCCTGGAGGTTTGGGGATGGAGCCTGGGGAGGCCAGGGACCTCAGTGGGGTCCAGTGCCATAGACCCCACCCTCCAAAGCATCTATTGTCTCCAGGGGAACTGGTCTCTGTAGCCTGGAGATGAGCTGTAATTTCGGGGGATCTCCAGGCCCCACCGGGAGGCTGGCATTCCTAACACTGGATATTATTTATTTATTTATTTATTTATTATTATTTACTATTTTCGATTTATAGCCCGCCTTTCCTGCACAGGCAGGCTCAAGGCAGCACACGACAGGTTAAAATACAATGAAACACAGATGCATAAGTGCAATACTATAAAATTCACATAAGCAAACAACATACATGCAAAGTGCAGTTAAGTGCAGATGGCGATTGCTGTATGGCGGTCCGGTGTAGCTAAACCAGTATCCATAGATGTTCTTAGTGTCATCAGCATGAGGGCTGTAGCAGTTCAGTTCTTAATAGCTCATTCCTCAGTGGTGGCTCCTAATGGAAAGCCTGGTGGAAGAGCTCCGTTTTACAGGCCCTGCGGAACTGTAAGAAGTCCTGCAGGGCCCTGATGTCTCCCAGGAGCTCATTCCACCAGTGTGGAGCCACCACTGAAAAGGCCCTAGTTCTGGGAGCAGCCAATCTGGCATCTTTTGGACCAGGGAGAGTCAGGCGATTCAGTATCCCTGACCTCAGTGCTCTCTGGGGCATATATGGGGAAAGGCGGTCCCTCAGGTAGGCAGCCCCCCCAACCATATAGGGCTTTAAAGGTCAAAACCAGCACCTTGAAGCGAATCCGGTATGCTATTGGCAGCCAGTGCAATGCCTTCAGCACAGGCCGGATGTGTTCTCATATATAGAGACCCATCAACAGCCTGGCTGCTGTATTTTGCATTAGCTGCAGCTTCCGGATTTGGGACAAGAGCAGCCCCATGTCGAGAGCATTGCAGTAGTCCAGTCTCGAGGTGACCACAGCATGGATGAAGGTCCTGCCTTGTAAAGAAGCTTGTTTCACTGACTAAAGGCTTTCACAGGGGTCATTTCGTAGAAAAAGAGGTGCAGGAGCTCATTAGCACAACTCATTAGCACAACTCATTTGCATATGACCCCCCCCCCCGACATCACCGGAAGTGTGTCAGAAGGCACCACCCACCACTCAGGCTCCACTGGACTGTTTTGGATTGCTAGCTATTGGGGGGGGGAACGTGCAGATCTGTCCTCACAGAGGAGGGAGAGCTTGTACCTAAATAAAACTTGGTCTCAAAGGTGCCACTGGACTGTTTTGGACCTGGGGGCCGGGGGGGGGCTCTGTAACTTACCAGGCTGCTTCTTGCTCTGACTGAGGGCTGCTGGGAGTAGGGGGTGGGGCTTGTTGCATGTGCCCGCCCCCTGGGCTCTTTACTGCTGGAGCTCCGCTCCTGTGCGCTCCTGCAGGAAATGACCCCTGGGCTTTCATATCCAACCATTCCATCCAATAGGTGTGATGTAGTGGTTAGAATGTCATCCAAGGACCTGGGAGGCCTGGATTCGAACCCCTCCTCCGCCATCGGCTCACAGGGACCTTTTCCAGTCACTGTAATGGCCAATCCACCCTCCTTAGAAATGGACACTCAGAGGGAGGCTGGGAACACACCTGTCCTTGTTTCTGCACATCCAAGGTTCCAGTTTTCATACGTGCCCATGTGCGTTTGTGCTGGAAAAGCTATGGCTATTGTGTGAAGGTATAGGGGGATAGGTCCCAGTCCAAAGGACACCTTAAACACGTGGACAGCATGGCCGATTCTGTTTGTGGCAGTAGAAAAGAGGACAGTGGCACCGTAAATACAAACGGAAGTTGTGGCAGGGGATGAGCTATCGTGAGTCACTGAAGAAGTGAGCAGTGAGTCACGAAAGCTCCTACCCTGCCACAAATTTTGTTAGTCTTTAAGGTGTTCCTGGACTCTTGCTCTTGTCTTTCCCAGTGACTCTTGCTATAGAAATGAATGTCCTGCGAAGAGCCACAAGCACACCAGCTTGCTTCTTCCCACACAAAACTTTTATTTTTGGATATAATAACATATTTAACATTTACTTTCACTTGACAAATACCCATGTTTCCCTTCCCTCCCTCCCCTGCTAGTGGCTTCCCGCAGTGCTCTACCCTACTTTCCTTTACATACTCATCTTAGTTTCACATTTCTAATTTCAATTACAAGATAACATTTCTATCAATATTGTTCTAAATACAATAAGTTTTGTTTCACATCCCAGTTGCTCTTTAAATAGTCCTTAAAATCATTCCATTCGTCAAAAAACTCTTGATCTTCTTTATTATTCAGCTTTCTTGTTATTTTGTCCATTTCTGCCATAAATAAAACTTTTTGTAACCATTCTGCGATCTCAGGTGTTTTCTCTTGCTTCCAACATTGTGCATAAACCATTCTTACAGTCGTTATCAGGTACCAAAACATAGTCTTTTTCTTTACATTTAACTCTTCCAACTTCAATCCTAGCAATAAAATCTCTGGTTCTTTTTTAAATGTACATTTAAATATTTTTTGCATTTCACTATGAACTTTTGACCTGAAATCTATCGCTTTTTCACATGTCCACCACATACCAGCTTGCTTCTTTATTTATTTAAGGAAGCTCCAATACTTTAACCACCCAATGAGAATGGAGCCCTCACTGGAGAAGACCCTGATGCTGGGAAAGATTGAAGGCCAAAGAAGAAGGGGACAGCAAAGGATGGGATGGTTAGACAGTGTCATCGATGCAGCGAACATGGAATTAGGCTATCTTTGGAGGACAGCGGAAGACAGGAGGGCCCGGCATGATGTGGCCCATGGGGTCACAAAGAGTCGGACTCGACTGTTCGACTGAACAACAATAACAACAACAAAACCACATTCTGGGTACCTCACTAAGTTAAAGACCAACATGCCAGAAGACCACATCTCAGTCTAAAACACAAACCTACCAGTGGGAAAAAAAAGTAGTCGAAAACAATATGCTTTGAGCACACATATATTCCCTGGATATTGTATAGCAGGATTTCACATTCTGCTCAATAGTTGGTACTGGATGATTGTTGGCATGTAATGGTTTTTAGCCGTTGACTGCGTTTGATGGTTGACATGTATGCGGTTGTATTTAGGAACTGACAGCATTTGGTAAACAACAGGCAGTGATGAAGATTTGTTAGTGTTTGACAGCTGTTATTTTATGCTCGATGCCTACCAAGCGACCAAGAGAGGCATTTGCCAAAAGCAGCCGGATTTGGAAGTCAAATTTTGCACTCCAAAGCCAGATAGGCACGACTGGAAATTAAGATACCTTTTGAATATTCATTCCCAGCATTTGTTTCTGATTGCTCTCTTGCCTTTGAAATGGTAAGGAAGGAACAGGGACATGCAGTGGGCCATGGTGAGCGATGGCAAATGGATTATTTATTTTGATACCTTATGCCCTGCTTTTGAAGGGGAGGTGGCATGGTATAGACAAAAGAGCCAGCTTGGTGTAGTGGTGAGGAGTGGGGGGCTTTCATTCCCCACTCCTCCACATGCAGCTGCTGGTGTGACCTTGGGTCAATTAGAAGTCATTTCAGAGTTGTTCTCTCATGAGTCTTTCTCCAAAGAGCTCTCCCAGGCCTCCCTACCTCACAGGATATCTATTGTGGAGAGGGGAAGGGGAAGGAGGTTGAAAGCCGCTCTGCGATCATTCAGGTAGGGAATTGTGGGGTATAAATCCAATGTCCTCCTCCTCCTCTTCTTCCTCTTCTTCCTCCTCCTCCTCCTCTTCTTCTTTTTCTTCTTCTTGTCATAAGAACATAAGAGACGCCAATGTTGGATCAGGCCAAAGGCCCATCTAGTCCAACACTCTGTGTTACACAGTGGCCAAAAATACCAGGTTCCATCAGGAGGTCCACCAGTGGGGCCAGGACATTAGAAGCCCTCCCACTGTTGACCCCCCCCAAGCACCAAGAAGGCAGAGCATCACTTGCCCCAGAGTCCCTATCTATACCTTGTGGCTAATAGCCACTGATGGACCTCTGCTCCATATGCCTATCTAATTCCCTTTTGAAGCCGTCCATGCTTGTAGCCACCGCCACTTCCTGTGGCAGTGAATTCCATGTGTGAATCACTCTTTGGGTGAAGAAGGACTTCCTTTTATCCGTTCTAACCCGACGGCTCAGCAATTTCATGGAGTGCCCACGAGTTCTTGTATTGTGAGAAAGGGAGAAAAGTACCTCTTTCTCTACCTGTTCTTTCCCATGCATAATCTTATAAACCTCAATCATGTCACCCCTCAGTCGTCGTTTCTCCAAGCTAAAGAGCCCTAAGCGCCTTACCCTTTCCTCATAGGGAAAGTGTTCCAACCCTTTTATCATCCGAGTTGCCCTTTTCTGCACTTTTTCCAAAGCTATAATATCCTTTTTACGGTGTGGTGACCAGAACTGTCAGATCTCGAAAGCTAAGCAAAGTCAATACCTGGATGGGGACCACGAAGGAAGGTTCTGCAGAGGAAGGCAATGGCAGACCACCTCTGCCTGGAAAGCCCCTTGCTGGAGTTGCCGTAAGTTAATTGTGAATTGAGAACACATACATGTGCTGCTTTTTCTCTCCAGTGGGGACCCAAAGCAGTGTAACGTGTCCTCCATTTAAAGTGTCCTCCATGCTATCCTTACAACAATAGAGAGTGTGTGAATGGCCCAAGGTCACCTGGCAAACTTCCACGGCAGAGTGGGGATTCAAACCTGGATCTCCTAGATCAGTGATGGCGAACCTTTTAGAGACCAAGTGCCCAAACTGCGACCCCAAACCCACTTATTCATCACAAAGTGCAAACACGACAATTTAACCTGAATACTGAGGTTGTAGTGTATCCAGCCCTGACAAGGCCGGGCATGTCCGGACTTGCCCAGGGACAAAACCTCAAGCTTCGTATCTAAAGACAATGGGCCAGAAGGATCCCAGCCGGCCCTATCAGATTGCTAGGTCCCAAACCGTGAGGCCAACAGGTCTCTCGGTTACTGTAAATAGCCTATCGGGGAGTGGGGTGTGTTTTTGGTGGTGGGTTTCCAAGGTAATATAAACCGGCCTGCGAGCTGGCCAAGGTGTCTTTGTTCCTGACTAAATAAAGGTATGCTTAGCTGAAATCACTCTCCGTCTGCATACATTTTAGAGGTTTTTCTTTAGAAAAAAACAACTCATACACTAACTTAAGATGATCCAAACAAAGTAAGGAAAGCAATCCCAAATGCTTTCATTTACTTAAAATTATTTGGCAGAGAATTCTACACTTTAATGACGGTCTGGGCCTGGCTGGGGTGATGGCACGTGTGCCCACAGAGAGGGCTCTGAGTGCCACCTCTGGCACCCATGCCATACGTTCGCCACCACTGTCCTAGCTCATTGCCTGACACTCTAACAATCCCACCATGCAGGTGTCTCTTGAGAAGAGTAAACAAACCGAGGCTACATCTCTGCCAGAGACACTGTTTGTTCTGCTAGTAGGACTATTTAGACTCATCACCTTCCAGATGCCAAAGGACTGGAGCAATACTCCCTCTACACTGTGGAGTCCTGTGAGCAAAAATTCTACTTTGTGAGCTACTGGCATTAAAGCTGAGAGCGAGCGATTTGGCTACTGCATACATTAGTTTGCTTTGGGGCCATCCTTCCTGAGCGAAGACAAAAACGTGTGAGCCAGAGGCTAAAAAACTGTGAGCTAGCTCACACTAACTCACCTTAGAGGGAACAATGGACTGGAGTGAGCATCACAAAACTAGAAGAGGCCTGAAAACCACAACCGCACTGAAACCATAAAATGCTTTTGTCAGACATCTTAGATGAAAGAATCCCGGGGAACCCAGGGGAACAACTAAGGCCCCCCCCCCCCCGCGCGAATAAGGATCGCTAGAAGATCTATTGCTATAATTTCATCAAGTGTGATTTCGGCTTCATCTGAGATATTCTGAAATGGTAGATTCGTGGGGGAGCCTGCAACCCCCCGTCCCACATACACACATATTGACATGGGAGCACAATTCAGCCCAGGCCCATAGCCAATGTTCCCTCTAAGTTGTGGAGCCTTGTGAGCAAAAATTCTACTTGGTGAGCTACTGGCATTAAAGTTGTGAGCAAGCGATTTGGCTATTGCATAAATTATTTTGCTCTGGAGCCCTCCTTCCTGAGCTAAGACAAAAAGGTGTGAGCCGGAGGCTAAAAAACTGTGAGCTAGCTCACACTAACTCAGCTTAGAGGGAACACTGCCCGTAGCTACAGTGGGGCATTTTGCCCCCCCCCTGATTTACCGCCCAGCCCCCCCGATTTCCCACTCATCTGGTTTATTTTATTTTTTTCTTGCACACCGTGGCTGCCCTGTGCCCTCCCGTTGCCCTGCCTGCCAGTGCCTCTCCTTGCTTTTAAAAAACCTTTACTCTCTTGTTGCCCCTGGGGGTGATGCGGGGGTGCCCCTGACATCTTTAAATGCCCCTCCAAGTATAAAATCCTGGCCACGGCCCTGATTCATCCCCCTGGAACTTAGAAGGGTGTAACTTCGTTTAGGATTGCACTGTCCACTGTAATGGGCAAGACTGTGTGACAGATGTAGTGACACGATGTAGTGGTTAGAATGTCAGACTAGGAGCCGAGAGACCCAGGTTCAAATCCCCACCGTGCCATGGAAGCTTGCTGGGTGACCTCGGGCGGTCACTCACTCTCCGCCTAGCCTACCTTACAGGGCTGTCGTGAGGATACAATGGAGGAGTGGAGAATGCTGTTAGAGGAATTAAAAGGTAAAAGAATTAAAAGGCTATTTGATGAATTAAAAGAAATAAATAAAAATAGCCGTTTTGGACTCGTTTATCAGAGGGAAGCACACCCAATCCTTTTGCTTCTCCTCCTGTTCCTCCCCCCCCCCCTTCATCTCTTCCACTGTTGAAAAGGTTCCACTTCTCTTGCACGAATGATCTTTCAGGCATTTCTCTGCAAAGACCTCAGGGGTCATTTCCTGCAGGAGCGCACACTGGAATGGAGCTCCAGCAGTAAAGAGCCCAGGGGGCGGGCACATGCAATAAGTCCCACCCCCTGCTCCCAGCAGCCCTCAGTCAGAGCAAGAAGCAGCCAGGTAAGTTGCAGAGTTCTCCCCAGCCCCCCGGTCCAAAACATTCCAGTGGCACCTTTAAGACCAGATTTTATTCAGGTACAAGCTCTCCCTCCTCTGCAAGAACAGATCTGCAGGTCCCCCCCACAATAGCTAGCCTGAGTGGTGGGTGTTGCCTTCTGACACACTTCCAGTGATGTCAGGGGGTGTGGCATATGCTAATGAGTTCGCAGGGCTCTTTTTGTAGCAGGAACTCCTTTCCACATTAGGCGACACTGCCCTAATTTATTTTTATTTATTTATTTATTATGGGATTTGTATCCCGCCCTACCCATATGGCCCAGGGCGGCAACAGACGGCAACGCCGAGAATAAAAACATACATTACATTAAAACTTAATAAATAGAACTAAAATTGGTGCTCTACAATACATTTTAACAAGGACTCAAGATAGACGAATCTCATTTGCGGCTGATGATATCCAAGTTCGAGAAGCCTGAGTGGTGTTCCTCTTCAGGGCAGCGTCTCTCCCTACCCAAGGCCAGGTGGATGGAAAAACAGCCACAACGATGGTATCGTGGCAGTGGCGGCGGCTCCTACTCGAAAGCCTGGCGGAAGAGCTCCGTCTTGCAGGCCCTGCGGAACTGTACAAGGTCCCGCAGGGCCCGGATCTCCACCGGGAGCTCATTCCACCAGGTAGGAGCCGCCACCGAAAAAGCCCTGGCCTTGGTTTGGGCGAGCTTGATGTCCCGGGGGCCTGGAACCTGAAGAAGGTCCAGGCTCCCAGATCGCAGCGCTCTCGGGGGAACATACGGGAAGAGGCGGTCCCTCAGGTAGGCTGGACCCTGGCCATTCAGGGCTTTAAAGGTAAGCACCAGCACTTTGAAGCGAATCCGGTATGCTATAGGCAGCCAGTGCAGCGCTTGCAGCACCGGCCGGATGTGGTCCCTCCTCGAGAGACCCATCACCAGCCTAGCTGCAGCATTCTGCACTAGCTGCAGCTTCCGGATTTGCGACAAAGGCAGCCCCAAGTAGAGAGCGTTACAGTAATCCAACCTCGAGGTGACCGTCGCATGGATCACCGTGGCCAGGTCCTCACGGCTGAGATAGGG
>NW_015170888.1:1436023-1445028 GCF_001447785.1 Gekko japonicus
GACGGTCGATGCCTCCAGGCCCAGCGGCCCAGCAACGGGGGGGCGGCCGCCCAAGGAGCCGGCGCCTCGGCACCACCCGGTGAGCCGAAGGCGCAGCGCCCGGTAAGTCGAAGTCCAAAAGGCGCAGCGCGGCTCGAGGGGGGGCGGGCCGGTGAGCCGCTGCCTTGGCGTCGCGGCCGCTCAGTCGCTCGGTGTCGCGGCCGCTCGGTGACTCAGCGACTGGGCAAACCGGCAGTTCGAAGGGCCGGTGCCTCGGCGTAATTGCGGCAGCTCGGCGGCTCAACGTTGGCGGCTCGGCGGCTCGGCAGCGTCGGCGGCTCGGCGACTCGGCGTTGTTGCAGCGACTCCGTGTCTCCGTGGCTCCGTACTTCCCCAGGCTCCCCAATCTCTCCAATCTTGCTTCCTATCTGTCCCTGCCTACCAAACAATTTACCTTACTAATTGCAGTATTTTCAGTTTAAAATTCCATAGAAAATGCCCTAGCTAACCGTACCACGGGGGAGCTCAGCACCAGAGCATCCACCCGGTCGCCATCTTGAAGGATGTATCTTAATGTATCCAATCCTCCAAGGGCTTACAGTAGCCCCTGTAAGAAGAGCTCTGTAAGCTCTTGGAGGATTGGCTACATTAGGGGTGTGTCGCCTAATATGCAAAGGAGTTCCCGCTACAAAAAGAGCCCTTTTTATTCGAATGAGCTCCTGCACCTCTTTGTCTACGAAATGACCCCTTAAAGACCTTAATGCACTTTGCACATGTTAGAGAGCAACCACTTGCATTCCTGGCTTTTCAGACTGCCCCCCCCAAGCTGGATTCATGCTGCCTTCACCCGCACCCCTCCCCTCCCCTCTGGCTCTGATTGACAAGCTAATCAGTGCGTGGGGGAGAGCCCTGAGCTATTGATTCCATCAATGGAAGGGCAATGAAATGCTTCAGTGGTGAAGAAAAGGAGGCAGCAGACTGTTGAGTCACTCCGACAAAACTTGCTTGGAGGTTGCAGAGCACATATGAAAGGAGGGCTCTTGGGGCAGGAAGCTTGAAGAACCAGGTTATTGAAGGTGGTGACCAGCAGAAGGGAGCCACAAGTGACACACCGGGTAAGTGGAGAGAGAGAGAGAGAGTGCCGGAAATGCCAGCCTCCAGGTGGGACCTGGGGATCTCCTGGAATTACAGAGATCAGTTCCCCTGGAGAAAATGGATGCTTAGAGTTGCCAGGTGCTTCCTGGCAACTGGCAGGAGATGGGGGGGGGGCTTACCTGGAGTGGGAGGGCGACCCAGCCAACCTTGCAGCCACACGTCTACATCACGTCCGACAGGACCCGGAATTGATGTCATCATGCAGTGACATTTGTATTTGGACAAAAAACTCTATGGTGAATTTGGCTTCTAGCATAGAGCTTTTGCCCAGATACCAGAGCGTCGGCCTGGCGTCGCTGACCTGATGATATCACATCCGGGTCAGGTTGGAAGTGTCGTAGGCACATCACTGCAACATCGACAGGGCTTCACTCTTTTTCCAGATTAAGCCCCCCCACCAGCCAGGTGATTGGTGGTGGAGCAGTGGGGCCTGGCGGTGGGGGACCCCTGCCTCTACTGGGGGGTCTTGCAACCCTATTTGCAGGGGTATTTTTGGGCAGGAACGCACAGGAACGGAGTTCCGGCTGGCTCCCGAGTTGGCCACGCCCAACAGGAACTCATTAGCATAATAGGCCACACCCAACAGCAGACACTCATTAGGATTGGCCCCACTGGTGGACCTCCTGATGGCACTGGTATTTCTGGCCACTGTGTGACACAGAGTGTTGGACGGGATGGGCCTTTGGCCTGATCCAACATTGGCGTCTCTTATGTTCTTATGTTCTTATTGGCTACATTAGGGGTGTGTGGCCTAACATGCAAAGGGTTCCTGCTTAAAAAAAAAGGCCCTGGGTTTTGACAACAAACAAGGTAAACAGAATAAGAAGCAAAAGGTGGGTGTGGCTGGATGAGCACACTTCTGGTAACATGGGGGTATGGCCTAATATGCCAATGAGCTGTGCTGTCAGGGGTGTGGCCTAATATGCTAATGAGTTCCTGCTGTTGGGTGTGGCCTATTATGCTAATGAGTTCCTGCTGGGCTTTTTCTACAAAAAGAGCCCTGCATTTGGAAGGTGGACTCTATGGCATTGTACCCCACTGAGGTCCCTGTCCTGCCCAGGCTCCATCCCCAAGTATCCAGGAGTTTCCCAACCTGGAGGTGGGAACCCCACCCTCCTATCCCCCACTGGTGACCAGGAGGGATCTGGCAACAGACACAGGTATGGCTAATTTATATATTAACTCAATTTCTACCCCATTTTCTTCCCTGGGGATCCAAAGTGTCTTATGTGTTATGTCAAGTAAAACTGAGTGTGTGTTATTAGGCCAAGGTCAACCGGCAAGCTTCCATGATATAGAGGTGATGATTCAAATCTGGGGCTCCTAGTTTGGCTCTCTAAAAAATCACGCTTCTCACATGCCTGTCATTCTTTAGACTATATAAAATGGATTTGTTCAGGAGGGCATTTTTATTAGAGTAACAAGACTTGAGTATAACAGAGTGGTTTAAGAAGGCTGTCTTATACAGGGAACAGGACCTTATGCAATCGGGTATGTTACGTATTAACTGTTTATTATCCTCCTCTTACTGCACTCTTTTCAACTTCATTAGTGCCAGACACTTCTTTGCACGATTTCTTTTTTTTTTGTAATTCCGGTCCTATTGCATTGCTTATTAGATGTCTTCATGCGATAGGACCAGGGGTCGTTTCGTAGAAAAAGAGCTACGGGAACTCATTAGCATAACTCATTAGCATATGCCACACCCCCTGACATCACCGGAAGTGTGTCATAAGGCCACACACCCTGACATCACCAGAAGTGTGTCATAAGGCCACACACCCCGCCCCCAACGGTCCCGGCCGCCGCCGGCCTTGCAGCTCCACTGCCGAGCCCCATGAGGGGCCCGGCAGTGGACCTGCAAGGCCGGCAGGAGTGCAAGGAAGCCCCACCAAGGCCCTCCCTGGCCCCAGGCAGGCAGGGGTGGGGAGAGGCAGGGAGGAAGCAACTTACCCTCCCTCTTCTCCTGCCTCCACCTGGCTGAATGAGGGCTGGAAGCGGGGCGGCCGAAAGCAGGGGGTGGGGCTTCATCATGTGCCCCGCCCCCGTACCTCACCCGGGGGAACTACGATCCCCCGCGATCCCCCCCAAAATGACCTCTGGATAGGACTGTGCTATTTTAGGTGTAATCCACCTGGAGTCTTAGTAATAAATGAAGGCCATAAATGTATTTATTTAGTCAGTTACTTCACAGAGGCTGACATCGTTCTCATCTCCTCCATTTTATCCTCACAACAATCCTGTGAGGTAAGTGAGGCTGAAAGTCTGTGGCTCACCCAAGGTCACCCAACAAACTTCCATTGACGAGTGGGGATTTGAATTTGAGTCTCCCAGATTCCAGTCCGATACCCTAACCACTATAGCACACTGACTTTACTTAAATAAAGTAAATAAGTTAAAAAAAAACAAGTAGAAAGAGGAG
Organism: Gekko japonicus; assembly: GCF_001447785.1. Lineage (NCBI taxonomy): Eukaryota > Metazoa > Chordata > Lepidosauria > Squamata > Gekkonidae > Gekko > Gekko japonicus. Next base: position 1,439,580 of record NW_015170888.1, read on the forward strand.
GAGGAGGATATTGGATTTATACCCCCGCCCTTCACTACCCAAAGGAGTCTCAGAGCAGTTTACAATCTCCTTTTCCTTCCCCTCCCCACAACAGACACCCTGTGAGGTAGGTGGGGCTGAGAGAGCTCTTTCAAGGACTGCCCTTGAGAGAACAGCTCTGAGAAAACTTGTGACTGACCCAAGGTCACACCAGCAGCTGCATGCGGAGGTTCTTTCAGATTAGAGTCTGCGCTCCTAACCACTATGCCAAACCACTATGCAGAGAGAGAGAGAGAGAGAGAGAGAGAGAGAGAGAGAGAGAGAAGCTCATGGTCTCCCAGCACACTTCTGTTGCAGACCAGGGGTTAAACCTCCATCTCAAAGTCCGATTTTGTTAAACTTTTGCACATCCAGACAGCCGGGCCTCTGTGCCCCCAGCCCTAGGCTAGTCCCTCTTTCTCTCATCTCCTAATCATTTTGAGTTGAGTTGCAAATACAATTTTGCAAGACAAAGAGGGGGTGGGGGAAGGAATGGAGAAAATGTTAGTCACGCAGGCAATTAACCACACTGAAACGTTGGTTAATTTTTCAATGACACGCAAAGTGGCTGACTTTGCACATAAAGTGTAACTGACAAAATTGGTCTTCTTGGGAAAGTTTAGAAAACAGTTCATCAATTATGACTTATTTGAGGTTCACAAATTTGCTTGGGAAGTATAAGAATTTTTACCCCCATCTATCTCTGTCGGGCCGGCACAATTTCGGTTTTATCCATTCAGCATTCGTGGGTTGGGCCCTTCCGTCACTTGGATCCGTATTAAGCCTGCAACCAACTTCTCAATTCAACAAAAAAAATCTGCGTTTTACACACTTAGGTGTAAATCAGCCCACAGTGAATGCTGTCAAGTTGCAAATTCCAAGTATCTAAAGAGGGGTGTGTGTGCATTTAAGTATTTCAGGAACCAGCACAGTCCATTCTGGGACTAGGATCTTTGAGACTCAGATCAGAATCCCCTTCTGCCATGGGTGCTTGCTGCGTGACCTTAGGTCATTCTCTCTCTCTCTCTCTCTCTCTCTCTCTCTCTCTCTCTCTCAGCCTATCCTACATCACAGGGTTGTTGTGAAGGTAAAATGGAGGACAGTGGGATGGTGTTTTACTCTGCTTTTTGCTCCCATCTTCTAAGATTAAGTGGGTGGCAGTACAGGAGAGGACCTTCTCGGTCTTGGCACCAAAGCTCTGGAACTCTCTCCCCGGGGAAGTTCATCTTTCCCCCTTCTATTGCCATCTTCCTCCAGCTGGTGAAGACTTGTATTGTTTGGCATTCTCTGAGTGATCCCTCCCTAACCAATGTTTTAATTATTGTTTTTATGTTTGTATGTATTTTAACACTGTTTTTAAATTGTTTTAATCTGCATTTGGGGCAGGTTGATTTTAATTATTTTTAAATGTGGTTTTATTATGTATGATTTAAATTGTTAGCCACCTTAGTGAACCTTGCAAGGGTAGAATGGTGGCATACAAATAAATAAAATCAAACGATGAAGGATAAAAAAGAAAAGGAAAAAAAAAGTGTTTTACTCTGCTTTCGGCTAGTGTTGCCAGGTCCCTACCTGGCATCCAGCGGGGGGGGGGGGGGGGGGGGGGGGAGGAGACGGAAGTGACATCAGCACGCCAGGCTCATCGTCGAGGGATGCTCTAGCATTCGGGCTTAAAACTCTATGGTTTTAAGATTGAACGCTAGAGTGTCCCCCGACAACATGCCAGGTGACGTCATCGCGCTGGGCACGTCAGCCCGATTCAGGCACTTTGGGGGCGGAGTTCCCCCCAGCAGCCAGATCTGGGCTGGCAGGTCGGGAGCCCTTAGAGTGGGTAACCCCCCGCCCCCCGGGGGACCTGGCAGCCCTACTTTGGGGGCCCATTGGGGAGCAAAATGAAACACTCCAGAACAGACAGAATACAAATATTTCCCTTCTCAAGGGTCTTATAAGTTCCCCCTACCAGTGTTCCCTCTAAGCTGAGATAGTGTGAGCTGGCTCACAGTTTTTTAGCCTCTGGCTCACATGTTTTTGTCTTAGCTCAGGAAGGATGGCTCCAGAGCAAACTAATTTATGCAGTAGCGAAATAACTTGCTCACAATTCTAATGCCAGTAGCTCACAAAGTGGAATTTTTGCTCAAAGGACTCCAGAGCTTAGAGGGAACATTGTCCCCTACTGATCTGGCTTTCATCAGTGTGAGCTGTCTTGCAGGTTCAGAGCAGGGATGCCAGCATCCAGGTGGGACCTGGGGATCCTCCAGAACCAGGGGTCATTTCCTGCAGGAACGCACAGGAGTGGAGCTTCCGGCAGTAAAGAGCCCAGGGGGCGGGCACATGCAACAAGCCCCACCCCCTGCTCCCAGCAACCCTCAGTCAGAGCAAGAAGCAGCCAGGTAAGTTGCAGAGCCCCCCCAGCTCCCCAGTCCAAAACAGTCCAGTGGCACCTTTAAGACCAGGTTTTATTCAGGTACAAGCTTCCCTCCTCTGTGAGGGCAGATCTGCTTGGAGAAACGATGGCTGAGGGGTGACATGATAGAAGTTTATAAGATTATGCATGGGAAAGAGCAGGTAGAGAAAGAGGTACTTTTCTCCCTTTAGACCATACAAGGGAAAACCATAGAGTTTTCCCTTGTATGGCCGTGGCCCCGCCCCCAGCATGCCCTGCATGCCCGGGTCACTTCCGGGTGACGCTCACGCCGGGGAGGAGTTCCCCCCGGGGCCCGATCTGGCAGCGCCAGGAAACAGGCCTCTGGGGCGGGGGGGTTTCCCCGCCTCCGGGGGGGACTAGGGATCCCTAGATAAGCATATGGAGCAGAGGTCCATCAGTGGCTATTAGCCACAAGGTATAGATAGGGACTCTGGGGCAAGTCATGATCTGTATTGTTGGTGCTTGGGGGGGGTCAACAGTGGGAGGGCTTCTAATTTCCTGGCCCCACTGGTGGACCTCTGGATGGCACCTTGTATTTTTGGCCACTGTGTGACACAGAGTATTGGACTGGATGGGCCTTTGGCCTGATCCAACATTGGCGTCTCTTATGGGTTTGCATATGACTGGCTGTTTGGAACAGAAGTCAATCGGTGGGATTTTATTTTCTCTTTGCTTTGGAATTGATCCAGAACGTTAGAACATAAGAACATCAGAGAAGCCCATGTTGGATCAGGCCAAAGGCCCACCCAGTCCAACACTCTGTATCACACAGTGGCCAAAAACACCAGGTGCCATCAGGAGGTCCAGCAGAGGGGCCAGGACACTAGAAGCCCTCCCACTATTTGCCCCCCCCCACATTACATTTTTGCAGCTGAAGGAGTGTATCTGATGGAAATGCAGTGCTAAGGGGGCATCACTTGAACCCGGGTCTGATATAAAGAGTCAGTGTTATATACAGAACCAGTGTGGTGGGGTGGTTAGACTAGGAACACGTTCAAATCCCCGCTCTAAAAGCTCTTCCAGAGAAGCCGGCTGGGTGACCTTGGGCCAGTCACACACTCTCACCCTAACCTACCTCACAAGGTTGTTTTGAGGATAAAATGGAGGAGAGGAGACTGATGTGAGCTGCTTTCCGTCCCCACTGGGGAGAAAGGCCACGTATAAATGAAGTAAAATAAATAAAACAAAGGCGAATGATCAGTAAAACTGGTTTCCGGGATGTTTTCTCGCAGTCAATAAGGACTTCATTGTATTTCTTGGCAAGTCATTAGAGGCCTGCTTCCCCAAATGGCTTGTAGCCATCAAAGACCACTCCAGAGCGCCATCTTGGCTCGAGAATTATCACAAAATCATGGACATCAACTCGGTGCCGACGTTGAAAAACAAAATCTGCATGCGGCTTCCAGCTGAAAGAAGGAGACGTTTTGAATTGATGGCTTCCCGTTGCAAAACCCAGCCAATTCTTGCCCCACGCCAAAACATAAACCAGATTGCATCAGGACGGGGTTTTTTCATAATTTCCTCAGATTAGGTTTTTATTAATGCCTGTCAACAGCAAGCGATAGGCATTAACAGCTGCCGCACGCCAGGCCGACGCTGACTTCATCACTAATCTAAAGCTAACAGTAAGCCCCTTTTGTAGGACTGCTGCTTCCACTAGAAGCCCCCCCCTGCCCTACAATCAGCTCCAGAGAGGGGGATCGCTCTTCCCTGGATCTCTGCTCTGCTCTCTGGTGTAAGGTGACCAAGCTTGAAATCCTAAGAACACTTTCCTGGGAGGAAGGCCACTGGACAGAATGAGACTCGTGTCTGTCCAGGGGAGCAAAACTTCAACAGGTCTACTCAGAAGTAATCTGAATACTGTTCCAAACTATATATAGAGAGACCGCCGGTTTGGTGTAATGGTTAGGAGTGTGGAGTCTAACCTTGGAGAACCCAGTTTGATTCCCCACTTCTCCATATGCAGCTGATCGTGTGACCTTGCGTCCGTTACACTTTTTCCCCAGAGTTATTCTCTCAGGAGCAGTTCTCGTAAGAGCTCTCTCAGCCCCACCTTCCTCACAGGGTGTCTGTTGTGCACAGGGGAAGGGAAGAAGATTGACAGCCACTCTGAGACTCCTTTGGGTAGTGAAGGGCAGGGTATAGATCCAATCTCCTCCTCCTCCTCTTACATAAGAACAGAAGAGAGCCAGTTTGGTGTAGTGGTTAAGTGTGCAGACTCTAATCTGGGAGAGCCGGGTTTGATTCCCCACTCCTCCACTTGCACCTGGCTGGATGACCTTGGGCAAGCCGTAGTTCCAATAAGAGCTGCTCTTGAAAAAGAGCCGTTTCTGTCAAGAGCTCTCTCAGCCCCACCGACCTCACAGGGTGTCCGTTGTGGGGAGGGGAAGGGAAAGGAGTTTGTAAGCTGCTCTGAGACACCTTTGGGTAGTGAATGGTGGGGTATAAATCCAATCTCTTCTTCTTCTTCTTCAAAGTTGTGAAGTCCCTACTTTTATGTGAATTGCAGTTAGGGTTCCTGAAATTCTGACACAACTCCCCCTCATAGTTGTGATGGGGGTCTCCCAGCAGAACTTCCTTCCTGGGGCCCAATGACTGGCTGCAATCCGAACCCACATCTCCTCCCCCCCACCTTTGAAAGATCCCTTCTTATATTGCCTCTGGGTCTGTGCCCACATGCATTTTGAAAACATTCCTCTCTGGAAGACCAAAGGAACACCCCCACACATACACACCACCACCACCACAGCACTTGATGTAATAAAGTCAATTTAAAATTTGTTCTACCAATCTTTTGCATGTGTAATTTTCCCATTAAACGTAAATGCCCATGAGGCATTCCATTTGCATTACATTGCATTTGCAGTCTTTAAACCAAACTATAAATCCCCCCTCCTTGTTTCGTGTGATTGATGTTGTGTGTATAAATACTACCATAAACCTCAAAGGGGGCTAACAGTGACAGTAAATTAAAGTTTTCGAGTCTGGCAGTATCACAGCACTTAA